>NC_052074.1:1558750-1867500 GCF_015852505.1 Tachyglossus aculeatus
GAGCTCGGAGCCCTGGAACAGAGTTGTTGTTTTCTCTTTTTTTGGTGTGCGTGTATGTGTTTTAACGGTGCCCGTTACGTGCTTACCGTCTGGCAGGGACTGTATGTACTAAGCGCCGGGGTAGATTTGGGCTGATCGGGTTGGACGTAGTCCAGGTCTCACACGGGGCTCACAGTCTTAATGCCCATTTTCCAGAGGTGGGAACCGAGGCATAGAGGAAGTGAAGTGATTGACGGTCTTAATGCCCATTTTCCAGAGGTGGGAACCGAGGCATAGAGGAAGTGAAGTGATTCACGGTCTTAATGCCCATTTTCCAGAGGAGGGAACCGAGGCATAGAGGAAGTGAAGTGATTCGCCCAAGGTCACCCGGCAGACAGGTGGCAGAACCGGGATTAGGACCCAAGGTCGCCCTTTGGCGTCTTCCTGAATGGCAGCGAGGATCTCCCCTCACCAGACGCGACCGCGGGACCGCCCCGTTGGCTCGCCGCGGCCTCCTCGCCCCCGGTCTCAGCCCGAGAGGGTCTCCCCCGAGGCCCTCGCCTTAATGGGTTTGAGTGAGGAGCATCAGAGAAAAAGGGATATGTCAGAGTCTTTTCTCCTTGTGCTCCCGGTGCTGATGTAGACGGAAACCATGGTTACAGGAGGTCCAGGGAAGCACAACCGATAGAGTCACGCTACCTCAGGAGATCGGCTTGAACGGAAAGGCCCCAAGTACCACAGAAAGCGATTTCCAGTCCTCTCTCTTTCTTGCTTCCTCTGGTCTCCCCTCCCCACCTCACAGGCAGCTGCAGAAATTCATGCTTGGTTAACATTGATGATAACAATAATAATAATACCGATAAGAATGATTGTGGCATCTGTTGAGCACCTACTAGGTGCCGAGCACCGCGCTAGGGTCCGGGCTAGCTATAATACAATCAGGTGAGACTCAGGCCCTGGTCCTCCTCAGGTTCAGCGTGTAAGGGCCGAGACCCCAGTAGCGCCCAGAAGAGGTCACGTCGGGTCCTAGCTTCAGGCCTGAAGAGCCACGGGGTTTGGGGGTCCTTTCCCATCTGAAGAATGAGAAGGCTATAAAGATTAATTATTATTATTATCATTATTATTATTAAGACAGGGCTCCGGCCCGCCCAACCTGGGGGATCGGAGAGGGGGATTGGACCCAGGTGAGATTGAGCGGGGACTAGGAAAGTCACGGCTTCTCTTACCCACCCAGCGCGTCCGAACTGACCCCGGGACTAGAGACGGGATCAGCCAGGTCCGTTACCCTCCTGCCTGGATCCCGGCTGTCGCCCTGAGAGCCGGGATTGACCCGACCCCCGAAAGCCCCCCATAGTACCCATTGGCGAAGCAACTTGGGCGAACGTGGGGAACCTCAGAGCACCCCCCTGGTTCCCCATCAGCCCTCGCCTCGAAGCCCCTTGGCACTCCCCCAATCTGGTTCCTCAATTGATCCGGGGTGGTGAGGGGGGGCTTTCCACTCAATCGTTCAGCTTTATTTATTGAGCGTTTACCGTGTGCCGCGCACCGTACTAAGTGCTTGGCCGAGCACAGTATGACAGAATCGGTAGACACGTTCCCTGCCCACAGCGAGTTTATAGTCTAGAGGGGAAGACAGACATTAAGACGCATCAGTAAACGACAGATACCACGTTCCCTGCCCACAACGAGCTTATAGTCTAGAGGGGAAGACAGACATTAAGACGCATCAGTAAACGACAGATACGGACCCAAGTGCTGGGGGCCGAGGGAGTGGGGGAATAAAGTGCGCAGATAAAAGTGCTTTGACTGCTTCCTCGGCTGGGCTGCCCTGCCTCTGGACCTGCGCACTGGAGTAAAGCCAGAGGGGACGGAGGGATGTTGGGGTGAGGTCCGACCTGCCCGGCCCATCCGGGCTGGCCGCACATGGCAACGGCTGTCTCCTCCTCCTCCTCCTGTTTGTAGATTGGGGAGGCCGGCCATCTGGCCCCCAGTCGGAAGGAGTGAGGGGGTGGGAAGGGCCTTGCTGTCTCTCTTTCATCCGGCCTAGCAGGGTCAGAACCCACCCCAAACTGGAAGGAGTCCCAGGTGAGCCCGCGGTAACTAGAGCAGCCCCAGGTGGCCTGCGTTTCCATCCCTCCTTACCTCAGCGATTTTCTTTCTCTCTGAATCCCGTCGAGCGGCAGTTATCAGATGCACTTTACCCGAGTCAGCCTCCCCGTCCCGAACGGGCACGAAAAAGGACTCTCGGCCTCCGTGAGGCAGCTCTTCGACTCGGCTTCTCCCTGGCAGCGTTCCGTGCCCGTTCCCGACCCTCGGCTGGCCCCGGGACCACGGTTGTTCGCCCTGCGTTCCCGTTGGGAAGGCTGCCACCCCTACCCACTCGGGCGTCTGGAGGGATAGAGGAGCGGTGGGGGAGGGAGAGGCTCCTCGTTGGCCGAGGTCTCGGGATGATTCCCGTGCGGAAGACAGGAAGAGAACGGTCCACCAGAGGGGTTGTCCGTGTCAGATCCTGGGTTACTGAGGATGAGGTGGGCGCAGAGCCCGAACCCGGACTCTCCCAGTCCCCAGGGGTAACCACCATGGCCACTTACAGCCTCTCCTCCTCCCTCCCGGCTCAATCACAGCCCCACCCCGGTTTCCCGATGCTTCCTTTATTTACGGTCTCCAGACCGTAAGCTCCTCATGGGCAGGGAACGTGTCTACCGTCTCTGTTGTAGCGTACTTTCCCAAGCGCTTAGTCCAGCGCTCCACACCCAGTAACCGCTCCGTCGATCGATTGAGTGGAGGCCCAAGCATCCCCCGAGGATGCCTGGCGAATGCAGGGGGCCACCCTCGTGGCTGTCGGGCTTTCTCGGGGAAGGACCGCGGAGAGGAGGGGGCAGCAAGGCCGCTCCGAGAACTGGGCACGGATGATGGCTGCTGCCCACCGCTCCCTTTCCCAAGGGCAGCCCAGATCCCCGGCAGGGGCAGGTCCGGTCACCAGCGGGCTCTGTGAAGAAAGGGCGGGGAACACGCAGGCCCGGACCATCCTGGCTGTGGCAGCCATTTTGTCTCTGCGTCCTGGGAACCGACATCCCGGCTCCTCCTCATCACTCCGGGCTGCCGTGGGCATCGTGCCTTCCCCGGGTCCGGGAGACCGGCATGGGTTCCTGTCTCCCGGCCGGTGGACGGGGGGATGGTCCGAAGAGGGTCCCCTCACCGGCGAGCGTCAGGACAGCAGTCTAACGAAGGAGCGCAGGTGGTGCTTGGCGGCGGGGTGGGAGAGCGGAGGTCGCCACCGACAGCCGGGATCGGGGTCCGTTTGAGGCCCGGCTCTAGACGTGACGTTATTCCCGTTCCGGGCTCAGTTAATCTCTCGTTGCCGCCGGTGGGAGAAGCCCTTAGGCGAGTCTTAGTTTCCAGGTGTGGTGGGGAAGCAGCGTGGCTCAGTGGAAAGAGAATGGGCTTTGGAGTCAGAGCTCATGGGTTCAAATCCCAACTCCGCCAATTGTCAGCTGGGTGACTTTGGGCAAGTCACTTCTCTGGGCCTCAGTTCCCTCATCTGGAAAATGGGGATGAAGACCGTGAGGCCCCCCCGTGGGACAATCTGATCACCTTGTAACCTCCCCAGCGCTTAGAACAGCGCTCTGCACATAGTAAGCGCTTAATAAATGCCATTATTATTATTATTATTAAGGCTTTCCAAAAAAAATGTCGGCCACCGTGGTTAATGGTTCGAATTTTCCGAGCTAGAATTGGCAAGCGCCGTGTTGACGGTAGCCGTGTGGAGACTAGGGAGGGCCCGTTAGCTCTTGGTTGGGGTGCGGTGGTGTGGGCTTGTGACCGGGGCGGGAGAGGCAGCGATGGTCCGCACTGCCGGCCGCCCCTCACGGGTCACCGCCACAGCAGAGATGCCCAGGGTGCCCTTTGGCCGCGGGAAAACTACGTTTTCAGATTGGCTTCGGCGCCTTCGCTGAGGGCCTTCTGACTCTCAGCCCCGAAGGCGCTTATCTCTGGGCCGGCCTTCGACGGGGACCGCGGTACCCAGTCGCTGAGCGGCGATCCATCCAAGACCCTTGGATTCGCTTTCTGTTTTCTTTGGCTGCAAACGAAGTGTCCGCGCGGCTCGCCTTTCACACCCCGGCAGGCCGGGGATACGGTTGGCCGTCCTGGGTTAGAGTTCGGCCGTCACATTCTGGGGCAGGTTAGAGGTTACCCGTCACTCAGGCCCTCTGGACGTTACCTAGTTTGCTGTCACTTCCCGTCTTGTTGTTGATTCCGAGCCCGGCTCTAGGCCCGATCCAGAGGGCCAGCCTCCACCCCACCTTGTCCCCAGGCTGCTCTTGGGTGGGTGGGATATCTGGGCCGTGAGTGGCACAAGTGAGGCACGTGGCTATAATGGTGACAACATGGGTCGGAGGTGGGGAAACTCGGGATGTGCGATTGGGCACCGCTGCCATGCCTGCTTCCGGCCCAGTGTGCCCAGCTGGAGGGTGTGGATGTGCCGTGGATGTGTACGTATGTGTATTTGTATTGTGGATGCATAGAGAAGCAGCGTGGCTCAGTGGAAAGGATGCAGGCTTTGGGTTCAAATCCCGGCTCCGCCAATCGGGCAAGTCACTTCTCTGTACCTCAGTGACCCCATCTGTAAAATGGGGATGAAGACAGTGAGCCCCCTGTGGGACCACCTGATCACCTTGTAACCTCCCCGGCGCTTAGAACAGTGCTTTGCACATAGCAAGCGCTTAATCAATGCCATCATTGTGGGGCGTGGCGCGTGGGGGTGTTGCTTATATGCCCTGGTGAGGTGCTGTGAATTCCTACAAGACGTTTTCGTACTGTGTCATCGTCATCATAACTGTGGTCTTACAAGAGTCGATCCAAGATAATCAGGCTGACACAGTCCCTGTCCAATACATGCCCACGGTCTGAGTGGGAGGAAGAACGGGTATTGCACCCCCATTTTACGGGCGAGGACACCGTGGCCCCCTTTTAGACTGTGAGCCCACTGTTGGGTAGGGACTGTCTCTATATGTTGCCAACTTGGACTTCCCAAGCGCTTAGTACAGTGCTCTGCACACAGTAAGTGCTCAATAAATACGATTGATTGATTGATTGATTGATTGATTGAATGGCCCTAGATCTCACCCAGCAGGCAAGCAGCAGAGCTGGGACTGGACCCCCCAGCGCCGTCCAGGAGGCCGCACCGTCTGTCTGGGGAAGCCGGGGACGGGGACGAGGTTGCTCGGCTCGCGTCCCTGCTTGGCCCAAGCGACCAGTTGCAGCGTAGAAGCCTCCCCTCTCTTTAGATGCCGAATCTTTTGCCAGTTGGCAGGGAGGAGAAATGAAATTTGAGGGGAAAGGCAGGCCTTGACCTTCCGGCGTGTGAACGCATCAGCCCTTCTGAGTTTCCGTAGAGAAAGCCCCCACCGGCTTTAGATACCCCGGGCCCGCTCCGCGCGGCCTCTGAATTTTGCGTCGACACGTCTGTCTCTCGGTGAAACCTTGTAGTTTTTCCGCTGAGTCCTCTGGGGAGGGCACGGGGCGGGGAGTAATTACCGCTTACCGTAATCCGAATCAGCCCGGCTGCACCTGCCTGGCATCCAGTTTCCGGGCGGAGGATTGCGGGGGGCTCAGGAGGGGCCGTGGTGGTGGTGGGACCCGCCTGGATGTCGGCTTTTCACTCGGGTGCCTTTTTATTTCCGATGGTATTTAAGTGCTTACCGTCAATCCATCGATGGTCCTTATTGAGCGCTTACAATCTGTCGAGCACCGTACTAAGCGCTTGCGAGAGTACGTACAACAGAATCAGCAGACATGTTCCCTGCCCACGGCAAGCGTACGGTCTACGTGCCAGTCGCCGTACTAGGCGCTGGGGTAGATATTGGACGCATATTTATTTTACTTGTACCTATCTATTCTATTTATTTTATTTTTTTAGTATGTTTGGTTTTGTTCTCTGTCTCCCCCTTCTAGACTGTGAGCCCACCGTTGGGTAGGGACTGTCTCTATATGTTGCCAACTTGTACTTCCCAAGCGCTTAGTTCAGTGCTCTGCACACAGTAAGCGCTCAATAAATACGATTGATTGATTGATATGTGGCTCAGTGGAAAGAGTACGGACTTTGGAGTCAGAGGTCATGGGTTCAAACCCCGGCTCCGCCAACTGTCAGCTGTGTGACTTTGGGCAAGTCACTTAACTTCTCTGTGCTTCAGTTCCCTCATCTACAAAACGGGGATTAACACTGTGAGCCCTCCAAGGGACAACCTGATCACCTTGTAATCTCCCCAGAGCTTAGAACAGTGCTTTGCATATAGTAAGCACTTAATAAATGCCATTATTATCATTGTTGTTATTATTATTATTATATCGCCCATCGCATGTGGGCCGCACGGTCTTCATCCCCCCTTTTTCAGATGAGGTAACTGAGGTTTAGAGAGGTGAAGTGACTTGCTCAAGGTCCCACAGAAAACAAGTGGTGGAGTCAGGATTGAATCTATGTCCTCTGGCTCCCAGGTTCATGCTTCTTCCACTAGGCCAAGCTGCTAGTTGGCAAGTTGTGTTGCCAACTTGTACTTTCCAAGCGCTTAGTACAGTGCCCTGCACACAGTAAGTGCTCAATAAATACGATTGAATGAATGAATGAATGCTTTTTTTTTGTAATGGTATTTAAGTACTCACTGGGTGCCAGGCACCAGGGTAGGGACCGTCTCTATATGTTGCCAACTTGTACTTCCCAAGCGCATAGTACAGTGCTCTGCACACAGTAAGCGCTCAATAAATAGAAGCAGCGTGGCTCAGTGGGAAAGAGCCCGGGCTTTGGAGTCAGAGGTCATGGGTTCAAATCCCACACTGCCACTTGTCAGCTGTGTGACTTTGGGCAAGTCACTTAACTTCTCTGTGCCTCAGTTCCCTCATCTGTAAAATGGGGATGAAGACTGTGAGCCCCACGTGGGACAACCTCATCACCTTGTATCCCCCCAGCGCTTAGAACAGTGCTTTGCACATAGTAAGCGCTTAATAAATGCCATTAAAAAGAAATAAATACGATTGAATGAAATTCTAAACGCCAGGGTAGATACGAGCTAATCAGGTTGAACCCATTCCCTGTCCCACATGGGGCTCTCAGTCTTAATTCCCATTTTCCAGATGAGGTGACCGAGGCCCAGAGAACTGAAGTGACTCGCCCAGGGTCGCCCAGCAGACCAGTGACCGAGCTGGGATTAGAACCCAGGTCTCCCTATCAGCCCCATGTTTTATCCACTAGGCCAGGCCGCCGAGCCGTCCCCGAGGCCCAGCCTGGGCGCCCGCCGACCCCATGGGCTAAGCGAAAGTCTGGGTTAGAGGAATGGCGGCACCATCATCATCATCATCATCATCAATCGTATTTATTGAGCGCTTACTATGTGCAGAGCAGTGTACTAAGCGCTTGGGAAGTACAAATTGGCAACATATAGAGACAGTCCCTACCCAACAGTGGGCTCACAGTCTAAAAGGGGGAGACGGAGAACAAAACCAAACATACTAACAAAATAAAATAAATAGAATAGATATGTACAAGTAAAATAAATAAATAAATAGAGTAATAAATCTGTACAAACATATATACATATATACAGGTGCTGTGGGGAAGGGAAGGAGGCAAGATGGGGGGGGATGGAGTGGGGGACGAGGGGGAGAGGAAGGAAGGGGCTCAGTCTGGGAAGGCCTCCTGGAGGAGATGAGCTCTCAGCAGGGCCTTGAAGGGAGGAAGAGAGCTAGCTTGGCGGATGGGCGGAGGGAGGGCATTCCAGGCCCGGGGGATGACGTGGGCCGGGGGTCGATGGCGGGACGGGTGAGAACGAGGTACGGTGAGGAGGTTAGCGGCGGCAGAGGAGCGGAGGGTGCCGGCTGGGCTGGAGAAGGACAGAAGAGAGGTGAGGTGGGATGGGGCGAGGTGGTGGACAGCCTTGAGGCACCAGACGGGTCTCCGTTCCTTCCCCCTCTGCCAGCTGGGCACCGCCTTGGCCAAAAACCTCCTCCGCCCCCTTTCTGCCTCGCTTCTCCCCCCAAGCACTTCAGAGCCCGTACAGAGAAGCAGCGTGGCTTAGTGGAAAGAGCGTGGGTTTGGGAGTCAGAAGATGTGGATTCTTACTGGAAAGAGGCCATTCATTCATTCATTCAATCATATTTATTCATCATCATCATCAATTGTATTTATTGAGCACTTACTGTGTGCAGAGCACTGTACTAAGCTCTTGGGAAGTACAAGTTGGCAACATCTAGAGCCAGTCCCTACCCAACAGTGGGCTCACAGTCTAAAAGTGGGAGACAGAGAACAAAACCAAACATACTAACAAAATAAAATAAATAGAATAGATATGTACAAGTAAAATAAATAAATAAATAGAGTAATAAGTATGTACAAACATATGTACATATATACAGGAGCGCTTTATTGAGCACTTACTGTGTGCAGAGCACTGTACTAAGTGCTTGGGAAGTCCAAGTTGGCAACATAGAGAGACGGTCCCTACCCAACAGTGGGCTCACAGTCTAGAAGGAGTGACTTGCCCAAGGTTACAGAGTAGACAGTTGGAGAAGCCGGGATTAGAACCCAGGTCCTTCTGACACTCCGGCCCAGGCTCTACTGACTAGGCTATGCTGCTTCTCTGTATCCAACCTGATTAACTTGTACTCTTTCATTCATTCAGTCGTATTTATTGAGCGCTAACTGTGTGCAGAGCACTGGACTAAGCGCTTGGAAAGCACAATTCGGCAACAGCGACAGTCCCTACCCAACAATGGGCTTACAGTCTAGTATCTGTAAATTGGGGATGAAGACTGGGAGCCCTCCATGGGACAACCCGATCACCTTGTAACCTCCTCAGCGCTTAGAACAGTGCTTTGCACATAGTAAGTGCTTAATAAATGCCATTCTCTACCATGGAGCTGTGTAGCCCTATGAAGCAGCATGGCTCAGTGGCTAGAGCACAGGCCCGGGGGTTAGAAGGTCGTGGGTTTTAATCCCGCCTCTGCCACTTGTCTGCTCTGTGACTTTGGGCAAGCCACTTAACTTCTCTGGGACTCAGTTACCTCATCTGGAAAATGGGGATGAAGACCGTGAGCCCCAAGCTGGATAACCCGATCACCTTGTATCCTCCCCAGCGCTTAGAACAGTGCTTTGCACATAGTAAGCGCTTAACAAATGCTATTATTATTATTATTATTACCCCAGCGCTTAGAACAGTACTTTGCACATAGTAAGCGCTTAACAAATGCTATTATTATTATTATTATTATTACCCCAGCGCTTAGTACAGTGCTTGGCACATGGTAAGCACTTAACAAATGCAGTTATTATTATTTTTACAGGGGACCAAAACCACCTTTTGAGGCCAAACCCGTTCCTTCCCCACATGCCCTCATTTCCACCCCTCTTCCCACCTTCCCTCTTTCCTTCCCTCGTCCTGAAGATTCGGGCAGGTGTTTGGAAGGACAGAATTCCTAGCTTCATCGGGAGAGGAATTACTGTAAGAGATCAAGGCCATCCAGTCGGTCAGTGGTATTTTTTGAGTGCTCACTGTGAGGAGAGAGCTGTACTAAGCACGTGAGGCGGTACCCTCCTACCTCCTAGTACGCCCCCTCCCACTTAGCCTCGCTGATTTCGTACTGTCACCCATCCTGCACCCTTCACTCTTCTAACCCCAACTATTCTCACCTGTCTCACCTTTGACCCCCCGCACACGTCCCCCCTCTGGCACGGACCTCCCTCCCCCTTCATATCCGACCGATCTCCACTCACCCCACTTCCAAAACCCTCCTAAAATCACATCTCCTCCGAGAGACGTAACGTATCCTGCTTCGATGACCGCGTCAGCCTCCTCGCTGACCTCCCTGCCTCCTGTCTCTCCCCCTCCAGTCCATACTTCTCTCTACTGCCCAGATCGTTTTTCTACAAAACCATTCAGTTCACGTCTCCCGGTCCTCAAGAACCTCCAGTGACCGCCCATCCACCTCCACATCAAACAGAAACTCCTTACGTTGCTTTAAAGCACTCAATCTGCTCTCCCCCTCCTATCTTACTTCACTGATTTCCTGCTACTACCCAGCACCCTCCTCTAACTCCAACCCACTCGCTGTCTCTCCATCTCAAATATCTCGCCACCAAACCTTTGCCCGCCTCCTCCCTCTGGCCTGGTCCTCCCTCCCTCTCCGTATCCGACAGGTCCCTACTCTCCCCACTTTCAAAGCCATTTGAGAAACACATCTCCTCCAAGAGGCCTTCCCCAACTTAAGCCCTTGTTTCCCCCGCTCCCTTTCCCTTCTGCGTCTCCCTCGCACTTCATCATCATCATCAGTCGTATTTATTAAATATTTATTTATTTATCGCACTTGGATTTGTACCTTTCAAACCCTCCGTATTCACCCAGGGTCGGCCCCAAAGCACTTACGTACGTATCTGAAATATATTTTAATGTCTTCTCCCCTTCTAGACTGGAAGCCCCTTCAAGGCAGGGAACAGATCTACCGGCTATGTTGTATTGTACTCTCCCAAGCGTTTAGTAGTGCCGGCCCCACAGGAAGCACTCAATAAATCCCAACGGTCGATTGATTCCCCTCGCATTAGCAGACACAATCCGAGGAGCCGGCGAGCCCAGATCACCCTTTAACAGACGAGTCAGTCTTGTCTTCAAAGAGCTCAGGAGAAGCAGGCTGGTGCTTTCAATCACTGTTCCGTTGCCAGGCAACCCCACCACTGGGAAGTTCATCTGCGTGCCTCACCTCCATCCCTCACGCTTCCGTCCAAACGGATTTCCGTGGCTTGGGGCTTTGGAGAGGATGACCGTGCCCTCTGCGGGCCAAACCTTTGTACCCTCGTTCCGTCAGTTGTCTGCCCCAGGCCCTTATTAATGCCAATAGCAGTGACTCTTTCGTTCATTCAATTCCTTCAATCGTATCTACTGAGCAGTTACTGTGTGCTGAGCACTGTACTAAGCACCTGGAAAAGCAGGGTGGCTCAATGGAAGGAGCACGGGCTCGGGAGTCAGAGGTCATGGGTTCTAATCCCGGCTCCGCCACATGTCTGCTGTGTGACCTTGGGCAAGTCACTTAACTTCTCGGACCCTCAGTTCCCTCATCCGTAAAATGGGGATGAAGACTGTGAGCGCCCCGTGGGACAACCTAATCACCTTGTATCCCCCCCAGCGCTTAAAACGGTGCTTCGCACATAGTAAGCGCTTAACAAATGCCATCATTATTGTTGGAAAGTACGATTCAGCAACAAATAGAGACAATCCCTGCCCATAACGGGCTCACCATCCAGGAGGGGGGAGACAGGCATCAAAACAAGTAAACAGGCATCAATAGCATCAGTATAAATAAATAGGATTATAGATATATACACATCATTGATATAAATAAATGGAATTATAAATATGTATATCTTTACACAAGGGCCATCATCATCATCATCATCAATCGTATTTATTGAGCGCTTATTATGTGCAGAACACTGTACTAAGCGCTTGCGATGTACAAATTGGCAAAATATAGAGACAGTCCCTACCCAACAGTGGGCTCACAGTCTAAAGGGGGGAGACAGAGAACAAAACCAAACATACTAACAAAATAAAATAAATAGAATAGGTATGTACAAATAAAATAAATAAATAAATAAATAGAGTAATAAATATGTACAAACATGTATACATATATACAGGACAGTACATATATACGTATGTACATATATACAGGCCATAGGGGGGTAGAGCAAAGAGAGCGAGTCGGGACAATGGGGAGGGGAGGGGAAGCAGGGGAAACGGGGGGCTTAGTCCGGGAGGGCCTCCGGGAGGAGGTCAGAAGGGCTTTGGAGGGGGAAAGGGTGATGGTTTGGCGGATGTGAGGAGGGAGGGAATTCCAGGCCAGAGGTAGGATGTGGGCCGGGGGTCGACGACGGGACAGGTGAGAACGAGGAGGAGTGAGGAGGTTAGCGGCGGCAGAGGAGCGGAGGGTGCGGGCTGGGCTGGAGAAGGAGAGAAGGGAGGTGAGGTAAGAAGGGGCAAGGTGACGGGGAGCTTTGAAGCCAATAGTGAGGAGTTTCTGCTTGATACGGAGGTTGATAGACAACCACTGGGGATTTTTGGACTGGAGTCCCAGAAAGAAGGAGGAGGTGGATCAGAGGAACTACGGAGTCTTTTTAAAGCGCTTACTGTGTGTCAAGCACTGTGTTAAGCTCCGGGGTAGTTACGGCTGGGATTAGTTCTGGTCCGGAACGCCCTCCCGCTCCATATCTGACAGATGATCACTCTCCCCGCTTTCAAAGCCGTATTGAAGTCACATCTCCTGTCAGTCAGTCAGCGCTTACGGTGTGCAGGTACTGTACTGAGCGCTTGGGAGAGTACAGCACAACAACATGACAGACACAATCCCTGCCCGCAACAAGCTTACAGTCTAGAGGGGGTGACAGGCATTAATATAAATAAATTACAGATGGGCACATAAGCGTGGCGGGGCTGGGAGAGGGGGTGAATAAAGGGAGCCCGTCAGAACGACGCAGAAGGGAGTTGAAGTAAAGGAAGGCTAAGGAAAGGCCTCTGGGAAGCCTCCTCCAAGATGGCCTCCCTGACTAAGTCCTCATTTCTTTTTCTCCCACTCCCTTCTGCGTCGCGCTGAGCTGCTCCCAGATCTACATCTCCAGCCCTGACCTCTCTCCTTCCCTGCAATATCGCATTTCCTCCTACCCTCAAGACACATCTACATGGATGTCCTGACTACATCTCAAGTTAAACGCGTCCCAAACTGAACTTCTTGCCTTCCCACCCAAACCCTGTCCTCCCCTGTCTTTCCCATCACTGTAGACAACGCCACTATCCACCCTATCTCACAAGCCCTTAACCTGGGCGTTGTCCTCGACTCATCTCTCTCAGTCCACCCACATATTCAGTCTGTCACCAAATCCTGTCGATTCTACCTTCACGACATCGCTAAAATCCGCCCTTCCTCTCCGTCCCAACTGTGGCCAGGCTGATCCAAGCGCTTATCTTATCCCACCTTGAGAAGCAGCATGGCTCAGGGGGAAGCAGCATGGCTCAGTGGAAAGAGCCCGGGCTTTGGAGTCAGAGGTTGTGGGTTCAAATCCAGGCTCTGTCACTTAGGTGTGTGACTTTGGGCAAGTCACTTCACTTCTCTGGGCCTCAGTTCCCTCATCTGGAAAATGGGGATGATGACTGTGAGCCCCACGTGGGACAACCTGATTACCTGGTATCTACCCCAGCGCTTAGAACAGTGCTTGGCACATAGTAAGCGCTTAACAAATACCAACATCATTATTATTATTATCTGCCTCGTCGCCAACCTCCCGGCCTCCTGTCTCTCCCCACTCCGATCCATACTTCACTCTACCGCACGGATTATTTTTCAGCAGTAACGTTCGGTCCGTGTCTCCTTCATCATCATCATCATCATCAATCGTATTTATTGAGCGCTTACTATGTGCAGAGCACTGTACTAAGCGCTTGGGAAGTACAAATTGGCAACATATAGAGACAGTCCCTACCCAACAGTGGGCTCACAGTCTAAAAGGGGGAGACAGAGAACAAAACCAAACATACTGACAAAATAAAATAAATAGAATAGCTATGTACAAGTAAGATAAATAAATAGAGTAATAAATCTGTACAAACATATATACATATATACAGGTGCTGTGGGGAAGGGAAGGAGGTAAGATGGGGGGATGGAGAGGGGGACGAGGGGGAGAGGAAGGAAGGGGCTCAGTCTGGGAAGGCCTCCTGGAGGAGGTAAGCTCTCAGCAGGGCCTTGAAGGGAGGAAGAGAACTAGCTTGGCGGATGGGCAGAGGGATTGAGGGCATTCCAGGCCCGGGGGATGACGTGGGCCGGGGGTCGATGGCGGGACAGGCAAGAACGAGGTACGGTGAGGAGATTAGCGGCAGAGGAGCGGAGGGTGCGGGCTGGGCGGAGAAGGAGAGAAGGGAGGTGAGGTAGGAGGGGGCGAGGTGATGGTTGCTCCTTGCTCCTTGCTCCTCAAGAACCTCCAGTGGTTGCCCATCTCCCTCCGCATCAAACAGAATCTCCCACCATCGACTCTGAAGCATTCAATCTCCTCACCTCACCTCGCTAATCTCCTTTTATCTCCCAGCCCCTGCACTCCACTCCTCTAGTGCCTTCTGCGCCCTGATCTCGCCTGTCTCACCGTGACCCCTTTTCCCACATCCTCCCTCTCTCCTGGAATTCCCTCCCCCTCCATCTCTGCCAGACCACCACTCTCTGCACTTTAAAAGCATTACTAAGGTCACATCGTCTCCCGGAGGCCTTCCCTGATTACGCCCTCTTTTTCCCGGATCGCTCTCCCTTCTGCGTCGTCTACGCACTTGAATCTGTGACCCGGACGTGGGATATTCGCTCCGCCCCCAACACCACACCACTTATAATAATAATAATAATAATTGGCATTTGTTAAGCGCTTACTACATGCAAAGCACTGTTCTAAGTGCTGGGGAGGATACAGGGTGATCAAGTTGTCCCGTGTGGGGCTCACAGTCTTAATCCCCATTTTACAGATGAGGTAACTGAGGCCCAGAGAAGTGAAGTGACTTGCCCAAGATCACACAGCAGACATGTGGTGGAGTCGGGATTCGAACCCATGACCTCTGACTCCAAAGCCCGGGCTCTTTCCACTGAGCCACGCTGCTTCTCTGGCACGCTACTTATGTACATTTCTATAAAGTATATTTTATAAATTACTTATATTCATTGAACATCTCTCCCCCTCTAGACTGTAAGCTCGTTCATTCATTCATTCAATCGTATTTATTGAGCGCTACTGTGTGCAGAGCACTGTACTAAGCGCTTGGGAAGTACAAGTTGGCAACATATAGAGACGGTCCCTACCCAACAGTGGGCTCACAGTCTAGAAGTCGTTATGGGCAGCGAACGTGTCTGCTAATTCTGTTGTCGTGTACTCTCCCAAGGGCTTAGTCCACTGCTCTGCACATAGTAAGCGCTCAATAAATGCCACTGATTGACTTTACTAACCACCCCTCTCAGCCTCACGCCTCTCATGTACATATCCGTAATTTATTTATTTATATTCATATCCATCTCCCCCTCTGGACTGTAAGCTCGTTGTGGGCAGAAACGTGTCTACCAACTCTGTTACATTGTTATATTGTAATAATAATGATGGTATTTGTTACGCACTTACTTTGTGCCAACCACTGTTCTAAGTGCTGGGGGGGATATAAGGTAATTAGGTTGTCCCCCGTGGGGTTCACAGTCCCCCGATCCCCATTTTCCAGATGAGGGAACTGAGGCCCAGAGAAGTTAAGCGACTTGCCCAACGTCACACAGCAGACAGGTGGCGGAGCCGGGATTAGAACCCGTGACCTCCGACTCCCCAGCCTGTGCTCTTTGAGAAGTAGCATGGCGCAAGTGGAAAGAGCATGGGCTTTGGAGTCAGAGGTCATGGGTTCGAATCCCGGCTCCGCCGCATGTCTGCTGTGTGACCTTGGGCAAGTCACGTAACTTCTCTGGGCCTCAGTGACCTCATCTGTAAAATGGGGATGAAGACTGTGAGCCCCCCGTGGGACAACCTGATCACCTTGTAACAGCCCCAGTGCTTCAGTGCTTTGCACATAGTAAGCGCTTCATAAATGCTATCATTATTATTATTATTTCCACCAAGCCAAGCTGCTTTTCTAGTGTACTCACCTAAGGTTTAGAACAGTGCTCTGCACACAGGAAGCGCTCCGTAAATACGATTGACCGATCGCTAGTTTATCAAGTGCTCCCGGGAACAGCGCACCGGATAAGCAGCGCTTGGAAACTGGAGCCCAGTTTCTCCCCCTTTTAGACTGTGAGCCCACTGTTGGGTAGGGACTGTTTCTATATGTTGCCAATTTGTACTTCCCAAGCGCTTAGTACAGTGCTCTGCACACAGTAAGCGCTCAATAAATACGATTGATGATGATGATGATGATGATGGAGCCGATTTTGTCGCCGGGGGAGGATCGTGGAACGGTGGGGTGCGGTCCCGGGGCTCTGGATAACGGACCCCAGAAAGTTGAGGTGCAGTTCTCGGGAGCTTTCCGAGTTCTCCTTTCGGTGAACCGTCCGGGAGCGGCTCAGCGTACCGGGTGGGTTTTGGGATGCGTTTTACGCGTGAGGAGAGAGCCCCTTATATTGGCAAAGTGCCTAATGTACCAACATTTTTCGCACAATATTGGTTTCTCACCAACTTTCCAGTGAGGCAGCAGATCCAGAAAGGCCCCGCTGGAGAAGAAAGAGGACGAATGGGTGGTTTTATCCCTTCCCACATTTTTAGATTAGGGAACTGAGCCTGAGAGGTCCATGGCGGGATTGGAAAGTGGGATTCGAGGCTCCTTAGGCGGCTGGCTGGCCTGGCCTTGCCCTGGGGCGGACTGGGGGGTATGATGGAAGCGTTAGATCAATAATTTACTCCTGCTTCTGGGAAGCAGCACGGGGAAATCAATCAATCAATCAATCGTATTTATTGAGCGCTTACTGTGTGCAGAGCACTGTACTAAGCGCTTGGGAAGTACAAGAGCATGGGCCTAGGTGTCAGAGAACCTGGATCCTAATCGTGGCTCTGCTCCTGTCTGCTGTGTATCCTTGGGGAAGTCACTCAATTTCTCCGTGCCTCAGTTACCTCATCTGTGCAACGGGGATTAAGACTGTGAGCTCCGTGTGGGACAGAGAAGGTCTCTAATCTGATGAGCTTGTATCTACCTCAGAGAAGCAGCGTGGCTCAGTGGAAAGAGCCCGGGCTTTGGAGTCAGAGGTCATGGGTTCAAATCCCGGCTCCGCCAGTTGCCAGCCGTGTGACTTTGGGCGAGTCATTTCACTTCTCTGTGCCTCAGTTCCCTCATCTGTAGAATGGGGATTAAGACTGTGAACCCCCATGGGACAACCCGATCACCTTGTAACCTCCCCGGTGATTAGAACGGTGCTTTGCCCGTAGTAAGCGCTTAATAAATGCCGTCATTATTATTATTAAAAGGAAAAGGGAGTGCTTTCCTGGTGGGCCGAGGTGGCAGCAAGGCCTAGTCTTAGGACTCCTGAAGTCCCCCGGGGAGCAAAGCCAACTCCTTTCTGTCATGAGTCAGCCATTCCCGCCCCTGAGCACGGAGCATCGCAGATCCTTAGGCGTCAGAGAGGCTCTCGAGGAAGCGGCACTTTGGCTCCGGGAGCCTGTCTCGGGCCTCTAAGTGGCCCGGTGGCTTTGAACAGAAGCCCCCGAATCTGCAGCGCAAGTGAAAAGGGCAAGAGCTGAAACCTCGCCGGCCTCGATCGATCCAGCAGGCGATCGATCCGGGAAGCGTCTCCTGCTAAGTGCTCCGAGCCGGGACTTGTTCCCAACGGGAGCGTCTCCCTCTGGGGACCGGGGAGGTTGGATTCGCCTTCCCGGGACCAGCAGGATGCCGGTTAACGCCTTGGCACCGGAGCAGGTGACGTGGTCAAACCCGGCCTCAACCCCCGTGCCCCGTGGCGGCCCGGCTGGCTTTGAGGCCCGGACATCATCAGAGCCGCTTTCTTTCCCTCATGCTATCTGTTAAGCGCCTACCATGTGCCAGGCACCGTACTGAGCGCCGGGGTAGATACGAGATCACCGGGTCGGACACGGCGCGTGTCTCACGTGGGGTTCACGGTTTTCATCCCCATTTTACAGATGAGGAATCTCAGGCCCAGAGAAGTGAAGTGATTCGCCGGAGGTCACACAGACAAGTGGTGGAGTCAGGATTAGAACCCGGGTCCTTCTCACTCCCAGGCACGTGCTCTATCCGCTAGGCCACGCTGTAAGAGAGTAAGATTGTAATAATAATAATAATTATAGTATTTATTAAGTGCTTACTATGTGCCAAGCGCTGTTCTAACTATATTGTTAGTATGTTTGGTTTTGTTCTCCATCTCCCCCTTTTAGACTGTGAGCCCACTGTTGGGTAGGGACTGTCTCTATATGTTGCCAACTTGTACTTCCCAAGCGCTTAGTACAGTGCTCTGCACACAGTAAGCGCTCAATAAATACGATTGATTGATTGATTCTAAATTTCCGTGGGATAGGAATCAAATCTTTTACCTCATTTGTACTTTCCAAAGCGGCTAGTATACACTCCCAAGCCCATGCTCTTTCCACTAGGCCACACTGCTTCCCTGCACCCATGCTTTCTCCCTGGGACGAACCCCACTTCCTTCCCCCGCCATCCTCATCATCATCATCATCAATCGTATTTATTGAGCGCTTACTGTGTGCAGAGCACTGTACTAAGCGCTTGGGAAGTACAAATTGCCAACATATAGAGACAGTCCCTACCCAACAGTGGGCTCACAGTCTGAAAGGGGGAGACAGAGAACAAAACCAAACATACTAACAAAATAAAAGAAATAGAATAGATATGTACAAATAAAATGAATAAATAAATAAATAAATAGAGTAATAAATATGTACAAACATATATGCATATATATATATACCTTCCCGCTAGGGAAGGTGGACTCTGGAGGTGCTTAATCCAAGCTCATAGTACAGTGTTCTGCACACAGTAAGCGCTCAATAAGTACGATTGAATGGGAGACCCCGCACCAGTTTGGAATGGGGACCAGTTTGAAATGGGCTGGAGGGTTGGCTCCTCTTGGAACCTCCATGATTTGGTCACGTCCACCACCTCCCTAAAGTATTCAAGCGCTTAGTACAGTCCTCTGCACACAGTAAGCGCTCAATAAATAGCGTTGAGGAGGGGGAGGAGTGAAGCAGCGTGGCTCAGTGGAAAGAGCCCGGGCTTTGGAGTCAGAGGTCACAGGTTCGAATCCCGCTCCCCCACTTGTCAGCTGTGTGACTTTGGGCAAGTCACTTCACGTCTCTGGGCCTCCGTTCCCTCATCTGTGGGACCTGATGATCCTGTATCTACCCAGCATTTACTACAGTGCTTGGCACATAGTAAGTGCTCAAGAAGTACTATTTTAATTATTATCATTGGTATTATTGGTAATAATATCATTATTGTTGGGAGGATACAACAGAAGCACGAGACGCATTCCCTGCCCACAAGGAGCTTTCACACGGACAAGGGAGATTGACAAATACACCTTTTCAACTCTAGCAACCGCTTACAGTTCACACCCATCAGTGGTATTTATTGAGCGCTTACTACGTGCAGGGCACTGTACTAAGCCCTTGAACCAGAACGGAGTGATGAGAAATGAGATGCTGCTTCTTCCATTTTTCCCTCCCAAATATCTTGAAGCCTCCATCCTCGGGAGGAGCTACATAAGTGGAAACTTCCCGATTTGGGAGTTTAGTTGTTGTTGGATTAGTCATGGAGAAGAGAGCCTTATACAGGCTTGACAAGAAGTGTCATTGTTTCTTCATTAATGCCTAACTTCGAAGTGACGGCTGGATATTGTTCAAACTTTCCAAACTTTTTTTGTTTCAAGGGGCTCATTTGGGGTCTGAGGCCACCACGTGGAAAATTTCATCCTGCAGTGATAATTTTTAATTAAATTCCAAGCCGTTCACAGCTGAACCCGGAGGGCTGAACCTGATGGAAAGCTGAATGTTTCCATCAAAATGTTCTCTGGCTACTGGAACGGTGGTCATAGTTGAGGGAATGCACGCGTTAGTTAATTAGGGAATGATTTAGGTATTTATTAAAGACTTATTGGGTGCCAAGCGCCGGGGTAGTTTGAGGGTAATGAGGTTGGACACGGTCCCTGGCCCCAAAGGGACTCCCAGGCGGAGTGGATGGGAGAGAAGCAGCATGGCCTAGTGACTAGAGCCCGGGACTGGGAGTCAGAAGGACCTGGGTTCTAATTCCGGATCCTCCACTTGTCTGCTGTGTGACCTTGGGTGAGTCATTTCACTTCCCTCATCTGTAAAATGGGGATTAAGACTGTGAGCCCCATGTGGGACGGGGACTGCGTCCAATCGGATGAGCTTGTGCTCTGATCAGTGCCTGGAACATAGTAAGCGCTTAACAAATCCCCCCCTGCCAAAAAAAAAAAGAACAGAGAACTCTGCCCAGCTTCCAGAAGAGGAAGCCGAGGCCCAGAGAGGTGCAGCGACACACCCGAAGCCACACTGCGGGCCAGGGGCAGAGCCGGGACTCAAACTGGGGTCTCCCACCCCCTCCCACCCCTGTCCATTGCTGTTTTTTTATGGCATTTATTAAGCGCTTACTATGTACAAGGCACTGTTCTAAGCGCTGGGGAGGATACAAAGTAATCAGGTTGTCCAATTAGGCCGTGCCTGCATGTGACCACCCATGACATACATGACACTAGAAAGGCAGAGAGAGAAAGAGAGAAAGAGAGAAAGAGAAGTGGGCCAGGGCATCCTGGAAGCGGTGGTCTGCGGATTTGAGGGTTTGGGAGGGCTGGATCTCGGCGCGGGGAGGCGAGAGGGGGTCCATGATGGGTGGGCTGTCCAGGCCTCTGCTCGGCCACCGGGAGAAAGCAGAAGAACTTGTCTTCCTGCCCCCAGGCTTTCCCTCTTCATCGTCATCATCGTCATCAATTGTATTTATTGAGCGCTTACTGTGTGCAGAGCACTGTACTAAGCGCTTGGGAAGTACAAGTTGGCAACATAAGATTATGTTAAAATTAAGAATCTTCCCCATGTGCCATCATCATCATCATCATCATCATCAATCGTATTTACTGAGCGCTTACTATGTGCAGAGCACTGTACTAAGCGCTTGGGAAGTACAAATTGGCAACATATAGAGACAGTCCCTACCCAACAGTGGGCTCACAGTCTAAAAGGGGGAGACGGAGAACAAAACCAAGCATACTAACAAAATAAAATAAATAGAATAGATATGTACAAATAAAATAAATAAATAAATAAATAGAGTAACCGCAAGGGTCTGTGAGGTTCTGTCTTTCTGTGGCTCTTTGCGGGGCATTTGGGGGTCCATTTTCAAGCAGTGGTACTCATTGAGAGCTTGCTGAGCACTGTACTGAGCACTTGGGAGAGTAAGAGATAATAGAGTTGGTTGTAGCGATCCTTGCCCGCAGGGAGCTTACAGTCTGGGGGGATGTGATCGGAATCCAGATTTTCTGGAAGCCCAGACCTCACGGAGCCGGAGCTCCCTGCCAATCCGCCCGCCGGCCTCCCTGCCTTGCAGTGCTCTGGGCTCTCTCTCCTCCCAGCCCGCGTCCCACCCTTCAGAGAAGCAGCGTGACTTAGTTGATAGAGCACAGCCTGGGAGTCAGAAGGACCTGGGTTCTAATCCCGGCCCTGCCACACGTCTGCCATGTGGCTGGGGCAAGTCACTTCACTTCTCTGGGCCTCAATTCCCTCATCTGGAAAATGGGAATTAAGAATGTGAGTCCCATGTGGGACAGGGACTGTGTCCAACCTGACTAACTCGTATGTACCCCAGTGCTTGTCACATAGTAAGCAGGGATTGTCTCTCTTTATTGCTGTATTGTTCTTTCCAAGCTCTTAGTACAGTGCTCTGCACACAGTACGCACTTAGTAAATACGATTGAACGAATGAATAGTAAGTGCGTACCACAATTATTATTATGTACAGGGTGGAGTTTGTTCAGCATTTCCTAGTCAGTAAGTCGTATTTCATTCATTCATTCAATTGTATTTATTGAGTGCACACTGTGTGCAGAGCACTGTACTGAGCGCTTGGGAAGTCCAAGTTGGCAACATCTAGAGACTGTCCCCTAACGGGCTCACAGTCTAGAAGGGGGAGACAGACAACAAAACAAAACATGTGACAGGTGTCAAAATCGTTAGAACAAATAGAATTAAAGCTATATGCACATCATTAACAAAATAAATAAAATCGTCAGAACAAATAGAATTAAAGCTATATGCACATCATTAACAAAATACATAAAATCGACAGAACAAATAGAATTAAAGCTATATGCACATCATTAACAAAATAAACAGAATAGAGCACTGAACTAAAAGCTCTTGGGAGAGTACAATATAACAATAAGTGGGGAAGGAGCATGACACAGTGGATAGAGCCCAGGCCTGAGAGTCAGAAGGTCATGAGTTCTAATCTCAGCCCTACCACTTGTCTGTTGTGTGGCCCTGGGCAAGTCACTTCACTTCTCTGTGGCTCAGTTCTCTCACCTGTAAAATGGGGGATCGAGAGTGTGAGCCCCACCTGTGACGGGGACTGTATCCAATTATCGAGCGCTTACCGTGTGCAGAGCACTGTACACACCGTCAAGTCTGTTAGCCAGGGGAAGGCGATATTATCGCTTGCCTTGGGCCAGCGCGGAGCAATTCCGGGCCGCGTTCCCAACGATGGGCTCTGGCCAAGCTGCCCCTGGAGCAATTAGCACTGCCATGGACCCCAGCAGGAGTTCTCTGCTTTCTTTCTTAGCCTCCAGCCGGGTGGCTCTGGGCAGATCCACCGGTTCCAGAGACTTCTCCGTTGGGTCCCCTGTCATCAGAGCTCAGGGGCCCACCTGCCTTGGGACCCCAGCTCTGGGGATGTCTGAGAAATATGGACTTCTTCATTTTCCCCCCTTTTTCCTTCTGAAAAAATTAGAATAAAACAATGGTATTTGAGTGGTTTCTTTATGCAGAGCACCGTTCTGAGTACTTGGGAAAGTGCAATTCTTTAAGTCCTCGAGGAGCTTGTAGTGTAGTCAGGGAGACAGTCATTAAAGTAAAATGAAGATAAGGAAAGCACCAGAGTGTAAGGGTAATAATAAGTGTAAGGATATGTACACATGTGCTGCGGGGCTGAGGTGAAGTATGCATGGGTGGGGGCAGGAGGGTCCAGGCCAGAGGGAGCATCAGGGCAAAGGATCTGTGGCAAGATAGACAAGATCGAGATACAGAGAGTGGGTTTTTTTTGGGTTTTTTTGATGGCATTTGTTAAGCGCTTACTATGTGCAAAGCACTGTTCTAAGCGCTGGTTGACGGAGGAATGTGAAGTGTATGAACTGGGATGTAGTAGGAGACAGTGCTCTGCACACAGTAAGCGCTCAATAAATACGATTGATGATGATGATGATGATCAGCAAGGTAAGGTAGGAAGGGGAGAGCTGATTGAGTGCCTTAAAGCCGATGGTAAGGAGCTTCTCTTTGATGCGGAGATGGATGGGTAACCATTGGAGCTTTTTGAGGAGTGGGGAGATGTGGACTGTGTTTTGTTTTGTTGCCTGTCTCCCCCTTCTAGGCTGTGAGCCCGTTGTTGGGTAGGGACCGTCTCTAGATGTTGCCAACTTGGACTTCCCAAGCGCTTAGTACAGTGGTCTGCGCACAGTAAGCGCTCCATAAATACGATTGAATGAGTGAATGAGTGAATGACCCCGGAGGGCTGGGGGGATGCCTCTCCCGGCCGGGCAGCTGAGCTGAGCGGTGGCAGCAGGGCAGGAGAAGGAGGAAGGCTGAGGGATGCCCCTCCGGTCTGGGCAGGCGAGCTTTTTCTGAAATGATATTTGCAGAACAGCTTGGAAAGGGTGTGAACCTAGTGGAAAGAACAGCGGCTTGGGAGACAGGTGACCTAGGTTCTAATCCCCGCTCTCCCATCTGCCTGCTGGGTGAAATTGGGCAGTAATAATAATTCGTGGTGTTTGCTAAGCACTTCTTTTGTGCCAGGCACAGTACTAAGCTCTGGGGTTGATGAAAAATCATCAGGTCGGAGACACAGCCCCGTCCCACGTGGGACTCACAAGGAGGGGGGAGAATAGGACTGAATTCCCATTTCACAGACGCTGAGGTTTGTTTTTCCAGTGGTATTTGCTAAGTGGTCTCTGTGCCTCAGTTTCCTCATCTGTAAAATGGGTCTTTAAAGCCTGTTCTCCCTTCTTCTTAAGACTGTGGGTCCCATTGGAGGTAGGGCCTGTGTCTGATTGGATTATCCTGTTTCTCCCCCGTCACTTGGCAAAGTGACACAGAGTAAGTGCTTAACAGATACCACAGTTGTTGTTATTATTATTATTATTGTTGGGCCGGTGGAGGCTGAATGGACCAAGTCGGGATTTATTACTCTATTTTACTTGTACATATTTACTATTCTATTTACTTTGTTAATGATGTGCATCTAGCTTTATTTCTATTTATTCTGATAACTTGACACCACATGTTTTGTTTTGTTGTCTGTCTCCCCCTTCTAGACTGTGAGCCCGTTGTTGGGTAGGGACCATCTCTATATGTTGCCGACTTGTACTTCCCAAGTGCTTAGTCCAGTGCTCTGCACACAGTAAGCGCTCAATAAATACGATTGAATGAATGAATGAATGAATGGGGAGAATGGACACAGTAAGCGCTCAATAAATACGATTGAATGAATGAATGAATGAATAGGGAGGATGGAGTTTTGTTGGAGAGTTGAGGAGTTCTGTTTTGGATACGTTAAATTTGAGGCGTCTCGTGTCTATCCCCATGTGGCCGAGAGATGATGATGATGAGGGTATCGGTTAAGCGCTTACTATGTGCCAAGCACTGGTCTAAGCACTAGGGTAGATTCAAGTTAATCAGGTGGTCCCACGTGGGGTTCACAGTCTCAATCCCCATTTGACAGATGAGGCTTAGAGAAATGAAGTGACTTGCCCAAGGGCACACAGCAGACAAGCAGCGGAGCCGGGATTAGAACCCATGACATTCCCAGGCCCATGTTCTGTCCACTATGCCCTGCTGCTTCTCTAAGAGATCCCTTGAAGGTCATGGAGGGAGAGTCCGGGATGGATAGGGGAGAGTCAGAGGTGTTGGATGGTCTGTGTTGGGTCACTGGGGGAGAGTCAGGAATGGAGAGGGGAGGGTCAGGGGTGTTGGATGGTTTGTGCTGGCTCATTGGGAGAAGAGTTTTAGAAAAATAATTTGGGCAGCAGCAGGTAGTATGGAGAAGCAGCGTGGCTCAGTGGAAAGAGCCCGGGCTTTGGAGTCAGAGGTCATGGATTCAAATCCCGGCTCCGCCGATTGCCAGCTGTGTGACTTTGGGCAAGTCACTTAACTTCTCTGTGCCTCAGTTCCCTCATCTGTAAAAAATGGGGATTAATCAATCAATCAATCGTATTTATTGAGCGCTTACTGTGTGCAGAGCACTGGACTAAGTGCTTGGGAAGTCCAAGTTGGCAACATATAGAGACAGTCCCTACTCAACAGTGGGCTCACAGTCTAAAAGGGGGAGACAGAGAACCAAACCAAACATACTAACGAAATAAAATAAATAGATTAGATATGTACAAGTAAAATAAATAAATAGAGTAATCAATCTGTACAAACATATATACATATATACAGGTGCTGTGGGGAAGGGAAGGAGGTAAGATGAGGGGGATTTAAGATGAGGGGGATTAAGACTGTGAGCCCCACGTGGGACAACCTGATCACCCTGTATCCCCCCAGCGCTTAGAACAGTGCTTTGCACAGAGTAAGCGCTTAAAAAATGCCATCATTATCATCATTATTATTATTATTATTATTATAGACTGGAGAGGGGAGAGGCAGGAGTCCGGGAAGCCAGTGAGAAAGCCGAGGGGGTCATCCAGTTAGGAGACGGCAAGCATCTGGACTGTCGTGGGGGCTGTCCTGCTGTCCTGGTGGAGAGCAAGGAGTGGATTCTGGAATATGTTTGGGAGGAAAAACCGACAGGATCTAAGCGACGGGCTGAATGGGAGAGTTGAAAGGAAGTACGGAGGAGTCGAGGAAAATGCCAAGGTTAGAGGCATCAGAGACGGAAGGAGATAAAATGAAATCTCCTCCAGGAGGCCTTCTCCAGTTAATCTCTCATCTCCCCCCGCTTCTATCCCCAAACTGCCTCCACTTCAATGCTTTTCAGTCATTCAGTCATATTTATTGAGCGCTCATTATGTGCAGAGCACTGAACTAAGTGCTTGGGAGAGTGCAGTTTGAGAAGCAGCGTGGCTCAGTGGCTTGGGAGCCAGAGGTCATGGGTTCTAATCCCGGCTCCGCCGCTTGTCAGCTGTGTGCTCAGTAAATTCCGTCAATTAACTGATTGCCCAGGCCCGTTCATTCATTCATTCATTGTCGTATTTATTAATAATAATAATAATAATAGCATTTATTAAGCGCTTACTATGTGCAAAGCACTGTCCTAAGCGCTGGGGAGATTACAAGGTGATCAGGTTGTCCCACGGGGGGCTCACACTGTGTGCAGAGCACTGTACTAAGCGCTTGGGAAGAACAAGTTGGCAACATATAGAGACGGTCCCTACCCAACGACGGGCTCACAGTCTAGAAGGGGGAGACAGACAACAAAACAAAACATATTAACAAAATAAAATAAATAGAATAGTAAATATGTACAAGTAAAATAAATAGATAAATAAATAAATAAATACAAGCAAATAAATAGAGTAATAAATCTGTGCAAACATATATACAGGTGCTGTGGGGAGGGGAAGGAGGTAGGGCGGGGGGATGGGGAGGGGGAGAGGAAGGAGGGGGCTCAGTCTGGGAAGGCCTCCTGGAGGAGGTGAGCTCTCAGTAGGGATTTGAAGAGAGGAAGAGAGCTAGCTTGGCGGATGTGCGGATGGAGGGCATTCCGGGCCAGGGGGAGGATGTGGGCCGGGGATCGATGGCGGGACAGGCGAGAACGAGGTACGGTGAGGAGATTAGTGGTGGAGGAGCGGAGGGTGCGGGCTGGGCTGGAGAAGGAGAGAAGGGAGGTGAGGTAGGAGGGGGCGAGGGGATGGGCAGCCTTGAAGCCCAGGGTGAGGAGTTTCTGCCTGATGCGTAGGTCGATTGGTAGCCACTGGAGATTTTTGAAGAGGGGAGTAACATGCCCAGAACGTTTCCGCACAAAGATGATCCGGGCAGCAGCGTGAAGTATAGACTGAAGTCGTTCCAACAGCGGCAGGAACAGTCCCCAGTGAGCAGCAGGGACTGGATTTCTCGCTCTGCTTCCACTCAGTGAGGTGGTGTTGACTTTTTTTTTTAATTAATGGTATTTGTTAAGCGCTTATTATGTGCCAGGCACCGTTCTAAGCGCTGGGGTAGATATAAGCACATCAGGTTGGACACAGTTCCTGTCCCACAGGAGGCTCACAGTCAAGTAGGAGGGAGAACAGGCAGGAGAAGCAGTGTGGTCTAGTGGCTGGATCCCGGGCCTGGGATGTGGAAAGAGTCAAATCCCGGCTCCGCTAATTGTCAGCTGTGTGACTTTGGGCAAGTCACTTAACTTCTCTGGGCCTTAGTTACCTCATCTGTAAAATGGGGATGAAGACTGTGAGCCCCCCGTGGGACAACCTGATGACCTCGTATCTACCCCAGCTCTTAGAACAGTGCTTGGCACATAGTAAGCGCTAAACAAATGCCATCATCATTATTATTATTGTTATTAGTGGTGGCCTGCTCGCCTTCTGGCTAGAAGGGCCCAGTGTTCCTCAAATCTAGTGTTTTCTTGGATGGCACACAAGCCCAGAAAATACTCAAGAGCCAGGAGCTGGCCAGCCCCCAGGGATTCTGGTCCGTTGTGTCAAGGGAAAAGCCAGTCCGATCGCTTGTCTGGCAATGGAGTACAGTTGCCGGCCTCTAGCCCTCTCGCGTGGGACGGTTGCCCTGGGCTCAGGATGTTGGACTCATCCTTTCCTCTTTTTAGACTGTGAGCCCACTGTTGGGTAGGGACTGTCTCTATATGTTGCCAACTTGTACTCCCCAAGCACTTAGTACAGTGCTCTGCACACAGTAAGCGCTCAATAAATACGATTGATTGATTGATTGATTCTCCCACTCCCTTCTGTGTCGCCTTGACTTGCTCCCTTTATTCATCCCCCGTCCCAGCACTAATGTCCATCTCTGTCATGTATTTATTTCTATTAATGTCTGTCTCCCCCTCTAGGCTGTCATCATCATCAATCGTATTTATTGAGCGCTTGCTGTGTGCAGAGCACTGGACTAAGTGCTTGGGAAGTACAAGTTGGCAACATATAGAGGCGGTCCCTACCCAACAGTGGGCTCACAGTCTAAAAGGGGGTGACAGAGAACAAAACCAAACGTACTAACAAAATAAAATAAATAGAGTAGATATGGACAAGTAAAATAAATAAAAAAATTGTTGTGGCATGGCTCAGTGGAAAGAGCCCGGGTTTTGGAGTCAGTGGTCATGGGTTCAAATCCCGGCTCCGCCAATTGTCAGCTGTGTGACTTTGGGCGAGTCGCTTCACTTCTCTGGGCCTCAGTTACCTCATCTGTAAAATGGGGATGAAGACTGTGAGCCCCACGTGGGACAACCTGATCACCTTGTATCCCCCCAGCCCTTAGAACAGTGCTTTGCGCATAGAAAGTGCTTAACAAATACCATTATTATTATTATTATTATTATTGCTGTTGTTGTGCGCAGGGAACCCAGGTCCTTCCAACTCCCAGGCCCGTGCTCTTTCCGCTAGATCGCTAATCCCGGCTCTGCCAGTTATCTGCTGTGTGACTTTGGGCAAGTCGCTTCACTCCTCTGGGCCTCAGTTATCTCATCTCTAAAATGGGGATTAAGACTGTGAGCCCCACGTGGGACAGGGACGGTGTCCAACCTGATTAGCTTCCATCTACCCCAGCACCTTGTACAGTGTCTGGCACGTAGTAAACCTTAACAAATCCCATAAAAAACAAACAAAAAAAGCCCCGCTGGGTTAAGTCCAAGACCGTGAAATCGTCAATACAGTTACTGTGTGCAGAGCACTGTATTAAACGCTTGGCAGATTACAGGGCGACAGTTTGGTAGACATGTTCCCCGCCTACAAAGAGACAACCTAATCCCTATCCCCCTTGTGGCTCACAGTCCAAGGGGGTTAGAGAAAAAGGGTAACAATAATAATAGTGATATTTATTAAGTGCCTACTATGTGCAAAGCACTGTTCTAAGTGCTGGGGAGGTTACAAGGTGATCAGGTTGTCCCACGGGGGGCTCACAGTCTTCATCCCCATTTTCCAGACGAGGTAACTGAGGCACAGAGAAGTTAAGTGACTTGCCCGAAGTCACACAGCTGACAATTGGCAGAGCCGGAATTCGAACACATGATCTCTGACTCCAAAGCCCGGGCCCTTTCCACTGAGCCACGCTGCTTCTCAAGCTCATCTCTAGACTGTAAGCTCGTCGTGGGCAAGGAATGTGTCTGTTTATTGCTCTACCGTACTCTCCCAAGCGCTTAGGGCAGTGTTCTGCACCCAGTAAGTGCTCAATAAGACTGTGAGCCCACTGTTGGGTAGGGACTGTCTCTATATGTTGCCAATTTGTACTTCCCAAGCGCTTAGTACAGTGCTCTGCACATAGTAAGCGCTCAATAAATACGATTGATGATGATGATGATGATGAATGAATGAATCTCCATTTTACAAACAAGAAAACCAAAGCCCAGAGAAGTAGAGTGACTTACCCAAGGTCACATGATTGTGGGGAGGGACCACGTCTACCAACTCTGTTGTCTAGTACTCTTCCAAGCGTTTAATATAGTGCCCTGCACTGAATAAGTGCTCAATAAATATGATTGATGGATTGATCGAATAGGGGGGCCGGGATTAGAACCTAGGGCTCTTGACTCCCTGCGCTGTGTGCCGTGCTTCCCATTGGGACATGCTGGTAGTGTGAGATGTGGGAAGGGAGACAAAAAGACGCGTTTTGTGTTTTCGTCATTTCCTTTTCTCATTTTCCCATCTGCCTGCGAGAATATCTGGTGAGGAGAGGGTGCCGGGGGGAGAGTCTCTGCTCCAGGCCTTCCTCCTCACCCGGCCCGGATCCTTTATAATAATAATAATAATGTTGGTATTTGTTAAGCGCTTACTATGTGCAAAGCACTGTGCTAAGCACTGGGGTAGATACAAGGTAATTAGGTTGTCCCATGAAGGGCTCACAGTCTTCATCCCCATTTTACAGATGAGGGAACTGAGGCCCAGAGAAGTGAAGTGACTTGCCCAAAGTCACACAGCTGACAGTTGGCGGAGCCGGGATTCGAACCCAAGACCTCTGACTCCAAAGCCCGGGCTCTTTCCACTGAGCCACGCTGCTTTATTAAAAAAGTCGGCATCCATAGCGAAGAGCAGGGGCTGACTGGGGTAGGGGGGCTCAGGAGGCTCGACTCCAACACTTTTTGGAATTTACAATCTCGACAGGGAGACAGACATTAATTTAATGTAGATGCAGAGAAGCAGCGTGGCTCAGTGGAAAGAGCCTGGGCTTGGGAGTCAGAGGTCATGGGTTCTAATCCCCGCTCTGCCAACTGTCAGCTGCGTGACTTTGGGCAAGTCACTTCACTTCTCTGGGCCTCAGTTCCCTCATCTGTAAAATGGGGATTAAAGCTCTGAGCCCCCCTTGGGACAACCTGATCACCTTGTAACCTCTCCAGCGCTTAGAACAGTGCTTTGCACATAGTGAGCACTTAATAAATGTTATTATTATTAATCCCAGCTCCACCACTTGTCAGCTATGTGACCTTGAGCAAGTCACTTCACTTCTCTGTGCCTCAGTCACCTCATCTGTAAAATGGGGATTAAGACTGTGAACCCCATGTGGGACAACCTAATTACCTTGCATCTCCCCCAGTGCTTAGAACAGTGCTTGGCACATAGTAAGCGCTTAACAAATAACATCATTATTATTATTATTATTTTGCCTGCTCACAGAGAGTGTGTGCGCTTGTGTTCATATCTCTGTGTGCATCATTCATTCATTCACTCCGTCGTATTTATTGAGCACTTACTGTGTGCAGAGCACTGCACTAAGCGCTTGGGAAATCCAAGTCGGCAACATGTATCCCTCTTGCGTGTGCCTGAGTGTGTATGTGTCTGTGCTTGTCAGTGTTTCTGTGTGCATGTGTGTGTCACGTGTTTGTGAGTGTCTGTGTTTAAGTGCCTGTGTCAGTTTCTAGACTGTGAGCCCACTGTTGGGTAGGGACCGTCTCTATATGTTGCCAACTTGGACTTCCCAAGTGCTTAGTCCAGTGCTCTGCACACAGTAAGCGCTCAATAAATACGATTGAATGAATGAATGAATGTCTCTGTGGGCATAGGCCTCTGGGCACGTGTGTCCCTCTTTGCTTGTATATATGTGTATATGTTTGTACATATTTATTACTCTATTTATTTATTTATTTTATTTGTACATATCTTTTCTGTTTATTTTATTTTGTTAGTATGTTTGGTTTTGTTCTCTGTCTCCCCCTTTTAGACTGTGAGCCCACTGTTGGGTAGGGACTGTCTCTATATGTTGCCAATTTGTACTTCCCAAGCGCTTAGTACAGTGCTCTGCACATAGTAAGCGCTCAATAAATACGATTGATGATGATGATGATGATGCTTGTGTCTGTGTGCACGCACCCTGGCGCAAACACCACTGCTTCATGAAATAACGGCCCAGGTCAGTCGATCAATCAATCAATCAATCAATCAGTCGTATTTTTTGAGCGCTTACTGTGTGCAGAGCACTGTACTAAGCGCAGTTGGCAACATATAGAGACGGTCCCTACCCAACAGTGGGCTCACAGATCTTGGCGCCTTGAAGAAACTAAAGAACCGCAATAAGCCGGGGGCTCGTGGGCCGAGGAGGAGGCGACGGGTGGGTAAAGCGGGGAGGAGGAGAAGGAGGTCGGGGGGAAAAGAAATAGATTTCAGTGTTGGCTTGACAAGGGTTTATTATCCCCCCGAGTGGGTAAAATCATGACTTTCTCAACGGCAGAATCAGCCTTGCCCGGGCCTCTTGAAATACCAGCCGCGGTTCCTCACCCCTGATATCGCTGCCGTCATCAGCTCTGGTGGGAGGCGAGGGGTGAGAGCTGGGGTGGAGGGGGATGGGGGCAGAGGCCTCGCCCACCTCCCCCCTCTGCCAGGGCCGCTTGTACACAGTAAGCGCTCAATAAGTACGATTGATTGATTGCTTGGCGGAGATGTGGGGAGATGCAGGAAAGAGAGATCAGAGCGTCGGGCCTTCCTAGTCTGCAGCCTCCTGTGCAGAGTGCCTGCCCCAGCCCCCCTCATTCATTCATTCATTCATTCATTCATTCAATCGTATTTATTGAGCGCTTACTGTGTGCAGAGCACTGGACTAAGCGCTTGGGAAGTCCAAGTCGGCAACCTGTAGAGACGGCCCCAACCCGGGCTCACAGTCTAGAAGGGGGAGACGGACGACAGAACAAAACACGTAGACGGGTGTCAAGTGGTCGGAACAAAAAGAATCAAAGCTCAGTGCACATCATTAACAAAATAAATGGATTAGTAAATAAGTACAAGTAAAACATGATCCCTGCCCTCAAGTAGCTGACAGTCTAGAGAGGAAAACACTGGAGCAAAGAAGGAGAGTGGAAAGAGAGGTGAAGGTAACTCTCTCCACTTCTGTCCCTTGTGTCCCCTTCTGCTCCCCTTTTCTGTCCCTCTCACTGCCCCCCATAATAATAATAATAATAATGATGGCATTTATTAAGCGCTTACTATGTGCAGAGCACTGTTCTAAGCGCTGGGGGGGATACAAGGTGATCAAGTTGCCCCACATGGGGCTCACAGTCTTAATCCCCATTTTACAGATGAGGTAACTGAGGCGCAGAGAAGTTAAGTGACTTGCCCAAGATCACACAGCAGATATGTGGCAGAGTCGGGATTTGAACCCATGACCTCTGACTCCAAAGCCCGGGCTCTTTCCACTGAGCCATGCTGCTTCTCTACCCCATCTCTCTCTCCTTCTGCCCTTTCTCTCTCTGCCCCCCCCCCCGCTCCATTTTCTCTTTTCCCTCTATCTCTGCCTCGTTCTCTCTCTCCGCCCCATTCATTCATTCAATCGTATTTATTGAGCGCTTACTGTGTGCAGAGCACTGGACTAAGCGCTTGGGAAGTATAAGTTGGCAACATTTATTCATTCAATCGTATTTATTGAGCACTTACTGTGTGCAGAGCACTGGACTAAGCGCTTGGGAAGTATAAGGTGGCAACATACAGAGACGGTCCCTACCCAACAGTGGGCTCACAGTCTAGAAGGGGGAGACAGAGAACAAAACAAAACATATTAACAAAATAAAATAAAGAGAATAAATACGTACAGATAAAATAAATCTCTCTCTGCCTCATTCTCATAGAGAAGCAGCGGGGCTCAGGGGAAAGAGCCCGGGCTTTGGTGTCAGAGGTCATGGGTTCAAATCCTGGCTCCGTCACTTGTCAGCACTTTGGGCAAGTCACTTCACTTCTCTGGGCCCCAGTGACCTCATCTGGAAAATGGGGATGAAGACTGTGAGCCCCCCGTGGGACAACCTGATGACCTTGTATCACCCCAGAGCTTAGAACAGTGCTTTGCACATAGTAAGCGCTTAACAAAGCGCTTTTTTTCTGTCTCCCCCTTTTAGACTGTGAGCCCACTGTTGGGTAGGGACCGTCTCTATATGTTGCCAACTTGTACTTCCCAAGCGTTTAGTACAGTGCTCTGCACACAGTAAGCGCTCAATAAATACGATTGATGATGATGAAATACCATCATTATTATTATTATTCTCTCTCTCTGCCCCATTCTCACTGCCTTCTCTCTCTCTGCCTTATTCTCTCTCTCTGCCCCATTTTCTCTGCCGTCTCTCTCTGCCCCTTTCTCTCTCTCTCTGCCCCCCATCTCTTTCTGCCACGACGCTGCCCCGTCACTGCCTCATGAACTGTCTCATAAAGAGGAAAGCACATTCCAGAGAGCAACACAAACCGACTCCATCCACACCTGGGCTTAGAATCTCTGACCCCATTTTCCCACACACCCTAGGAAGGGAAGTAACGTTTCTGTCTCCTTCCCCAGAAGGGTTTTTTCGTGGAGGGAGATTGCGATTTGCGTGTGTCTCTGTGTCGACACCCGCCGATCCTCCCAACACATAAACACACACCTCCAGGTGGGGAGAGCTGAGTCAATTCCCCAAGTATCAGGAGCAATTTTAAAGTTGGGTAAAGTTGGGGAGAAAAAGGCCCCCATCACCCCCGCCCAGAGCCTGCACCTCCGCCACCATCCCTCCGTCCATCCGCTGGCGACCCCATCCGCCCCAGGCCCCCCGTCATCGTCTCCTCCAAGAAGCCTTCCTTGACTGCGCCCTCCTTTCCTCTTCTCCCTCTCCCTTCTGCGTCACCCTGACTCGCTCCCTTTCTTCTTGTCCCGTACCAGCCCCCCAGCACTGATGTCCAGATGTGTCATTTATCGATTTATATTAATGTCCGCCTCCCCCACTCTAGATGATAAGCTTGTTGTGGGCAGGGAATGTGTCTGTTGGTGTATTGTACCCTCCCGAGCGCTTAGAACAGTGCCCTGCACACAGTAAGTGCTCAATACATTCGAGCATTCACGAATGAATGAAGGGAATTATCTATTATATCTATCTATCTATCTATCTATCTATCTATCTATCTATCTATCTATCTATCTATCTATATCTGTCTGTCTGTCTATCTATCTATCTATATAGATATCTATATCTATCTAGATATCTAGATATCGCTATCTATCTATCTATCTATATCTATCTATCTATCTAGATATCTATATCCATCTAGATATCTAGGTCTATCTATCTATCTATCTATCTATCTATCTATCTATCTATCTATCTGTCTGTCTGTCTGTCTGTCTATCTGTCTATCTATCTATATAGATATCTATATCTATCTAGATAGCTCTATCTATCTATCTATCTAGATATCTATATCTATCTATCTAGATATCTATATCCATCTAGATATCTCTATCTATCTAGATATCTATATCCATCTAGATATCTCTATCTATCTATCTATCTATCTATCTATCTATCGATCTATCTGTCTGTCTGTCTGTCTATCTGTCTATCTATCTATATAGATATCTATATCTATATAGATATCTAGATATCTCTATCTATCTATCTATCTAGATATCTCTATCTATCTATCTAGATATCTATATCCATCTAGATATCTCTATCTATCTAGATATCTATATCCATCTAGATATCTCTATCTATCTATCTATCTATCTATCTATCTATCTTAGTGTTGTTTTGTTCTCTCCCAAGTGCTTAGCGCGGTGCTCTGCCCAACAGTAAGCGCTCAGTATATATGATTGACTGACTGAAATTCCAATTTGGTGCGGGGCTAACCTGTTCCGTGCCCATTCGCTTTCTTCCTGGAAACCATTGGCAACCACAGAGCAGTGATTGTGGCCTGTTCTTCATTAGCCACGTCCTCATTTTCCAGCGGGAAGCTGACCCAAACCCACCTCTCTCCTGCTTTTCCACCTGTCCCCGGATCCGTTGGCTCAGTCGCTCCTCTCCCAGGAATCGTGAAAGGAAATGAAACTCAGTGGGGAGGCAGGGTGGCCTAGTGAGAAGAGCCCGGGCCTCGAAGGCAAGAGTCCTGGGTTCTAGCCCCAGCTGAACTAGGACAACCCTCTCTGGGCCTCAGTTTCCCCTTTCCATACAATGTGGATAAGATCCCGGCTCTCCCTTCCTCTTAGACTGAAAGCCCAGTGTGGGACAGGGATTGGGGCTAATCTAAATTTCCTGTTTCGACCCCAGCATTCAGCGATAATAATAATTGTGGTATTTGTTAAGCGCTTACTACGTGCCAAACATTGTTTTAAGCGCTGGGGTAGATACAGGAAATCAGGTTGTCCCACATGGGGCTCACACTTTTAATCCCTATTTTACAGATGAGGTAACTGAGGCACAGAGAAGTTAAGTGGTTTGCCCAAGGTCACACAGCAGACAAGGGGAGGAGCTGGGATTAGAACCCACGTCCCCTGACTCCCGAGCCCGGGCTCCCTTCTAGACTGTGAGCCCACTGTTGGGTAGGGACCGTCTCTATATGTTGCCAACTTGTACTTCCCAAGCGCTTAGTACAGTGCTCTGCACACAGTAAGCGCTCAATAAATACGATTGATTGATTGATTTCCATTAAGCCCCGCTGCTTCTCTGTGTGCATTTGGATCTGTGACATTTGAGTATGTGGTATCTACTGAGCTGCGCGGCTCAGTGGAAAGAGCCCGGGCTTTGGAGTCAGAGGTCATGGATTCAAATCCCGGCTCCGCCAATTGCCAGCTGTGTGACCTTGGGCAAGTCACTTCATTTCTCTGGTCCTCAGTTCCTACACTGTAAAATGGGGATGAAGACTGTGAGCCCCCCGTGGGACACCTTGCATCCCTCCCAGGGCTTAGAACAGTGCTTTGCACATAGTAAGCACTTAATAAATGCCATCATCATTATTATTAATAACAAATGTCATCATTATTATTATTATTATTAAGTTTGTTTCACCTCACTCGCCGGCTCGTGCCAGGAGAGAAGCAGCATGACGTACTGGATAGAGCACGGGCCTGGGAATCGGAAAGTCATGGGTTCTAGTCCTACCTCCACCACGTATCTGTTGTATGACCTTGGGCAAGTCATCCAACTTCTCTGTGCCTCAGTGAACTCATCTGTAAAATCGGGGGATTGAGACTGTGAGCCCCACCTGGGACAGGGCTTTTAGACTGTGAGCCCACTGTTGGGTAGGGACTGTCTCTATATGTTGCCAATTTGTACTTCCCAAGCGCTTAGTACAGTGCTCTGCACACAGTAAGCGCTCAATAAATACGATCGATGATGATGCTTGTATCCATCCCAGCGTTAAGTACAGTGCCTGGCACATAGTAAGTGCCTCGCAAACCCCACAGTTGTTATTAATTCCCTTTTGTCGGTTCCCTGCCTCCTCCTCCCGCCGTTCCCCGCCCCTCCTGGCCTGGAATATCACCAGAGACCGCGGTTGGTTGTACAAAGGAGCTTTGCGAGCCATAATTCATTTAATCCTTGAGGTTTCAGGAAGGTACTTATTTTCAGATCAAACACTTCTGACCTGATTAAGTCACCGATCTTAATTAATGTTGCGAGCAATAAGTCTCTCCCGCTGAGGTCCGGGCCCCGGCCCCGGCCCGGCCAGCGGGACAACCGAGCCCCCAGCCGGACCGAGCCCCCGTCCAGCTCCTCATTCATTCATTCAGTCGTATTTATTGAGCACTTAATGTGTGCAGAGCACTGTACTAAGCGCTTGGGAAGTATAAGTTGGCAACATATAGAGACGGTCCCTACCCAACAGCGGGCTCAGAGTCTAGAAGGGACTCCTCCTCCTCCTCTCCTTGGCTGGGAAGGAGGAGTGGAAAGAGCCCAAATCTGTTTCATTGAACTCTCCCAAGCACTTAGTACAGTTCAGATCCCGGCTCTGCCAATTGTCAGCTGTGTGACTTTGGGCAAGTCATTTAACTTCTCTGTGCCTCAATTACCTCATCTGTAAACTGGGGATTAAGACTGTGAGCCCCCCGTGGGGCAACCTGATCACCTTGTAACCTCCCCAGCGCTTAGAACAGTCCTTGGCACATAGTAAGTGCTTAATAAATGCCATCGTTATTATTATTATTATTACAGTGCTCCGCACCCAATAGATGCTCAATAAATGCGTTTGACTGAGGAGTCCGTGGAGAGAAGCAGTGTGGCCTAATGGGTAGAGCAAGGGCCTGGGAGTAGGGAGAACCTGGGTTCTAATCCCAGCTCTGCCACATGTCTGCTGTGTGACCTTGGTCAAGTCATTTCCACTTTGCGGGCCTTCGATACCTCATCTGTAAAATAAGAGTGTGAGCCGCATGTGGGATAGGGACTGTGTCCAAACTGTAAGGACCCCAGCGCTTAGAACAGTGCTTGGCACATAGTAAGTCCTTAATGAGTACCGTATTTATTATTATTATTTGGCAACCCCGCAGAGCTCTGGGTGGCCGAGGACCCGACCCCACATTCCTCCATGTGTCCGAGTCAGGCAGGGCTGGTGTATTGTACTGGACGCCTTCTGGGGGCTCAGCTCTGTACTGGGGGACTGAACTGGATGGGGCTGCACGCTGTAGTGGGGGTGGAGTTCTGTCATCATCATCATCATCAATCGTATTTATTGAGCGCTTACTGTGTGCAGAGCACTGTACTAAGCGCTTGGGAAGTACAAGTTGGCAACATATAGAGACAGTTCCTACCCAACAGTGGGCTCACAGTCTAAAAGGGGGAGACAGAGAACAAAACAAAACATACTAACAAAATAAAATAAATAGAATAGATATGTACAAGTAAAATAAATAGAGTAATAAATCTGTACAAACATATATACATATATACAGGTGCTGTGGGGAAGGGAAGGAGGTAAGATGGGGGGATGGAGAGGGGGACGAGGGGGAGAGGAAGGAAGGGGCTCAGTCTGGGAAGGCCTCCTGGAGGAGATGAGCTCTCAGTACGGGGTGGGTGTCCTGTTATACTGGGGGCTGTGCACCTTTTGGGGGGCCTAGCACTGCAATGGGGGTCGAGCTCTGTACTGGATGCCTTCTGGGGGCTGAGCTCTGTAGCGGGAGCCTTCTTGGTCCTCCCTTGGAGAGCTCACTTGCCCCCGTGGCTTCAACTACCATCTCTTTGCAGAAGATTTCCAAATCTACATTTTCAGCCCCTCTCCCTCTCCCTCTCTGCAGTCTCACATTTCCTTCTGTCTTCCAGACACTGCTACTTGGATGTCCTCCTGTCACCTCAAACATAACAGGTCTAAAACAGAACTCCTCATCTTCCCACCCAAACCCTGTCCTCCCCCTCGCTTTCCCCTCAGTGTAGATGTCACCCCCATCCTTCCTGTCTCACAAGCCCTTGCCATTATCCTTGACTCTTCTCTCTCTTTCAACTCACATATTCAATCTATCGCTAAATCCTGTCAGTTCAACATTCACGACGCTGCTAAAATCCGTCCTTTCCTCTCCATCCAAACCGCAACCACGTTAATCCAGCCCCTTATCCTATCCCGCCTTGATTACTGTATCGGCCTCCTTACTGACCGCCCCGGCTCCTATCTCTCCCCTCTCTGCTGCCTAGATCGTTTTTCTACAATATTCAGTCCATGTTTCCCCAACATCTTCAAGAACGTCCAATAATAATAATAATAATAATAGTCCCGGCTCCTCCACTTGTCTGCTCTGTCACCTCGGGAAAGTCACTTCCTTTCTCTGTGCCTCAGCTCCTTCTTTAAAATGGGAATTAAATCCTCCTCCCTCCAGTTTAGACCGTAAGCCCTATGTGGGATAGGGGCAGTGTCCAAACAGATCAACTTGTACGTACCCCGGTGTTTAGAACAATGCTTGCCACAGAGTAAGCGCTAAAAAAATACCATCAAAAAAAATAATAAAGGGAAGCTTATGCTACTATACTGGAGAGCTGCCGTTATCTCTGCTAAATGACCATAATCTTGAATCTCTGTATTGGATTCATTGTATTTATTTATATTAATGTCTTTCCCCCCGCCCCCCGCCGCCCCTAGTCTGTGAACTCATTGTGGGCGGGGAATGTGTTTACCAGCTTTGTCATATTGTACTCTCCTAAACGCTTAGTGCAAAATGTTCTGCACATAGTTAAGCGCTCAATAAATATGACTGATTACATAACAAGTACTTAAGAAATACCATTATAATATCATCATCATCATCTACGATGGTATTTATTTTCATTAAGTGCTTACCGCGTGCACAGCACTGTCCCAAGTGCTTGGGAGAGTATAATACGACGACACACCAGAGAAGCAGCATGGCTTAGCGGAAAGAGCACAGGTTTAGCAGTCAGAGGATGTGGGTTCTAATCCCGGCTCCGCCACTTGTCTGCTTTGTGACCTTGGACGAGTCACTTAACATCTCTGTGCTTCAGTTACCTCATCTGTAAAATGGGGAATAAGTCTGTGAGCCCCACGTGGGACCACCTGATGACTTTGTATCTACCCCAGTGCTTAGAACAGTGCTTGGCACATAGTAATCAATCAATCATATTTATTGAGCGCTTACTATGTGCAGAGCACTGTACTAAGCGCTTGGGAAGTACAAATTGGCAACATATAGAGACAGTCCCTACCCAACAGTGGGCTCACAGTCTAAAAGAGTCATCCAGAGCACCTGGAGAAGAGGGAGGGGGGTGTTTGGGCCTGCTTCAGGGTCACCCCGGGGCAGTTGTCCCGCGGAGGGAACACTGTGAGAAATGGCGGCGTGGACAGGGAGCCGAAAAAAGAGCACTGAAGCTGGTGAGAGCACTTTTGACTCAGGGGAGCACCCCCATTTAGACGGGACCCCAGGAGGGCCCCGGGGAGGGACGGAGGCCGCAGAGGATGGCTCCCGGGCCGCTGGTGGGCCACTCTTCTAGACTGTGAGCCCGCTGTTGGGTAGGGACCGTCTCTATATGTTGCCAACTTGTACTTCCCAAGCGCTTAGTACAGTGCTCTGCACACAGTAAGCGCTCAATAAATACGATTGATTGATTGATTGGAAGGCTGAGGTGAGGCCATTTTCTTCCCTGGGCCTGGGCAAGCGCAGTGGATGAGCCTCGGTTGAGTCTCTGGGGCAGCGTCTCTGAGTCTGCGTGCTCTGCACACAATAAGCGCTCAATAAATACGATTGATGATGATGATGATGATGATGATGATGATGCCATAGCTCTGAGGCCGCATATCTGGGACTACCTGGGGCCACATCTCTGTGATTGTGTCTCTGAGGGTGTATGTGTGGGACCTTGCCTCGGGGGCCGTGGCTCTGGGGCTGCATCTTTTTAGCTCAGTTGTGGTCAGGGAATTTGTCGTTTTATTGTTGTATTGTACTCTCCCAAGCGCCCAGCAGCGTGTCTCAGTGGAAAGAGCCCGGGCTTGGGAGTCAGAGGTCGTGGGTTCTAATCCCGGCTCTGCCAATTGTCAGCTGTGTGACTTGGGGCAGGTCATTTCACTTCTCTGGGCCTCAGTTACCTCACCTGTAAAATGGGGATTAAGATTGGGAGCCCCCCATGGGACAACCTGATCACCTTGTATCCTCCCCAGCTCTTAGAACAGTGCTTTGCACATAGTGAGCGCTTAACAAATACCATCATCATCATCATGGGGGCTAAGATTGCGAACCCCCTGTGGGGAAACCTGATCATCTTGTATCCTCCCCAGTGCTTAGAGCAGTGCTTTGCACATAGTAAGCGCTTAACAAATGCCATCATCATTATTATTATTATTATTACATTACTCTGCATACAGTAAGCACTCAAGAAATGCGATTGAATGATTGGATTTAGCTGTGTCTCTGAGGCCGAGTCTCTGGGGCCTCATCTCTGGAACTGCTCGGGGCCACATCTCTGTGACTGTGTCTCTGTGGCCATGTCTGTGGGGGCTGTATCTCCGGGTCTGTGTCTTTGGGGGCCGTGTCTCTGGGGCCACATTTCATTCACCCCACACATGGTCTATGCCGTCGGCTCTGTGGTACAATAATCAGTCAGCAGAAGAAATAAAAGGATCGTCAGGGTCCACGGAGTCCTTCGGGCCGGCTGGAAACTCTGCAAGGGGCGGTGGTCCTATCTCCTGCCCCAACTCCGCTGAGCCCCCCATCTCCTCCCCACCCCAGGAAGAACAACAGCCTCCGTGGAAAACAGCCGAACCATCTGCGACAATTAATGGAGCCGGGTAAAAGATGGCTCATTAGAACCAATCTGGCAGCGAAACCAGACGAAGGTTGTCGGTTTGCTGCCGAACTTGTACTTCCCAAGCGCTTAGTACAGTGCTCTGCACACAGTAAGCACTTAATAAATACGATTGATTGATTGAGTCAGTTAGCGAGGGTCAGCCTTACCCTGCCCTGTTCCATCAGCCCCCAGACTCCCACCCTGCCACATCCCCACCGCCCTTCCACACCCCAATAATTAGCATCGATGGATTGATTGTAAACCCTTCGAGGGCGGGGATGGTGTCTACCTACTCTATGGTAGCCTCCCAAGCGCTTAGTACACTGCTCTGCTCAATAAATACTACTGATTGGTTGTATCTCCTGGCTGTGTGCCCCCAAAGCAGCCTTACTGAAGGCACATCTCCTCCAAGAAGTCTTCCCTGACTAAGCCCCCGCTCCTCTTCTCCCACTCCTTTCTGCATCGCCCTGCCTTGCTCTCTTCATTCATCCTACTTCCCATCCCTTTGGCACATATGTATATATCCGTCATTTATTTATTTATGTATATTAACGTCTTTCCCCCCCTCCAGACGGTGAGCTCTTTGTGGTCAGGGAATGTGTCTGCTTGTTGTTGTTCTGTACTCTCCCAAGTTCTTAGTAAAGTGCTTTGCACACAGTAAGCCCTCAATAAATATGATATGAATGAATGAATGAATCCTTGGGCTACTCCTTCTCCTCGCGTAGCCAGTCCAAGGGAAAGGAGAGTCTCCATGGAAACAAACAATTGACCTCGAAAAGTGAGAGCCAGATGGCTGTCCCAGGAGCTGGGGAGGTGGGGCCTTGGGGCGAGCCGGAGTCCTGTCTGGCCAGCCCCCTCTCTAGCCTGGCAGCCTGTCTTCTTCTCCTTTTTCTTTTTTAAGGTATTGGTTAAACACTCACTATGTGCCAGGCACTGTACTGAGCACTGGGGTTAAGACAGAGTAATCAGGTTGGGCACAGTCCGTGTCCCACGGGAGACTCACAGTCTTAATCCCCGTTTTACAGATGAGGGAATTGAGGCCCAGAGCAGTGAAATAATGTGCCCAAGGTCCCACAGCGGACAAGTGACCTAGCAGGGATTAGAACTCAGGTCCTTCTGATTCCCAGGCCCAGGCTGCGGGTTTTTCAGCTTCAGCTCTCCATCCAGTAGCTGTTTGGGTCTTTTTCTGCTGCTTATTCTGCTCCCACGAGCCACCCAGCACAACTGTGCTAAGGGGAGGTTTGCCTCGATGCTGGGAGATTGATGAAGAGGTCAGTTTTGATCATCATCATCATCATCATCAATCGTATTTATTGAGCACTTACTGTGTGCAGAGCACTGTACTAAGTGCTTGGGAAGTACAAATTGGCAACATATAGAGACAGTCCCTACCCAACAGTGGGCTCACAGTCTAAAAGGGGAAAACTGAGTTTTGATGCTGGGAGACTGACCACATTCATTCATTCATTCATTCATTCATTCAATCATACTTATTGAGCGCTTTCTGTGTACAGAACACTGTACTAAATGTTCCAGAACTAGAGAAGCTGTGGAGACTACTTCCAGCCCACCCGTCATTCATTCAATCATATTTATTGAGCGCTTACTGTGTGCAAAGCACTGGACTAAGGGCTTGGGAAGTGCAAATCCGCAACATATAGAGATGGTCCCTACCCGACAACGGGTTCGCAGTCTAGAAGGGGGAGACAGACAACAAAACAAAGCATGTGGACAGGTGTCAAAATCGTCAGAACAAATAGAATTAAAGCTATGTGCACATCATTAACAAAATAAATAGAATAGTAAGTATGTACAAGTAAAATGAATAGAGTAATAAATCTGTACAAATATATATATAAGTGCTGTGGGGAGGGGAAGGAGGTAGGGCGGGGGGGATAGGGAGGAGGAGAGGAAAAAGGGGGCTCAGTCTGGGAAGGCCTCCTGGAGGAGGTGAGTGCTCAGTAGGGCTTTGAAGGGAGGAAGAGAGCTAGCTTGGCGGATGGGCAGAGGGAGGGCATTCCGGGTCAGGGGGAGGACGTGGGCCGGGGGTCGACGGCGGGACAGGCGAGAACGAGGCCTAACGGTGAGGAGGTGAGCATTGGCAGAGGAGCAGAGGGTGCGGGCTGGGCTGGAGAAGGAGAGAAGGGAGGTGAGGTAGGAGGGGGCCAGGGGATGGATGGACAGCCTGGAAGCCCAGGGTGAGGAGTTTTTGCTTGATTCGTAGGTTGACAGGCAGCCACTGGAGATTTTTGAGGAGGGGAGTAACATGCCCAGAGCGTTTCTGCACAGAGATGATCTGGGCAGCAGAGAGTGAAGTATAGACTGAAGTGGGGAGAGACAGTGGGGTGGGAGATCAGAGAGGAGGCTGATGCAGTCATCCAGTCGGGATAGGATGAGAGACTGAACCAGCAAGGTAGCGGTTTGGATAGAGAGGAAAGGGCGGATCTTGGCGATGTTCTGGAAGTGAGACCGCAGGTTTTGGTGACGGATTGGATGTGTGGGGTGAACGAGAGAGCGGAGTCGAGGATGACACCGAGGTTGCGGGCTTGTGAGACGGAAAGGATGGTAGTGCCGTCTACAGTGACGGGAAAGTCAGGGAAGGACTCTTCCAGGAAGTACAGGAGGGAGAACATTCAATCATTCATTCATTCATTCATTCAATCGTATTTATTGAGCGCTTACTGTGTGCAGAGCACTGTACTAAGCGCTTGGGAAGTACAAGTTGGCAACATATAGAGACGGTCCCTACCCAACAGTGGGCTCACAGTCTAGAAGGGGGAGTATGCAATGACCCCCCCAGGGGGTGGAGAGCACCACCAGTTATTGATATCCTTCTCATCCCGTCCCATGGGCCGGGAAGGATGGTAGATAGGGATGTAAGTTTTGTGGCTCTGGGAGGTGGGACGAATCACGGGAGCAAGTCAGTGTGACGCAGAAGGAGCCGGAGAAGAGGACAGAGGGGCTTAGGGAAGGCCTTTTGGAGGAGATGTGCCTTCAGTAAGGCTTTGAGGGGGGAAAGAAGGGGAGAGAGAGAAAGGGATAGAAAGAAAAAGAAAGAGAACCTTGAGCCCAGAGGGGACAGGCCTCTATGGTGTAGGGAATAGAGTATGGGCTTGGGAGTCAAAAGGTCATGGGTTCTAATCCCAGCTCCACCACTTGTCTGCTGTATGACCATGGGCAAGTCACTGAACGTCTCTGTGCCTCAGTTACCTCATCTGTAAAGTGGGAATTGAGACCTTGAGCCCATTGTTGGGTAGGGACCGTCTCTACATGTCGATTTGTACTTCCCAAGCGGTTAGTACTGTGCTCTGCACACAGTAAACGCTCAATAAATACGATTGAATGAATGTTAGGTCAAGGGACTGCGTCCAGCTCAAATCGCTTGTATCAATCCCAAGGCTTAGTACAGTGCCTGGCACAGAGTAGGCGCTTAACAGATACCATAATTATTACTATATTTTCACATCTTCCACCTTGTGTGCCGCAGGGGTGGATGGGAGCCGGATTGAAAGGTCCCGCTGCCCAGTATTTCGGGATCTTGGGCCCAACAGGGCTCAGCCGGTGCCCAGAACGGACCAGGGTCAGACCACGATGATGAAAGGGTCTCAGCCGCTAAATGCCGATGAGGATGATGAGTTGGATCTGGGCCTCTGCTGCCCAAAATGGCCCTTTTCCCGCCTCCTGGTGAGCCGCCGCTAGTCTCCTCACTGTACCTTGTTCTCGCTTGTCCCGCCATCGACCCCCGGCCCATGTCATCCCCCGGGCCTGGAATGCCCCCAATCCCTCTGCCCATCCGCCAAGCTAGCTCTCTTCCTCCCTTCAAGGCCCTACTGAGAGCTCACCTCCTCCAGGAGGCCTTCCCAGACTGAGCCCCTTCCTTCCTCTCCCCCTCGTCCTCCTCTCCATCCCCCCATCTTACCTCCTTCCCTCCCCCACAGCACCTGTATATATGTATATATGTTTGCACATATTTATTACTCTACTTATTTATTTATTTATTTTACTTGTACATATCTATTCTATTTATTTTATTTTGTTAGTATGTTTGGTTTTGTTCTCTGTCTCCCCCTTTTAGACTGTGAGCCCACTGTTGGGTAGGGACTGTCTCTATACGTTGCCAATTTGTACTTCCCAAGCGCTTAGTACAGTGCTCTGCACATAGTAAGCGCTCAATAAATACGATTGATGATGATGATGATGATGACCGGACCCACTTTCTTCCGGCCCCTTGGCACAAAACCTGTGCCTCATTCCGTGCGCAAGCGTACTCAGTCCGCGCACTTTGTGGTACATTCAGGCAGTCGTGTTTATGGAGCACTTGCTGTGTGTACAGCACTGTACTAAGCCCTTGAGAAAGTACCCTGTAGCAACAGATACATTCCCTGCCCACAATGAGCTTACGGTCTTGAGGAGGAGACAGACATTAATATAAAATCAATGACAGATATGGACATAAGTTGTGTCTGCCTGGGAGTGGGGGATGAATAAAGGGAGCAAGTTAGGGGGATGCAGAAGGGAATCAGAAAAGAGGAAAAAAAAGCTTAGTTAGGGAAGACCTCTTGGAGGAGATTCATTCATTCATTCAATCGTATTTATTGAGCACTTACTGTGTGGAGAGCACTGTACTGAGCGCTTGGAAAGTCCAATTTGGCAACAGATAGAGACAGGCCGTACCCAATAACGGGCTCACAGTCTAGAAGAGATCTAGGAGATGTGTCTTCAATAAGACTTTGAAGAGGGGGAGAGTAAATGTCCCATGCTGGAGTGTTTTGGAAACCCCGCCAACCCAGAGCCCCTGGAATTCTCCATGCAGCAGGGAAGCCGGGTCACTTTGGATAACTGAAGTACTCGGATCGTCCGACACCTTTTTCCACCCATCTCCTCCACCATTCATTCATTCATTCATTGTCGTATTTATTGAGCGCTTACTATGCGCAGAGCACTGTCCTAACAACGAGCAGAGGTAATGGGTGGGAGTGACCCTCCTCCTCTACCCCAGCGCTTAGAACAGTGCTTTTCACATAGTAAGCGCTTAACAAATACCATCGTTATTATATTATTATTACCCCGTGCCACCTTCTGGTGGTGGTGCCGGGAATCAGGGGCATAACCCGAAGATGGGCAGGAAGAGGGAGGAGGCCGATCAATAAGTAGTGAAGTGGCATGCCTAATGGAGAGAGCACTGCTGAGAAGCGGTAGAGCCGCGATTAATAATAATAATGATGGCATTTATTAAGCGTTTACTATGTGCGAAGCACTGTTCTAAGCACTGGGGAGGTTACAAGATGATCAGGTTGTCCCATGGGGGGCTCACAATATTAATCTCCATTTTACAGATGAGGGAACTGAGGCCCAGAGAAGTGAACTGACTTGCCCAAAATCACCCAGCTGACGAGTGGTGGAGCTGGGATTTGAACCCATGACCTCTGACTCCAAAGCCCGGGCTCTTTTCCACTGAGCCACGTAGAACCCGTGACCTTCTGTCTCCCAGGCCCATGCTCTATCCACTACGCCAGCGTGGCTCAGTGGAAAGAGCCCGGGCTTTGGAGTCAGAGGTCATGGGTTCAAATCCCGGCTCCACCAATTGTCAGCTGGGTGACTTTGGACAAGTCACTTCACTTCTCTGGGCCTCAGTTCCCTCATCTGGAAAATGGGGATGAAGACTGTGAGCCCCCCGTGGGACAACCTGAACACCTTCAGCGCTTAGAACAGTGCTTTGTACATAGTAAGCGCTTAATAAATGCCATTATTATTATTATTACTATTATTACGCCGTGCTGCTTCTCCAGAAGCGTGGGTTGCGTGTGCCTGTGGGCAAGCGCTTAGTACAGTGCTCTGCGCACAGTGAGCGCTCAGTAAAGACGATCGAACGATTGAATGAATGCCGTAGAGAAGTTGCTTCTCCAGAAGCGTGGGTTGCATGTGCCTGTGTGCAGGTGCTTAGTACAGTGCTCTGCACACAGTGAGCGCTCAGTAAATACGGTTGAACGATTGAATGATTGCCGTAGAGAAGTTGAACTCCCCGCTTTTGCCCAGATCCCACGAATGCCCGAAATAGGGACAAAATGCCGAAATGCCTGCTTGCACCCGTGACATCACAAGGCGGTAGAAACCCGAATTCCCCCAGCAACAGCATTCCGACGCCTGGCTTCCTGTCGAGCGTATGGAGGGCCGGGCCCCTGGCCAGGAGATAGTGCAATCTCGGAATGTGGGAAAGTTGGGGAGGGGAGGCCTTCTCCTCCCCCCCCTCTCCAATTGTGTGTGGGAGGCCTGACCTCCTCCATCCCCCCCCTCCCCGGGATGGAGACGTGACCCCAGTAGGTCACTTGGTCCCTGGGGCCTGCCTGTCTCCTCTGGCGCTGGGGCTGGGGGACCCTGGCAGAGAGATGCCGAAGTCAGGGGCATGTTTGGAGCTGGCGCCAGGCCTTCCTCTCCCCTCCCTCCAGCCTGGGCTCTGTATGATGTCAGCCTGGTAGGCCGCCCGTCTCCAGAGGTGGAGGGTTTGCCCGGGAAATGGAAGTCACTGCTTCCCCGAGCCGCTGAGAGGGGCGGGCACCTCTGCCCCGGGTCGTCACGCGGCCTTTTTGCCACCCCCTGATGTCACCACCCCTCACCGCCCCTGTCCCCCTCACCGATGTCGCGTCCCTTCGGCATCTTCCGCTGTCGTCCCTGCCGTCGAGGCTTCTCGCTGCCCCCCTGTCACTGGCCGCTGCCACTTCTGACATCATGCCCTCTTGACTCATGCCATCCCCTTCTAGACGACTGTGAGCCCACTGTTGTGTAGGGACTGTCTCTATATGTTGCCAGCTTGGACTTCCCAAGCGCTTCGTACAGTGCTCTGCACACAGTAAGCGCTCAATAAATACAGTTGATTGATTGCCACCTGTCATGGTCGCCTCCCCCACCAACAGCTCCTGATGTCGTACCGTCTGGCTGCCCTGCCCCTGATGTACCACCGTTTGCCCCTTGATGTCCTAGTCTCTGACGTCTGATGCACATAGTAAGCGCTCAATAAATACGATTGATGATGATGATGCCCCCGCTGCCTGCTGAATAATAATAATAATACATAGTAAGCGCTCAATAAATACGATTGATGATGATGATGCCCCCGCTGCCTGCTGAATAATAATAATAATACATAGTAAGCGCTCAATAAATACGATTGATGATGATGATGCCCCTGCTGCCTGCTGAATAATAATAATAATAATAATGATGGCATCTATTAAGCATTTACTATGTGCAAAGCGCTGTTCTAAGCGCTGGGGAGGTTCCAAGGTGATCAGGTTGTCCCCCGGGGGGCTCACAGTCTTCACCCCCATTTTCCAGATGAGGGAACTGAGGCCCAGAAAAGTGAAGTGACTTGTCCAAAGTCACCCAGCTGACAGTTGGCGGAGCCGGGATTTGAACCCATGACCTCTGACTCCAAAGCCCGGGCTCTTTCCACTGAGCCACGCTGCTTCTCACGCTGGTGAACCGTCCAAGGTCCCACAGCACACTGGCAGAGCCAGGATTAAAACCCACGTCATCATCATCATCATCATCATCCCTGCTCTGCCCATTGTCAGCTGTGTGACTTTGGGTCAGTCACTTCACTTCTCTGGGCCTCAGTTCCCTCATCTGGAAAATGAGGATTAAGACTGTGAGCCCCCTGGGGGGCAACCTGATCACCTTGTAACCTCCCCAGTGCTTAGAACAGTGCTTTGCATGTAGTAAGCGCTTAATAAATGCCATTAAAAAAAAAAATCATCGTCATCAATCGTATTTATTGAGCGCTTACTGTGTGCAGAGCACTGTACTAAGTGCTTGGGAAGTACAAGTTGGCAACATATAGAGACGGTCCCTAACCAACAGTGGGCTCACAGTCTAGAAGTGGGAGACAGAGAACAAAACCAAACATACTAACAAAATAAAATAAATAGAATAGATATATACAAGTAAAATAAATAAATAAATAAATAGAGTAATAGTCCTCTGACTGTCGGGCCCGAGCTCCATCCACTAGGCCAGGCTGCTCTGGCCTGGTGTCCACTCTGGTCTGGGCACCCAGTGGCCATCAGCTGTGGTGGTCTTCCTCACCCGGGGACCCCAGGCCCGGCTCCCACCCGCCGCCCCCACCCCTAACTACCGCCCCGTAGGGACCGTCTCTATATGTTGCCAACTTGTACTTCCCAAGTGCTTAGTGCAGTGCTCTGCACACAGTAAGCGCTCAATAAATACGATTGATTGATTGATTGTTTCTCTGAGCCTCAGGTCCCTCATCTGGAAAATGGGGATTAAGACTGTGAGCCCCACGTGGGACAACTTGATTACCTTGTATCCCCCCCAGCACTTAGAACAGTGCTCTGCACATAGTAAGCGCTTAACAAATGCCATCATCATCTCCGCCTCGCCCCCCACCACTGTCCTTGAGCTCCTCTTCCAGATCATCTCCCCGCCATCCCTGTCCCTCTGGCTCCCTAGAGCACTGTACTAAGCACTTGGGAAGTACAAGTTGGCAACATATAGAGACAGTCCCTACCCACCAGTGGGCTCACAGTCTAAAAATCAATCAATCATTGATTGATTGATTGTTTGTGGGGGCCCTACTGGAGAGGAGGATGGCCAGGGAGACCTGTGCTACGGGAGGCTGGATGGAGACGAGAGTGACAGAGAACCAGGTGGACCTAATAATAATAATAATAAGTGGTATTTGTTAAGTGCTTATTACGTACCAGGTACTGTACTGAACGCCGGGGTGGATACGAGCAAATTGGGTTGGAAACAGTCCTTGTCCCCTATGGCGCTCCCAGTCTCAATTCCCATTTTATATGTGAGGTAACGGGCGAAGAAGTGAAGTGACTTGCCCGCAGCAGACGAGTAGGAGAGCCGGGATTAGAACCCCTGCCCTTCTGATTCCCGGGCCTGGCAACCCTTCTTCTCGGCATGGTCTGTTCTCCTCTGGACCCCACGCTACTGTCCGGAAGGGCACGTGGGAGGAGAAGGCCATCAGCGAGGACACTGGAATCCCAAAGATAGGAGCGCAGGAGTCACGGGAGACAAAGATTGGGGAGGGGAGACGGCGGAGAGGGCGAGGGAAAGGCCGCGGTGGAGAAAGGGAGGGTCGGGGGGCGGCGAGGGAGAGAGGCTTCTTTTACCTTCCCGGAGCTCAAGCGGAAGGTCACATCTTCCTCTCATTTACGAGGAAAAAGGCTGGCTTCGAAGCAGCATGTGGAGGGTTTTAAGTGAAAAGGAGGAAAGTGGGCTTGCGGCTAGAGCGGGGAGTTGTCTGAATCCCGTGTAACCTGTGACCACGTTCGGGGTGAGGGGCTCTCTTCCCCCCAAGGAGGACGGGGTCATCGGCAGGCTTGCAATTTGGACATTAATGATGGCATCCCCTACGCACAGGGGCCTTGCAGGGAACCGCAAACCCACTTTTCCAGAGGCAGCGGGGACCGTCAGCGGCGGGCCGGTGGGAAGGGTGGGAGGACTCGGATTTTGCTCTCCGGACAGGTAAGCCACCCGCTCACCTCCGGGAAGATCAGGATGGGAAAAGCAAATTGGTCCTCGTGACTTGGGCCTCCCATTACTAAGCGCTTAGTACAGTGCCCTGCACACAGTAAGCGCTCAATAAATCATCATCATCAATCGTATTTATTGAGCGCTTACTGTGTGCAGAGCACTGTACTAAGCGCTTGGGAAGTACAAGTTGGCAACATATAGAGACAGTCCCTACCCAGCAGTGGGCTCACAGTCTAGAAGGGGGAGACAGAGAACAAAACCAAACATACTAACAAAATAAAATAAATAGAATAGATAGGTACAAGTAAAATAAATAGAGTAATAAACACGTACAGACATATATACATATATACAGGTGCTGTGGGGAAGGGAAGGAGGTAAGATGGGGGGGATGGAGAGGGGGACGAGGGGGAGAGGAAGGAAGGGGCTGAGTGTGGGAAGGCCTCCTGGAGGAGGTGAGCTCTCAGTAGGGCCTTGAAGGGAGGAAGAGAGCGAGCTTGGCGGATGGGCAGAGGGAGGATTGATTCCTGGCACGGCCAGCGGCAGTACTGTTTGGGGAGCAGCGTGGCGTCGTGGCTAGAGCTCGGGCTTGGGAGTCAGAAGGGCTTGGGTTCTAATTCCGGCCCCGCCACTTGTCTGCTGGGTGACCTGGAGACTCCCCCGGGTCTCAGTTACCTCAGCTGGAAAAATGGGGATTAAGACGGTGAGCCCCATGTGGGACAGGGATGGGGTCTAACCCGATTAGCTTGTATCTACTCCGGTGCTTAGCACAGTGCCTGGCACATGCTAAGTGCTTAACAGATACCAATTACCGAAAACAAATGTCTCGACTGTGAGCCCGTGGTTGGGTAGGGACCGTCTCTATATGTTGCCGATTTGTACTTCTCAAACAGTGCTCTGCACACAGTAAGAGTTCAATAAATACGACTGAATGAAGATACCACTATTTATAATAATAATAATGACCATCTCTATATGTTGCCGATTTGTACTTCTCAAACAGTGCTCTGCACACAGTAAGAGTTCAGTAAATACGACTGAATGAAGATACCACTATTTATAATAATAATAGTAATAATAATAATAATAATGACCGTCTCTATACGTTGCCGATTTGTACTTCTCAAACAGTGCTCTGCACACAGTAAGAGTTCAGTAAATACGACTGAATGAAGATACCACTATTTATAATAATAATAATAATAATAATAATAATAATAATGGCATTTGTTAAGCGCTTACTATGTGCAGAGCACTGTTCTAAGTGCTGGGGGTGGGGGGGATACAAGGTGATCAGGTTGTCCCACGTGGGGCTCACTGTCTTAATCCCCATTTTACAGATGAGGTAACTGAGGGACAGAGAAGTGAAGTGACTTGCCCAAGGTCACACAGCAGACATAGAAGCAGCGTGGCTCAGTGGAAAGGGCACGGGCTTCGGAGTCAGAGGCCATGGGTTCAAATCCTGGCTCTGCCAACTGTAAGCTGTGTGACTTTGGGCAGGTCACGTCACTTCTCTGTGCCTCAGTTCCCTCATCTGTTAATTGGGGATTAAGACTGTGAGCCACCCGTGGGACAACCTGATCACCTTGTAACCCCCCCAGCGCTTAGAACAGTGCTCTGCACATAGTAAGCGCTTAACAAATGTGATCGTTATTATTATTATTACATGTGGTGGTCGGAATTCGAACCCGTGACCTCTGACTCCAGAGCCCGGGCTCTTTGCACTGAGCCACCCTGCTTCTCTATTATTAGGCCAGGACCAGGCACGTCAGCCCCGGCGGTCCCCACTCCCATCCAGTCCCCGGCCCCTGGACGAGGCCCTGACTGTAATCAATCAATCAATCAATCAGTCGTATTTATTGAGCGCTTACAGTGTGCAGAGCACTGTACTAAGCGCTTGGGAAGTCCAAGTTGGCAACATCTAGAGACAGTCCCTACCCAACAGTGGGCTCACAGTCTAAAAGGGGGGAGACAGAGAACAAAACCAAACATACTAACAAAATAAAATAAATAGAATAGATATGGACAAGTAAAATAAATCAAAATAGAGTAATAAATATGTACATCATCATCATCATCATCAATCGTATTTATTGAGCGCTTACTATGTGCAGAGCACTGTACTAAGCGCTTGGGAAGTACAAATTGGCAACATCTAGAGACAGTCCCTACCCAACAGTGGGCTCGCAGTCTAAAAGGGGGAGACAGAGAACAAAACCAAACATACTAACAAAATAAAATAAATAGAATAGATATGTACAAATAAAATAAATAAATAAATAAATAGAGTAAAAAATATGTACAGACATATATACATGTATATAGGTGCTGTGGGGAAGGGAAGGAGGTAAGATGAGGGCCTGTTGGTGACAAGCTGCATGGCCTAGTGGGAAGAGCCCAGGTTTGGGAGTCAGAAGTCCCGGGTTCGAATTCCACCTCCACCATCTACCTGTTGCATCGTTACTCCACTTCTGTGGGCCTCAGTTCCCAGAGAGCCCCCCGTGGGACAACCTGATCACCTTGTATCCCCCCCAGCGCTTAGAACAGTGCTTTGCACATAGTAAGCGCTTAATAAATACCGTCATTATTATTATTATTAGTTTGCCGATGAGGAAACTGACTGACGAGGGGAAGTGAAGTGACTTGCCCCAAGTCACCCAGCAGACAAGTGGCAGAGCCGGGATTAGAACCCAGGTCCTTTTGATTCCCAGGCCCGGACTCTCCACTCTAGGCCAGGCTGCTTGCTCTCTGTCCATCCGCCTGCCCATCTGAGAAGCAGCGTGGCTCAGTGGAAAGAGCCCGGGCTTTGGAGTCAGAGGTCATGGGTTCGAATCCCGGCTCCGCCACATATCTGCTGCGCGACCTTGGGCAAGTCACTTAGAGAAGCAGCGTGGCTCAGTGGAAAGATCCTGCGCTTTGGAGTCAGAGGTTATGGGTTCAAATTCTGGCTCCGCCACTTGTCAGCTGGGTGACTTTGGGCAAGTCACTTCACTTCTCTGGGCCTCAGTTCCCTCATCTGTAAAATGGGGATTAAGACTGTGAGCCCCCCGTGGACAACCTGATCACCTTGTAACCTCCCCAGCGCTTAGAACAGTGCTTTGCGCATAGTAAGCGCTTAATAAAAATGCTATTATTATTACTATTCTCTGAGCCTCAGTGACCTCATCTGTAAAATGGGGATGAAGACTGTGAGCCCCCTGTGGACAACCTGATCACCTCGTAACCTCCCCAGCGCTTAGAACAGTGCTTTGCACATAGTAAGCGCTTAATAAAAATTCTATTATTATTACTATTCTCTGAGCCTCAGTTCCCTCATCTGTAAAATGGGGATTAAGACTGTGAGCCCCCCGTGGACAACCTGATCACCTTGTAACCTCCCCAGCGCTTAGAACAGTGCTTGGCACATAGTAAGCGCTTAATAAAAATGCTATTATTATTATTATTATTATTATTATTCTCTGAGCCTCAGTTCCCTCATCTGTAAAATGGGGATTAAGACTGTGAGCCCCCCGTGGGACAACCTGATCACCTTGTAACCTCCCCAGCGCTTAGAACAGTGCTTGGCACATAGTAAGCGCTTAGCAAATGCCATTATTATTATTATTATCTGTCCGGCAGCAAGGAGAGCGTCTGTGTGGGAGTTGGGGGAAGAGGAGGGGTCCTGGGGAAGGGGACGGCGGGGACGAGGGGCACCACACCCATCAGTGTGGGTTCAATCAATCAATCAACCATATTTATTGAGCGCTTACTGTGTGCAGAGCACTGTACTAAGCGCTTGGGAAATACAGGCTGGCAACATATAGAGACAGTCCCTACCCAACAGTGGGTTCATGGGTTCATGGAATGGACGAGCCTGGGCTGGGCTGTGAGAGTCTGCCCCAGGGACACTGGACTCATTCATTCAGTCGTATTTATTGAGCGCTCACTGTGCGCAGAGCACTGGACTAAGCGCTTGGGAAGTACGAGTCGGCAACGTATAGAGACGGTCCCTACGCAACAATGGGCTCACAGTCTGTGTGTGTGTCCGGGGGGTGGGGACAGGATGGGACAGGGATTTTGGGAGGGGGACACTTTGTGTGTGTGTGTGTGTGTGTGTGTGTGTGTGTTTATGGGTGGGACAGGATGGGACAGGGGCTGTGTGTGTTTGTGTGCGTGTGTGAGAGAGAGCGAGCAAGCGAGCAGCGTGGCTCAGTGGAAAGAGCGCGGGCTTGGGAGTCCGAGGTCTTGGGTTCTAATCCCGGCTCCGCCACTTGTCAGCTGCGCGACTTTGGACAAGTCACTTCACTTCTCTGGGCCTCAGTTCCCTCATCTGGAAAATGGGGATGAAGACTGGGAGCCCCACGTGGGACAACCTGATTCCCTTGTATCTCCCCCAGCGCTTAGAACACTGATTGGCACATAGTGCTCAGCAAATAGAGAAGCAGCGTGGCTCAGTGGAAGGAGCCCGGGCTTTGGAGCCAGAGGTCGTGGGTTCAAATCCCGGCTCCGCCACTTGTCAGCTGTGCGACTTTGGGCGAGTCACTTCACTTCTCTGGGCCTCAGTTCCCTCATCTGGAAAATGGGGATGAAGACTGTGAGCCCCGCGTGGGACAACCTGATTACTTTGTATCTCCCCCAGTGCTTAGAACAGTGATTGTTCTAACCTTCCCAGATTGAGCCCCTTCCTTCCTCTCCCCCTCGTCCCCCTCTCCACCCCCCCATCTTACCTCCTTCCCTTCCCCACAGCACCTGTATATACGTATGTATGTTTGTACGTATTTATTACTCTATTTATTTATTTTGCTTGTCCATATCTATTCTATTTATTTATTTTGCTAGTGTGTTTGGTTTTGTTCTCCGTCTCCCCCTTCTAGACTGTGAGCCCACTGTTGGGTAGGGACTGTCTCTAGATGTTGCCAACTTGGACTTCCCAAGCGCTTAGTCCAGTGCTCTGCACACAGTAAGCACTCAATACAATTGATGGTGATGATGATGATGATTGGCACCTAGTGCTCCCAAGCGCTTAGTCCAGTGCTCTGCACACAGTAAGCGCTCAATAAATATGATTGATGATGATGATGATGATTGGCACCTAGTGCTCAACAAATACCAAAATTATTATTAGAGAGAGAGAGATAAATCTTCCTATTGTTGATCGTGCCACATCTGCAGGGTGGGTCTGCAGTCATCCGTGGAGGGGCCATCTCTGCGTGTGTGTTCGCATGTGCATCCCAGGCCCCACCTCCCTCCCTTTTCTTTCTTTTCTCTTTCTCCCGTCCCTTCTTCGGCTCCCTTCTCCTCTGCTTCGTGGTCCCCGGGCCTCCCCGGGCCCTGGCGCAGCCCCCGGGTGGGCTGTGGGCGGCGGGTCAGCGGGCCGTGCCCGGCTCCTTACGGGCTCAGCCTGGGCCGGACAGGCCGGCCGGCCGGCGGGCCTCAACTCCTGACCTCGCACGAGGCCTCCGCCGAGGAGGAGGAGGAGGAACCGTTGGCCATTGGAGAAGCAGCGTGGCTCAGTGGAAAGAGCCCGGGCTTTGGAGTCAGAGGTCATGGCTCCGCCACATGTCTGCTGTGTGACCTTGGGCAAGTCACTTCACTTCTCTGAGCCTCAGTGACCTCATCTGGAAAATGGGGATTAAGACTGTGAGCCCCACGTGGGGCAACCTGATCACTTTGTATCCCCCCAAGCGCTTAGAACAGTGCTTTGCACATAGTAAGCGCTTAACAAATGCCAACATTATTATTATTATTATTCTGGTGGAGGAGGAGTCCGGCAGCGGTCTTGCTCTTCCGTGCTGAGGCAGGAGGATGCACATGTCCATCTTGCATGTCCCCAAAACCCCACCCCTCGCCCCCCGGGAAGGCGAAGAGGCAGGGATCCAGTGGTCATCTCCATCCCGTCTTTCCTCCTCCTCCTCCTCCCCATCTCCGTGCTCCGTGTGGGGTTGGCTTTGGGGAGAGAAGATTCCAGTCTCCGGCCGGTTTGGCCAAAGCATCGGCACCCGGTGGCCCCCCACGCTTCAGCTCGTGGCCCCCGGGACCGGGGAAGCGTGGAGGGGATGGGGGTGTCCTGTCAATCCATCGATCAATCAATCGATCGTATTGATTGAGCGCTTACTATGTGCAGAGCACTGGACTAAGCGCTTGGGAAGTACAAGTTGGCAACGTGGGGCCGGGGGATCTCGAAGGGATGGCGCTCGACGGCGCAAGTGATGTCAAAACGTTGCGCCGCGGACCCGGGACCCGCCTGGGGTCGTCACATGGGTCTCCTGGGCCTGGTCTCCTTGGGGGCCGCCCAGGGAGGGAGTGGGGGGTCCTCCCGGGAGGGAGGCCCGCTACCTCTACTACGCCCTCGAGGACGGTGGAAATTAAGTAGCAGACACACGGGGTGGCAGCCTCCCGGGCCCACAGAATTACCAGCCCCCAATATTAGCGGGCGCGGATGTGGTGGGGTCTGGGGTTATGTTGCCAACTTGTACTTCCCAGGCGCTTAGTACAGTGCTCTGCACACAGTAAGCGCTCAATAAATACGATTGATTGATTGATTGATTGATTGGGGGCGAGGGCGGGAGAACCCCAGAAGCAGCCTGGCCTAGTGGGTAGAGCACGGACACGGGAGTCCGACAGACCCGGGTTCTAATCCCAGCCCCTCCCTCTCTCCGCTGTGTGACCTTGGGCAAGTCACTTCACTTCCCTGGGCCTCAGTTTCCCCATCTGTAAAATGGGGGTTAAGGACCGTGAGCCCCACATGGGACAGGGACTGTGTCCAACCTGATTAACCGGCACACTGTAAGCGCTTAACAAATACCATTTAAAAAAAAAAACCGACAACCAAACACCCACACTGCCCTTTCAGCCCACATGTGCCGTTGATAGCGATGATGATAATGGCATTTTTTAAGCACTTACTATATGCGAAGTACTGTTCTAAGCACTGGGGGTCATACAAGGTGAACAGGTTGTCCCACTTGGGCTCACAGTCTTAATCCCCATTTTACAGATGAGAGAACTGAGGCACAGAGAAGTGAAGTGACTTACCCAAAGTCACCCAGCTGACAAGTGGCAGAGCCGGGATTTGAACCCATGACCTCTGGCTCCCAAGCCCGGGCTCTTTCCACTGGGCCACGCTCAGGGCCAGGGTTGGAGGCAAAGTGGGAAGGAGCTAAGCTGGAACCCCTGGGAATTTGGGAAAGAGGAATTCTCCTCCCGGGACCTCCTTGGGGCTGCAGTGGGCTGGGAGGGAGAGCCTTCTCCAGAGCCTGGAGTTTGTGTTATTCCCCTCATCCTATATTCATTCATTCATCCAATCGTATTTATTGAGCACTTACTGTGTGCAGAGCACTGTACTAAGCGCTCTCTGCTCTGGCCTCTGGCTGTGAGAGAGGGGCTCTGTCACATTCCCATTTCACAGATGGGCCGACGAAGGCCCGGAAAGCTTCCAGGACTCACTTTTTTTCTCTTATCTTTAAATGGTATTTGTTAAGCGCTTACTATGTGCCAGGCACTGTTCTAAGCGCTGGGGTAGATACAAGGTCATCAGGTTGGATACCGTCCATGTCCCACGTGGAGCTCCCAGTCTCAATCCCCATTTTACAGATGAGGGAACTGAGGCCCCGAGAAGTGAAGTGACTCACCCGCGGTCACCCGGCAGACAAGTGGCCTTGACCTCGGTCAAGTCACGTCACTTCTCGTGGCCTCAAGTTACCTCATCTATAAAATGGGGGTTGAGACCCTGAGTCCCAACGTGGGACAGAGACTGTATCCAACTGGATTTCCTTAAATCCGCCCCAGTGCTTAGTACAGTGCCTGGCACATAGTAAGCGCTTAGCAGACACCACGATGATGATGATGACGACGATGATGGTTACAGTAGGCGCTCAAAAAATACGATTGAATGAACGAACGAAGAGACCCAAGTACTCAGCTAGCGGCCTGCTGGTGGACCCCGGCCAAATTCCTGAACCTGGGCCTCCCCGCTGAGGTTGTACGGGGCAGGGATTGTCCAACCCTTTTTCCCAGGATCAATCCCGGAGTAAACAGGTAGGAATGCCGCCATTACCACGGACACACCAGTGAATTAGAACAGTGAAAGGGCTGTTGGGTTCTGGAGATGATTAACAGCAAATGTCGGGGCATTTTCCCCCCGGGCAGTTTGGTTTTGTTGTGTTTTTTTAAATAGTATTCGTTTTTGTTTTTTAATAGTCCTCTTCTCGACCTCCTGCCCTCTGACCCCTGCCCACAGCCTCATTCATTCACTCAGCTGTATTTATTGAGCACTTACTGTGGGCAGAGCACTGTGCTAAGCGCTTGGGAAAGTACCATACAACAATAAACAATAGGGATGCAGCGTGGCTCCGTGGAAAGAGTCACGGGTTCAAATCCGTGCTCCGCCAATTGTCAGCTGGGTGACTTTGGGCCTCAGTTCCCTCATCTGTCAAATGGGGATGAAGACTGTGAGCCCCATGTGGGACAACCTGATCACCTTGTAACCTCCCCAATGCTTAGACTAGTGCTTCGCACATAGTAAGCGCTTAACAAATACCATCCTTATTATTATTATTATTATTATTATTAATAAACAGTGACTTTCCCCGCCCGCCCCCAGCTTGCCGTCTAGAGTCGGGGAGACAGACAGCGATAGAAATAAATAAAATCACAGATATGTACGCAAGTGCTTTGGGGCTGGGAGCGAGGAGGAGCAAAGGGAGCAAGTCAGGGCGATGCAGAAGGGAGTGGGAGATGAGGAGAAGTGGGGCTTAGTCTGGGAAGGCCTCTTGGAGGAGGTGGGCCTCCAAAAAGGCTCTGAAGCAGGGGAGAGTGGTTTGTCCGTTGGATGAGAGGAGGGAGGGCGGTCCAGGCCAGAGACGGGTGGCGAGACAGGCGAGATGGAGGCCCAGTGAGAAGGTTAGCGGCACCATCATCATCATCATCATCAATCGTATTTATTGAGCGCTTACTGTGTGCAGAGCACTGTACTAAGCGCTTGGGAAGTACAAGTTGGCAACATATAGAGACAGTCCCTACCCAACAGTGGGCTCACCAGAGGAGCGGAGGGTGCGGGCTGGGCCGGAGAAGGAGAGAAGGGAGGTGAGGTAGGAGGGGGCGAGGGGATGGACAGCTTTAAAGCCGATAGTGGAGAGTTTTTGTTTGATACAGAGCTGGCTAGGCAACCACTAAGTTTTCTGAGGAGCGTGGTTTAGACTGTGAGCCCACTGTTGGGTAGGGACTGTCTCTATATGTTGCCAACTTGTACTTCCCAGTCGCTTAGTACAGTGCTCTGCACACAGTAAGCGCTCAATAAATACAATTGATTGATTGATTGATTGGTGTAGCCAAAACATTTTTGTAGAAAAATGATCTGGGCAGCAGAGCGAAGTATGGACCGGAGTGGCCTCCTGCCCTCTGGCCCGTTATGCCCCAGCCCTTGGCTGCGGCCTCCTTCCCTCTGCCCCCCGCCCACAGCCCCTCGCCCTCCTTCTCGTGCCCACGGCCTCCCATCCTCCGGTCCCTGGCTGCGGCCTCCTGGCCTCCGGCCCCCGCACGGCTTGGCCGTCGCCGCGTAGGGCCGGGAGGCCGGAGTGACCGAACGCCCGGGCCCGGCTCAGCCCGCCGCGGCCGCTAGCGTGTGGGGCAGGGTGGCCGGAGTGGGACCGAATACTCCCACCGGCCTGCCTTTGGCCCAGCTCGGCGGGGTCCGGCCGACCACACGCCAGCCCGGGAGGCCGGAGGAGAGCCGGCTTCCGGTCCCGAGCGTCCCCCCAGCCTGCAGGGTGACCTCCGGCAAGTCACTCAGCCTCTCTGGGCCTCCATTTCCTCCTCTGTAGAACAGGGGTGAGACCCCCGCTCTCTCTCTCCATCCCAGATGGTGACAGCCGAGGGGGACGGGGACCACGTCCGACCTCATCGTCCTGGACCCGTCCCAGGACGGAGGGCGGGTCTGGGCACAGAGTAAAGGCTTTGCGGATTCCAGCGTTATTCATTCTCAGGCACAAACCTGTTCCCCGGAGGAAACTGGCTCCGATGGACGGCATGGTTGACCGGAGCCGCCGTTTCCGGGAGCCATTGGCGGGGGAGGGGGCGTCCCCGGGGCGGCCTGTGCCCGCGTCCGCCCAAGCACAGCGCTTAGCACAGGGAAAGCTTCCGGGGAGTCGTGCCACCACGGCGTGAGGAGGAGCCCAGCGGCTGCCAGAGGGGCGGGCAGCCGCCAAAGCGTTGCCGTGGCTCGTTTTGAACGTGGCCTGCCTGTAGGAGCTGGTAATTGGGATGATAATAATAATAATGATGACGATGGCATTTATGAAGCGCTTACTCTGTGCAAAGCACTGTTCTAAGCGCTGGGGAGGTTACAAGGTGATCAGGTTGGCCCTCGGGGGGCTCACGGTCTTAATCCCCATTTTACAGATGAGGTCGCTGAGGCACAGAGAAGTTAAGTGACTTGTCATCATCATCATCATCAATCGTATTTATTGAGCGCTTGCTATGGGCAGAGCACTGTACTAAGCGCTTGGGAAGTACAAATTGGCAACATATAGAGACAGTCCCTACCCAACAGTGGGCTCACAGTCTAAAAGGGGGGAGACAGAGAACAAAACCAAACATACTAACAGTCACACAGCTGACAATCGGCGGAGCCGGGGTTGGACCCCATGACCTCTGACTCCAGAGCCTGGGCTCTTTCCACTGAGCCACACTGCCACACACGGCGCATTTTTTTTAGACTGTGAGCCCACTGTGGGGTAGGGACTGTCTCTATACGTTGCCAACTTGGACTTCCCGAGCGCTTAGTCCAGTGCTCTGCACACAGTAAGCGCTCAATAAATACGAGTGATTGATTAATAACGCCCCCCTCACCCCCACCCCCAATTACCCTGAACCTGTGAGAAGAAGCCAGGCTGCCCTGCAGAGCTTGGGGTGGGGTGAGGCCAGACTCGTCCAAGCCCAATATTCCCACAGGCCCGAGGAGTCGAACAATAATCAGAGCCAGCGATGGGGAGGTCCACGCCCTGATCATCATCATCATCATCATCATCAATTGTATTTATTGAGCGCTTACTGTGTGCAGAGCACTGGACTAAGCGCTTGGGAAGTACAAGTTGGTAACATATAGAGACAGTCCCTACCCGGCAGTGGGCTCACAGTCTAAAAGGGGGAGACAGAGAACAAAACCAAACATACTAACAAAATAAAATAAATAGAATAGATATGTACAAGTAAAATAAATAGAGTAATAAATATGTACAAACATATATACATATATACAGGTGCTGTGGGGAAGGGAAGGAGGTGAGATGGGGGGATGGAGAGGAGGACGAGGGGGAGAGGAAGGAAAGGGCTCAGTCTGGGAAGGCCTCCTGGAGGAGGTGAGCTCTCAGTAGGGCCTTGAAGGGAGGAAGAGAGCTAGCTTGGCGGATGGGCAGAGGGATTGGGGGCATTCCAGGCCGGGGGGATGACGTGGGCCGGGGGTCGATGGCGGGACAGGAGAGAACGAGGCCTAACGGTGAGGAGATTAGCGGCGGAGGAGCGGAGGGTGCGGGCTGGGCTGGAGAAGGAGAGAAGGGAGGTGAGGTAGGAGGGGGCGAGGGGATGGATGGACAGCCTGGAAGCCCAGGGTGAGCAGTTTCTGCCTGATGCGCAGATTGATTGGTAGGCACTGATCGCCAGTCCTCCGTTCCCCGCTGCTGTCCGCCAAGGGGCTTGGGCCAGTCTTTTGGGTTTTTAAAGCACTCAATAAATACGATTGATTGATTGATTGATTGATTGATTAAAAAATGGTACTTATGCGCTTACCATGTGGGAGGCCCTGTACTAACCGCTGGGGTAGATCCAAGCTAATCAGGTTGGACACAATCCACGTCCCACCTGGGGCTCACGGCCTCAATCCCCATTTTACAGAGGAGGGAACGGAGGCCCAGAGAAGTGAAGTGACTCGCCCAAGGTCACGCAGCAGACACGCGTCAGAGGCAGGGTTGGAACCCAGGTCCTTCGGACTCCCTGGGCCCGTGCTGCCTCTCTGTTTAGCCTCGGTGTGCTTCGCCCTCAATCAAGGATGCCGGGGGTGGGTGTTCTTTTCCATTCTGGGGTCCCATTCCCCGAGGGGCCACGATTGATGGAAACAAAAATCACAGAATCACGTCCTCCCTGTCTCGCAAGCACGTAACCTTGGCGTTATCCGCGACTCATCTCTCTCATTCAGCCCACATATTCAATCTGTCGCCAATTCCTGTCAGTTCGACCTTCACGGCATTGCTAAAATCCACCCTTTCCTCTCCAGCCAAACTGCTACCCCCTTAATCCAAGCACTTATAATAATAATAATAATGATGATGGCATTTGTTAAGCGCTTACTATGTGCCAAGCACTGTTCTAAGCGCTGGGGGGATACAAGGTAATCCCACGTGGGGCTCCCAGTCTTAATCCCCACTTTACAGATGAGGGAACTGAGGCATAGAGAAGCGAAGTGACTTGCCCAAAGTCACGCAGCTGACAAGTGGCGGAGCTGGGATTTGAACCCATGACCTCTGACTCCCAAGCACTTATAATAATAATAATGATGATGATGGCATTTGTTAAGCGCTTACTATGTGCCAAGCACTGTTCTAAGCGCTGGGGGGATACAAGGTAATCCCACGTGGGGCTCCCAGTCTTAATCCCCACTTTACAGATGAGGGAACTGAGGCATAGAGAAGCGAAGTGACTTGCCCAAAGCCACGCAGCTGACAAGTGGCGGAGCTGGGATTTGAACCCATGACCTCTGACTCCCAAGCATTTATAATAATAATAATAATGATGATGATGATGGCATTTGTTAAGCGCTTACTATGTGCCAAGCACTGTTCTAAGCACTGGGGGGATACAAGGTAGTCCCACGTGGGGCTCCCAGTCTTAATCCCCATTTTACAGATGAGGGAACTGAGGCATAGAGAAGCGAGGTGACTTGCCCAAAGTCACGCAGCTGACGTGGCGGAGCTGGGATTTGAACCCATGACCTCTGACTCCCAAGCACTTATAATAATAATAATAATGATGATGGCATTTGTTAAGCGCTTACTATGTGCCAAGCACTGTTCTAAGCACTGGGGGGATACAAGGTAATCAATCAATCACTTGTATTTATTGAGCGCTTACTGTGTGCAGAGCACTGTACTAAGCGCTTGGGAAGTCCAAATTGGCAACATATAGAGACAGCCCCTACCCAACAGCGGGCTCACAGTCTAAAAGGGGGAGACAGAGAACAAAACCAAACATACTAAAAAAATAAAATAGAATAGATATGTACAAGTAAAATAAATAAATAGAGTAATAAATATGTACAAACATATATACAGGTGCTGTGGGGAAGGGAAGGAGGTAAGATGGGGGGATGGAGAAGGGGACGAGGGGGAGAGGAAGGAAGGGGCTCAGTCTGGGAAGGCCTTCTAATCAAGGTTGCCCCACGTGGGGCTCCCAGTCTTCATCCCCATTTTACAGATGAGGGGACTGAGGCCCAGAGAAGTGAAGTGACTCGCCCAAAGTCACACAGCTGACAAGTGGTGGAGCCGGGATTAGAACCCATGACCTCTGCCTCCCAAGCCCGGGCTCTTTCCACTGAGCCACGCGCTTATCCTATCCTGCCTTGATTACTACATCATCATCATCAATCGTATTTATTGAGTGCTTACTGTGTGCAGAGCACTGTACTAAGCGCTTGGGAAGTACAAATTGGCAACATATAGAGACGGTCCCTACCCAACATCAGCCTCTTTGCTGACTTCCCTGCTTCCTGTCTGTCCCCTCTCCGGTCCATATTTCCCCCTGTTCCCCGGGTGATTTTTCTACACAAGTGTTCAGTCCATGTTTCCCCACCCGTCAAGGACGTCCAAGCAGTTGCCCAGCCACCTCTGCATCAAACAAAAACTCCTCGCGATTGGCTTTAAAGCCCTCAATCTCCTTGCTCCTGTCTTACTTGTCCCTATCTATTCTATTTATTTTATTTTGTTAGTACGTTTGGTTTTGTTCTCTGTCTCCCCCTTCTAGACTGTGAGCCCACTGATGGGTAGGGACTGTCTCTATATGTTGCCAGCTTGTACTTCCCAAGCGCTTAGTACAGTGCTCTGCACACAGGAAGCGCTCAATAAATACGATTGATTGATTGATTGATTACCTTACTTCCTTCACACTTCGCTCCTGTAACGCCAAGCTACTCGCCGTCTCGTCTATCTCACCGCCGACTCCTCACCCACATCCTGCCGACAGACGATCACTCTCCCTGCCTTTAAATAATAATAATAATAATGTTGGCATTTGTTAAGCGCTTACTACGTGCAAAGCACTGTTCTAAGCGCTGGGGAGGTTACAAGGTGATCACGTTGTCCCATGTGGGGCTCACAGTCTTAATCCCCATTTTTACAGATGAGGGAACTGAGGCTCAGAGAAGTTAAGTGACTTGCCCAAGGTCACACAGCAGACTTGTGGTGGAGACGGGATAATAATAAATAAATAATAAATAATAAGAATGTTGGTATTTGTTAAGCGCTTACTACGTGCAAAGCACTGTTTTAAGCGCTGGGGAGGTTACAAGGTGATCACGTTGTCCCCCTGGGGGCTCACAATTTTAATCCCCCTTTTACAGATGAGATAACTGAGGCCCAGAGAAGTGATTTTCCCAGAGTCACACAGCTGACAGTTGGCGGAGCCGGGATTTGAACCCATGACCTCTGACTCCAAAGCCCAGGCTCTTTCCACTGAGCCACGCTGCTTTAAAGCCTTATTTAAAGCACATCTCCTCCAAGAGCACAGCCCTTGTTTACATTCATTCAATAGCATTTATTGAGTGCTTACTGTGTGCAGAGCACTGTACTAAGCGCTTGGGAAGTCCAAGTCGGCAACATATAAGGACGGTCCCTACCCAACAACGGGCTCACAGCCTAGAAGGGGGAGACAGACGACAAAACAAAACATGTGGACGGGTGTCAAGTCGTCAGAACAAAATGTGGGCAAGGAATGTGTCAACGCTGAGTGTGATAATAAGAATAATAATGGCATTTATTAAGCGTCCATATCTGTAATTTATTAATTCCGTAATTTATTTATTGGTACTAATGTCTGTGCCCCCCCTGCTAGATTGGAAGCTCCTTGTGGGGAGAGAGAGAGGCCTGCTTACTCTGTTTTATTGTCCTCATCCCAGTGCTTAGTAAAGTGCTCTGCACACACAGTAAGCGCTCAATAATCAATCAATCAATCGTATTTATTGAGCGCTTCCTGTGTGCAGAGCACTGTACTAAGCGCTTGGGAAGTACAAGTTGGCAATATATAGAGACGGTCCCTACCCAACAGTGGGCTCACAGTTGGGGATGAAGAGGGGAGGGTCAGCGGTGTTGGATGGTCCATGCAGGGTCACCAGGGGAGAATCAGGGATCAATCAATCAATCAATCGTATTTATTGAGCGCTTACTGTGCGCAGAGCACTGTACTGAGCGCTTGGGAAGTCCAAGTCGGCAACAGGGATGGCAGGGAGAGAGTCAGAAGTGTTGGATGATCTGTGTTGGAGCATTAGGGGAGACCAGGGATGGAGAGGGGAGAGTCAAGAGGGTTGGACGGTCACTGGGGGAGAGCCAGGTGGGTCCGTGCTGGGTCTCTGGGAGGGAGAATCAGGAATCAATCAATCAATCGTATTTATTGAGCGCTTACTGTGTGCAGAGCACTGGACTAAGCGCTTGGGAGGGACAAGTTGGCGACATATAGAGACGGTCCCTGCTCAAGCTGCACGACGAGCGGATCCTCGTCGCCTTCGGCCAGCACGGTGGCATCCGGGGTGATGATGATGATTGATGATGATGGCATTTATTAGGCGCTTACTATGTGCAAGGCACTGTTCTAGGCACTGGGGAGGTTGCAGGGTGATCGGACTGTCCCACGGGGGGCTCACACTCTTCCCCCTCATCCCCCTCTCCATCCCCCCATCTTACCTCCTTCCCTTCCCCACAGCACCTGTATATGTGTATATATGTTTGTACAGATTTATTACTCTATTTATTTATTTTACTTGTACCTATCTAGTCTATTTTATTTTGTTAGTATGTTTGGTTTTGTTCTTTGTCTCCCCCTTCTAGACTGTGAGCCCGATGTTGGGTAGGGACCGTCTCTACTTGTACTTCCCAAGCGCTTAGTCCAGTGCTCTGCACACAGTAAGCGCTCAATAAATACGATTGATTGATTTATTTATTTTACTTGTGCCTATCTAGTCTATTTTATTTTGTTAGTATGTTTGGTTTTGTTCTCTGTCTCCCCCTTCTAGACTGTGAGCCCACTGTTGGGTAGGGACTGTCTCTATATGTTGCCAACTTGGACTTCCCAAGCGCTTAGTCCAGTGCTCTGCACACAGTAAGCGCTCAATAAATACGATTGATTGATTGATTGAGTGGCGGGTGGGCCGTCACCGACACTATGGGGGGTGTTCAGCTCCCGCTTCCTCCTAGCTCCCTGGCACCTGTGGGGGTCCGTGCCACAGCCGGGGGGGTGGCGGTGCCAGGGGCCAACCCCGGGACTCCCGGGCCGCTGGCATTTTCCCGGGTAAACCGGCGACGAGGCCCGGAGAGCCCCTGGTAGCCATCCCGGGCTCAAGAGCGTGGCCTACTCCTTCCACACCCGCCCTGGGCCCAACCGTAGCGTGGCTCAGTGGCAAGAGCCCGGGCTCGGGAGTCAGAGGTCATGGGTTCTAATCCCGCCTCCCTCACGCGTCTGCTTTGTGACCTTGGGCAAGTCACTTCACTTCTCTGGGCCTCAGTTCCCTCCTCTGTAAAATGGGGGTTAAAACTGGGAGCCCCCCGTGGGACCACCTCATCACCTTGTAACCTCCCCAGCGCTTAGAAAAGTGCTTTGCACAGAGTAAGCACTGTTAGTGCTTAGTAAGCACATAGTAAGCACTTTTAGACTGTGAGCCCACTGTTGGGTAGGGACTGTCTCTATAGGTTGCCAATTTGTACTTCCCAAGCGCTTAGTACAGTGCTCTGCACATAGTAAGCGCTCAATAAATACGATTGATGATGATGATAGTAAGCGCTTAATAAATGCTATCATTAATAAATGCTATCATTCTCTGAAGTGCCAACTTGTACTTCCCAAGCGCTTAGTCCAGTGCTCTGCACACAGTAAGCGCTCAATAAATACGATTGAGTGATTGATTGATTGATTCTCTGAGCCCCAGTTCCCTCATCTGTCAAATGGGGTTGAAGACTGTGAGCCCCCAGTGGGACCACCTGATCACCTTGTAACCTCCCCAGCGCTTAGAACAGTGCTTTGCACATAGTAAGCGCTTAATAAATGCCATCATCATCAGAAGCAGCGTGGCTAGAGAAGCAGCGTGGCTCAGTAGGAAAGAACCCGGGCTTTGGAGTCAGAGGTCATGGGTTCAAATCCCGGCTCTGCCAATTGTCAGCTGGGTGACTTTGGGCAAGTCACTTCTCTGGGTCTCAGTTCCCTCATCTGGAAAATTCATTCATTCATTCAATCGTATTTATTGAGCGCTTACTGTGTGCAGAGCACTGGACTAAGCGCTTGGGAAGTCCAAGTTGGCAACATCTAGAGACGGTCCCTACCCAACAACGGGCTCACAGTCTAGAAGGGGGAGACAGACAACAAAACAAAACCTATTAACAAAATAAAATAAATAGAAAATGGGGGTGAAGACTGTGAGCCCCACGAGGCCCAACCTGATCACCTTGTAACCTCCCCAGTGCTTCGAATGGTGCTTTGCACATAGTAAGCACTTAATAAATGCCATCATCAGTATTATAGTAAGCGCTTAACAAATGCCATCATCATTATTATTATTACCAGCCCCATCCTGTGACTGGGAAGTCCAAGTTGGCAACATATAGAGACGGTCTCTACCCATTTTGCAGGTGAGGGAACTGAGGCCCAGAGAAGTGAAGTGACTGGCCCAAAGTCATATCTATTCTATTTATTTTATTAGTATGTTTGGTTTTGTTCTCTTGTCTCCTGCTTTTAGACTGTGAGCCCACTGTTGGGTAGGGACTGTCTCTATATGTTGCCAACTTGGACTTCCCAAGCGCTTAGTCCGGTGCTCTGCACACAGTAAGCGCTCAATAAATATGATTGATTGATTGGCGGAGGCGGGATTCGAACCCATGAGCTCTGACTCCAAAGTCCGGGCTCTTTCCAGTGAGCCACGCTGCTTCTCTTGCGGTTCCGCTCCGGGTCTTTGGAGTAGCCGGCGGGGGCCGCAGGCGGAGGGCGTTGCTGCCCCTGGATCCGTTCCCGAGGATTCTCGTCCGGGTTTTCCTTCCCCCCCAGAAGGAGCCCAACCCGAGGCCGCGCGGGAACAACGACGCCACCTGCTGGCCGAGGGAGGCCCGGCCCTGGACCCCGGGGCCCAGGATCACCCAGAATAATCATTAATAATAATAATAATAATAATTATAATAATAATAGTATTAAGCGCTTACTATGTGCCAAGCACTGTTCTAAGCACTGGGGGGGATACAAGGTGATCGGGTTGTCCCAAGGGGGCCCCCCCACCGTGCTCCCGGGTCACGGGCCTGAGGCCTGTGGGGCCCAGGATCACCCAGAATAATAATAATAACAATAATAATAATAATAATAATAATCTTGAGAAGCAGCGTGGCTCAGTGGAAAGAGCCCGGGCTTGGGAGTCAGAGGTCATGGGTTTGAATCCCAGCTCCGCCACTTGTCAGCTGTGTGACCGTGGGCAAGTCATTTAACTTCTCTGTGCCTCAGTTACCTCACCTTTCATTCATTCATTCAATCGTATTTACTTTTAGACTGTGAGCCCACTGTTGGGTAGGGACTGTCTCTATGTGATGCCAATTTGTACTTCCCAAGCGCTTAGTACAGTGCTCTGCACATAGTAAGCGCTCAATAAATACGATTGATTGATTGATTGATCAATTACTCTGTGCCAAGCACTGTTCTAAGCACTGGGGGTGGATACAAGGTGATCGGGTTATCCCAAGGGGGGCCCAGCCCTGGCCCCCGGGCCACAGGCCTGAGGCCTGCAGGGCCCAGGACCACCACTAATAATAATAATAATAATAATAATAATAAGAATAATAATAGTATTAAGCACTTACTCTGTGCCAAGCACTGTTCTAAGCACTGGGGGGATATACAAGGTGATCGGGTTGTCCCGAGGGAGGTCCAGCCCTGGCCCCCGGGCGATGGCCCTGAGGCCTGCAGGGCCCAAGACCACTAATAATAATAATAATAATAACAATAATGGCATTTGTTAAGTGCTTACTATGTGCCAAGCACTGTTCTAAGCGCTGGGGAGGATACAAGGTGATCGGGTTGTCCCGAGGAGGGTCCGGCCCTGGCCCCCGGGCGACAGGCCTGAGGCCTGCAGGGCCCAGCACCACCAATAATAATAATGATAATAATAATGATGATGATGATAATAATAATAATGGTATTTGTTAAGCGCTTACTATGTGCCAAGCACTATTCTAAGCACTGGGGGGCATACAAGGTGATTGGGTTGTCCCAAGGGGGACCCGACCCTGGCCCCCGGGCGACAGGCCTGAGGCTTGCAGGGCCCAGGACCACTAATAATAATAATAATAATAATAATAATAGTATTTGTTAAGCGCTTACTATGTGCCAAGCACTGTTCTAAGCGCTGGAGGGGATACAAGGTGATCGGGTTGTCAGGCCTGAGGCCTGCAGGGCCCAGAACTACCCATAATAAAAATAATAGTAATACTGGTATTTGTTAAGCGCTTACTATCATCATCAATCGTATTTATTGATGATGAATAAATAAATAAATACAATAAATACAATCAATAAATAAATACAATAAATACAATCAGTCAATCAATCAATCAATTAATTGTATTTATTGAGCGCTTACTGTGTGCAGAGCACTGGACTAAGCGCTTGGGAAGTCCAAGTTGGCAACATATAGAGACAGTCCTTACCCAACAGCGGGCTCACAGTCTAGAAGGGGGAGACAGAGAACAAAACCAAACATATTAACAAAATAAATAGAATAGATATGTACAAGTAAAATAAATAAATAAATAGGGTAATAAATATGTACAAGCATATATACATACATACAGGTGCTGTGGGGAAGGGAGGGAGGTAAGACAGGGGTACCTGAATGAATTGAATTCATTCAGTCATACTTACTGAGCGCTTACTGTGTGCTTATGTATATATGTTTGTACATATTTATTACTCTATTTATTTATTTTACTTGTACATATCTATTCTATTTATTTTATTTTGTTAATATGTTTGGTTTTGTTCTCCGTCTCCCCCTTCTAGACTGTGAGCCCACTGTTGGGTAGGGACCGTCTCTAGATGTTGCCAACTTTTTAGACTGTGAGCCCACTGTTGGGTAGGGACTGTCTCTATATGTTGCCAACTTTTACTTCCCAAGCGCTTAGTACAGTGCTCTGCACACAGCAAGCGCTCAATAAATATGATTGATTGATTGATTGTGCTTCCCAAGCGCTTAGTACAGTGCTCTGCACACAGTAAGTGCTCAATAAATACGATTGATTGATTGATTGATTGATTGCCCCACCTCCTGTTCATTCATTCATTTTGTTAATGATGTGCATCTAGCTTTATTTCTCTTTATTCCGATGACTTGACACCCGTCCACGTGTTTTGTTTTGTTGTCCATCTCCCCCTTCTAGACTGTGAGCCCGTCTCTACATGTTGCCAGCTTGTCCTCCCCAAGCGCCCAGTCCAGTGCCCTGCCCACGGTAAGCGCTCAATAAATACGACTGAATGAATGAATTGAAATAATTCAGTCATACTTAGTGAGCGCTTACCGTGTGAAGACCACTGGACCAAACTCTTGGGAGAGGACAACGGAACAGTGAGCGGACGCCTTCCATGCCCGCAGCGAGCCTACAGTCTAGAGGGGGAGAGGCAGACGGGGTAATTCGTTTATTTCTATTAATAGAAGTGGATAAATTTGAATCCACTCGGGGCCTGGTGGCTACAGCGTCCAACGGGACCAAAATAATCTCCAGGCCGCGAGCTGCTTGCGCGGACATTTCTGTTCCCCTGGAAGACAATGGGGGGAAACGGAGTCCAGGAAACTTGGCTTGGGCCGGGGAGGGGGTGGGGGACACGGGGTGTCCATGGGAGCAGGGGGGACGTGGGTATTTATACACACTCCACCCCCGCCACTGTCCTGCTGCTCCTCATTTCATCCATTCAGTCGTATTTATTGAGCGCTTACTGTGTGCAGAGCACCGGACTAAGCGCTTGGGAAGTACAAGTAATCCTCCCAACCTGGATTAACCTCCCTCCCTCTCCTTATAATAATAATAATGGCATTTATGAAGCGCTTACTATGTGCAAAAGCACTGTTCTAAGCGCTGGCACTGTTCTAAGCTCCTCTCCTTATAATAATAATAATAATCATCATCATCATCAATCGTATTTATTGAGCGCTTACTGTGTGCAGAGCACTGTACTAAGCACTTGGGAAGTACAAATTGGCATCATATAGAGACAGTCCCTACCCAACAGTGGGCTCACAGTCTAAAAGAGTGGGCTCATGGCACTTATTAAGCGCTTACTATGTGCAAAGCACTGTTCTAAGCACTGGCACTGTTCTCCCTCCTCTTAACAGTAATAATAATCATTAGTCTGTTGTTTGGTAAGCGCTTACTATGTGCCAAGCGCGGTTCTAAGTGCTGGGGTAAACACAGGGGAATCAGGTTGCCCCACGTGGGGCTCACAGTCTTAATCCCCATTTTACAGATGAGGGAACTGAGGCACAGGGAAATTAAGAGACTTGCCCAAGGTCACACAGCAGACAGTTGGCAGAGCTGGGATTGGAACCCAGGTCCTCTGACTCTCAAGCCTATGCTCTTGCTATTAATTAGGCCATGCTGCTTCTCTCCTTTCCCTTCTCTCTCACCTCTTTTTCTCTTCCCTTCTCTCCCACCTCTTCTTCTCTTCCCTTCTCTCCCACCTCTTCTCTTTCCTTCTCTCCCACCTTTCCCTTCTCTCCCACCTCTTCTTCTCCTCTTCCCTTCTCTCCCTCCTCTTCTTCTCCTCTTCCCTTTCCTCCCTTTCCCTCCTCACCCTCTCCTCCTCTCTCCTTCCCCCTCCTCATCCTCTCCCACCACCGCTCCCCATCCTTCCTCTCTCCTCTCCTCTCCCTCTCTCCTTCCCCCTCCTCATCCTCTCCCACCACCGCTCCCCATCCTTCCTGTCTCCTCTCCTCTCCCTCTATCCTTCCCCCTCCTCATCCTCTCCCACCACCACTCCCCATCCTTCCTCTCTCCTCTCCCTCTCCCTCTCTCCTTCCCCCTCCTCATCCTCTCCCACCACCCTTCCCCATCCTTCCTTTCTCCTCTCCCTCTCTCCTTCCCCCTCCTCATCCTCTCCCACCACCCTTCCCCATCCTTCCTCTCTCCTCTCCCTCTCTCTCTCTCCTTCCCCCTCCTCATCCTCTCCTACCACCCTTCCCCATCCTTCCTCTCTCCTCTCCCTCTCTCTCTCTCCTTTCCCCTCCTCATCCTCTCCCACCACCCCTCCCCATCCTTCCTTTCTCCTCTCCCTCTCTCCTTCCCATCCCCTTCCCTCTTCTCCCTCTCCTTCCTTCTCCTTCTTTTCCCCCTCCGTCCCCCTTTCTCCTCTCATTCATTCATTCATTCATTCATTCATTCATTCATTCATTCAATCGTATTTATTGAGCGCTTACTGTGTACAGAGCACTGTACTAAGCGCATGGGAAGTCCAAGTTGGCAACATATAGAGACGGTCCCTACCCAACAGTGGGCTCACAGTCTAGAAGTGGGAGACAGAGAACAAAACATATTAACAAAATTAAATAGAATAAATATGTACAAATAAAATAAATAAATAGAGTAATAAATCCGTACAAACACATATCACCAATCGTATTTATTGAGCACTTACTGTGTGCAGAGCACTGTACTAAGCACTGGGGAAGTCCAAGTTGGCAACATCTAGAGACAGTCCCTATCCAACAGTGGGCTCACAGTCTAGAAGGGGGAGACAGAGAACAAAACATATTAACAAAATAAAATAAATAGAATAAATATGTACAAATAAAATAAATAAATAGAGTAATAAATCCGTACAAACATATATACATATATACAGGTGCTGTGGGGAGGGGAAGGAGGTAAGGCCAGGAAGTGGAAGGAGGGGGCTCAGTCTGGGAAGGCCTCCTCTTCCGCTCCCAGTAATAAATAATAATTATGGGATTTGATAAGCACTTCCTAGGTGCCGGGCACTGTCCTAAGCGCTGGGGTAGATACACGGTAATGGGGTTGGACGCAGTCCCTGAGTTGCATAGGGCTCACGGTCTTAATCCCATTTTACAGATGAGGGAACTGAGGCCCAGAGAAGTGAAGAGACTTGCCCGAGGTCACACACAGCAAAGTGGCGGAGGCGGAATTCGAACCCACCACCTTCTGACTCCCAAGCCCGGGCTCTACCCAGGCGGGCAGGTGTTGGTTCAGTGACCATCCTGGGAGATAATAATAACAACAATAATAATAATAGCATTTATTAAGCGCTTACTCTGTGCAAAGCACTGTTCTAAGCGCTGGGGAGCTTACAAGGTGATCAGGTTGTCCCACGGGGGCTCACGGTCTTCATCCCCATTTGACAGATGAGGGAACTGAGGTCCAGAGAAGTGAAGTGACTTGCCCAGAGTCACACAGCTGGGAATTGGCGGAGCTGGGATTTGAACCCATGACCTCTGACTCCAAAGCCTGGGCTCTTTCCACTGAGCCACACTGTCCAGCCTCCCAACCCCACCTCCTCTTGGGCCGGCAGGGCAGGCTGCTCCGAAAGGGCATAGTCCCACCTGGCCTGGGCCCACCTCCTCCGAGAGGCCTTCCCTGACTAAGCCCTCATTTCTTCTTTTCCCACTCCTTTCTGCGTCTCCCTGATTTACTCCCTTATTCATTCCCTCCCCACCCACTTCTCCCCCCACAACACCTGAGAAGCGGCGTGGCTCAGTGGAAAGAGCGTGGGCTTTGGAGACAGAGGTTGTGGGTTCAAATCCCGGCTCCGCCACTTGTCAGCTGTGTGACTTTGAGCAAGTCACTTCACTTCTCTGGGCCTCAGTTCCCTCATCTGGAAAATGGGTATGAAGACTGTGAGCCCCCCGTGGGACAACCTGATCACCTTGTATCCTCCCCAGTGCTTAGAACAGTGCTTTGCACATAGGAAGCGCTTAATAAATGCCATCATTATTATTATTACTTAACCTCTCTGGGCCTCAGTTCCCTCATCTGTAAAATGGGGATGAAGACTGTGAGCCCCAAGTGGGACAACCTGATCACCTTGTAACCTCCCCAGTGCTTAGAACAGTGCTTTGCACATAGCAAGCGCTTAATAAATGCCATTATTATTATTGTTATTATTATTATTATTATAGTTCGCTTAGAACAGTGCTCTGCACATAGTAAGCGCTTAATAAATGCCATTATTATTATTGTTGTTATTATTATTATTATTATTATTATTATAGTTTTCCCTCTCCCCCAAATGTGACTCCACATTGAAGTCCTCCTCCCATCCCTCCTCCCCCCAAGCGCTCAATAAATACGATTGAATGAATGAATGAATCCCCCCGCCTTACCTCCTTCGCCTCCCCACAGCACCTGTATATATATGCATATATGTTTGTACGTATTTATTCCTCTATTTATTTATTTTACTTGTCCATATCTATTCTATTTATTTGATTTTGTTAGTATGTTTGGTTTTGTTCTCTGTCTCCCCCTTTTAGACTGTGAGCCCGCTGTTGGGTAGGGACCGTTTCTACATGTTGCCAATTTGTACTTCCCAAGCGCTTAGTACAGTGCTCTGCACATAGTAAGCGCTCAATAAATACGATTAATGATGATGATGATGATGATTTGGTTAATATGTTTGGTTTTGTTCTCTGTCTCCCCCTTCTAGACTGTGAGCCCACTGTTGGGTAGGGACCGTCTCTATATGTTGCCAATTTGTACTTCCCAAGCACTTAGTACAGTGCCCTGCACATAGTAAGCGCTCAATAAATATGATTGATGATGATGATGATGATGATTTGGTTAATATGTTTTGTTTTGTCCTCTGTCTCCCCCTTCTAGACTGTGAGCCCACTGTTGGGTAGGGACCGCCTCTATATGTTGCCGACTTGGACTTCCCAAGCGCTCAGTACAGTGCTCTGCACACAGTAAGCGCTCAATAAATACGACTGAATGAATTGAAAAGCCACCTCTTCCAGGCAGCCCTCCCTGGTGCCGCCTCGCCACTCCCCCGGGGATCTGCCTCTTCTTGGGAGAGAGCAGTGCTAAATTTGAACCCATGACCTCTGACTTCTAGACTGTGAGCCCGCTGTTGGGTAGGGGACCGTCTCCATATGTTGCCAACTTGGACTTCCCAAGCGCTTAGTCCAGTGCTCTGCACACAGGAAGCGCTCAATAAATAGGATTGAACGAATGAATGAATGAAATAACGAATTGAGAAGGCTGAGGGGGATGGATGTCGGATCAGGGCGCCGGAGCGCCGGGAAAGAGATGTCTCATCTGGGAAGACCTCCCGGAGGAGGGGGCTGGCAGGATGATGATGATGATGGCATTTGTTAAGCGCTTACTATGTGCAAAGCACTGTTCTAAGCGCTGGGGGAGGTTACAAGGTGATCAAGTTGTCCCACAGGGGGCTCACAGTTTTAATCCCCATTTCACAGCTGAGGTAACTGAGGCACAGAGAAGTGAAGTGACTTGCCCAAAGTCACACAGCTGACAGTTGGCAGAGCCGGGATTTGAACCCATGATCTCTGACTCCAAAGCCCGTGCTCTTTCCACTGAGCCACGCTGATGGTTTTGGGGTGGACGGTCCTTGCGTCTCTAGACTGTGAGCCCACTGTTGGGTAGGGACCGTCTCTATACGTTGCCAACTTGGACTTCCCAAGCGCTTAGTACAGTGCTAAGCGCTCAATAAGTACGATTGAATGAATGAATGAATGAATGAATCATCCGGGAGGAGGACGAAAGCTCCATGAGAGGTGAGACTACTGAGCTTTTTAAGCCCTTGAATAAGCGCTCAATAAATACCGTTGATTGAGAAGCATCATGGTGTAGTGGTACAGCACGGGCCTGGGAGCTGTGAGGTCCTGGGTTCTAATCCCAGCTTCGCCACATGTCTGCTGTGTGACCTTGGCCAAGTCGCTTCACTTCTCTGGGCCTCAGCTACCTCAACTGTAAAATGGGGATTAAGACTGTGAGCCCCACGTGGGACAACCTGTAATTCTATCTATTCTGACCGTATTAACACCTTTCTACCTGTTTTGGTTTGTTGTCTGTCTCAATAAATGCGATTGATTGATTGATTGTCTCCCCTTTCTAGACTGGGAGCCCGTTGTTGGGTAGGGACTGTCTCTGTGTGTTACCGATTTGTACTTTCCAAGCGCTTAGTACAGTGCTCTGCACACAGTAAGCGCTCAATAAATAGGATTGAATGAATGAATGAATGACAACCTGATTACCTTGTATCCACCCCAGCGGCGTGGCTCAGTGGAAAGAACAGGGGCTTGGGAGGCGGAGGTCATGGGTTCGAATCACTGCTCCATCACTTGTCAGTTGTGTGACCTTGGGCAAGCCACTTCACTTCTCTGTGCCTCAGTTCCCTCATCTGGAAAATGGGGATTAAGACTGTGAGCCCCACATGGGACAACCTGATCACCTTGTATCCCCCCCACCAGCGCTTGAACAGTGTTTTGCCCATAGTAAGCACTTAATAATAATAATGGTATTTGTTAAGCGCTTACTATGTGCCGGGCATCATCATCAATCGTATTTATTGAGCGCTTACTATGTCACTGGGCACTGTCCTAAGCGCTGGGGGTGGGGGGGATACAAGGTTATCAGGTCCAATGTGGGGCTCACAGTTGTAATCCCCATTTTACAGATGAGGTAACTGAGGCACAGAGAAGTTAAGTGGCTTGCCCAAGGTCACACAGCTGACATGTAGCGGAGCTGGGATTCGAACTCATGACCTCTGACTTCCAAGCCTGGGCTCTTTCCACTGAGCCACACTGCTTCTTAACAAATACCATTATTATTATTATTATTACTATTATTATTATTATTATTATTATTGTTACAGTGCTTGGCATATAGTAAGCGCTTAACAAATCCCATAATTATTATTATTATTACTTCACTTCTGTGCCTTAGTTCCCTCATCTGTAAAATGGGCATGGAGACCGTGAGCCCCACATGGGACAGGGACCGTGCCCAATCTGATTTGCCTGTATCCACCCTAGCGCATAGTACGGTACCTGGCACGTAGAAGGCGCTTAATACAAAACATAATTATTGATTGATTGATTGACTGGTTGATTGGGAGGCCTTTCCTGGTCTCAGCGGGAAAATCTGCCTCTCGAGAGGCGGAAACTAAGGTCAAAAATATTTCTGTGGAAAAGAGGTCCGGGGAGCCCTCAGTTTAGTCCAGTGCTCTGCACGCAGTAAGCGCTCAATAAATACGATTGATTGATTAACGAGGGACCCCTCGGGGGTCCCTCTAGACTGTGAGCCCGCTGTTGGGTAGGGACCGTCTCTATATGTTGCCAACTTGTACTTCCCAAGCGCTTAGTACGGTGCTCTGCGCGCAGTAAGCGCTCAATAAATACGATTGATTGATTGATTGATTGATTGATTGGCAGGGGTTGAGGCGGAAGAGGGGAAGGGAGAGTAATGTCACCTTCAAACCCTGCCATGTCGCATGGCCTGGACGGCTGGGGCGGGCCTGCTTTTCTAGATTGTGAGCCCGCTGTTGGGTAGAGACCGTCTCTGTATGTTGCCAACTTGGACTTCCCAAGCGCTTAGTACAGTGCTCTGCACACAGTAAGTGCTCAATAAATACGATTGGCTGATTGATTGATTGATGGCGGCGGTGTGGACGGTGTTGGGGCAGGGCCTAGTCTCTCCGCCGTGCCCCCCAACGCCCCATCTTGGACACAGCCCTCGCTCGGATGCAGCCCCCCACTCCCGGAATGGGATGGGCACGGGGAATCCATTCCCACAGCAAGCCGGGCGGCCGGAAACACCACCGGCTCCGGGTCGCCGACGGGTCAGTGGCCCAGCGTCCGGACGCTGGGTCACCGGGGGAGACTGAGGGACGGAGAGGGGAGAGTCGGGGGTGTCGGATGGTCTGTGCTGGGACACCCGGGGGAGAGTCGGAGGTGGAAAGACTAGACTGTGAGCCCACTGTTGGGTAGGGACTGTCTCTATATGTTACCAACTTGTACTTCCCAAGCGCTTAGTACAGTGCTCTGCACACAGTAAGCGCTCAGTAAATACGATTGACTCATGATTGATTGATTCATGATTCTCTCCCACTCTGTTGTCCCATTTTGTTTTTTCCTCCCTCCCTCCGCCCTCCCAATCAATCAATCAATCAATCAATCAAGCAATCGTATTTATTGAGCGCTTACTGTGTGCAGAGCGCTGGACTAAGCGCTTGGGAAGTCCAAGCTGGCAACACATAGAGACGGTCCCTACCCAACGGCGGGCTCACAGTCTAGAAGGGGGAGACAGAGAACAAAGCCAAACGTACTAACAAAATAAAATAAATAGAATAGATAGGTACAAGTAAAATAAATAGAGTAATAAATCTGTACAAACATATATACATAAGTCATTTCACTTCTCTGGGCCTCAGTTCCCTCATCTGTAAAATGGGGATTAAGATTGTGAGCCCCACATGGGACAACCTGATCACCTTGTATCCTCCCCAGCGCTTAGAACAGTGCTTTGCACATAGTAAGCGCTTAATAAATGCCATCATTATTATTATTATTGTATCCTCCCCAGCGCTTAGAACAGTGCTTTGCACATAGTAAGCGCTTAACAAATACCAAAATTATTATTATTATTATTATTATATATACAGGTGCTGTGGGGAGGTAAGATGGGGGGGATGGAGAGGGGGACGAGGGGGAGAGGAAGGAAGGGGCCCCAAGCGCTTAGTCCAGTGCTCTGCACACAGTAAGCGCTCAATAAATACGATTGATTGATTGATTGATTGAAAGGGGAGAGTCAGGGGTGATGGATGATTCATCTCTGACTCCGTGGAGTCTCCCCCTCCCACGAGGTCTCCGTCTCGCAGAGAAGAGCAGAAGTAGGGAGCTCTCTTCCTCCCTTCAAGGCCCTACTGAGAGCTCACCTCCTCCAGGAGGCCTTCCCACACTGAGCCCCCTCCTTCCTCTCCCCCTCCTCCCCTTCCCCACAGCCCCTGTATAGATGGATATATGTTTGTACGGATTTAGTATTCTATTTATTTATTTTACTTGTACATATTTATCGATTTCATTTTGTTAATAGGTTTGGTTTTGTTGTCTGTCTCCTCCTTACCTCCTTCCCCCATCCACAGCACCTGTATAGACGTATATATGTTTGTACAGATTTATTACTCTATTTATTAATTTTACTTGGACATACCTATTCTATTGATTTCATTTCGTTAATAGGTTTGGTTTTGTTGTCTGTCCCCCCCTTCTAGACTGTGAGCCCGCTGTCGGGTAGGGACCGTCTCCATGCGTGGCCAACTTGGACTTCCCGAGCGCCGAGTCCAGTGCTCTGCGCACCGTAAGCGCTCAATAAATACGATCGATTGATTGATCGATTGATCCCCGGGACGTTGCGTGTGGGTGGGAGTCGTGGGGAGCGGGAGCCTCCGCGCCTCTCTAAAGTCCGGCTCTCCTCACAGATCGATCTGGAGCCCGAGGGAAGACTGTTTGTGATCATCGACCTCTCCGACTCGTCCGGTGAAGGTAAGCGCTCTTCCTCTCAGCGTTCCCCTCGGGGAGGGGGTCCTCCTGGGGCTGGGCATGCAAGCGCTTAGTACAGTGCTCTGCACACAGTAAGCGCTCAATAAATACGATTGATTGATTCCTCTACGGAGCAAGGCCTCAGTGCTCACTCTGTGCGGAGGGCCGGGGCCGGCAGAGGATCGTGAGAACGGGCCCGGTCCTCGACGACACACGGTCTAATCAATCTATCAATCAATCAATCGTATTTATTGAGCGCTTACTATGTGCAGAGCACTGTACTAAGCGCTTGGGAAGTACAAATTGGCAACACATAGAGACAGTCCCTACCCAACAGTGGGCTCACAGTCTAAAAGGGGGAGACAGAGAACAGAACCAAACGTACCAACAAAATAAAATAAATAGGATAGAAATGTACAAGTAAAATAACTAAATAAATAAATAGAGTAATAAGAGGGAGGGTTGGGTCCGTATCCCATGTTCCCGATGGGGAAACTGAGGCCCAGAGAAGCTACGTGACTTGTCCGAGCTCACACAGGAGGCAGAGCTGGGACTAGAATCCATCGATCGATCAATCAGTCGTGTTTATTGAGCGCTCACTGTGTGCAGAGCGCTGGACTAAGCGCTTGGGAAGTACAAGTTGGCAACATATACTAGAAGCCTCTTTGGGGTTTGATTTTTGTGGTAATAATAATAATAATAATGGCATTTATTAAGCGCTTACTACGTGCAGAGCACTGGACTAAGCGCTTGGGAAGTACAAGTTGGCAACATATACTAGAAGCCTCTTTGGGGTTTGATTTTTATGGTAGTAATAATAATAATAATAAAAATGGCATTTATTAAGCGCTTACACGTGCAGAGCACTGTACTAAGCGCTTGGGAAGTACAAGTTGGCAACATATACTAGAAGCCTCTTTGGGGTTTGATTTTTATGGTAATAATAATAATAATAATGGCATTTATTAAGCGCTTACACATGCAGAGCACTGTACTAAGCGCTTGGGAAGTACAAGTTGGCAACATATACTAGAAGCCTCTTTGGGGTTTGATTTTTATGGTAATAATAATAATAATAATGGCATTTATTAAGCGCTTACACGTGCAGAGCACTGTACTAAGCGCTTGGGAAGTACAAGCTGGCAACATATACTAGAAGCCTCTTTGGGTTTTGATTTTTATGGTAATAATAATAATAATGGCATTTATTAAGCACTTACTACATGCAGAGCACTGTACTAAGCGCTTGGGAAGTACAAGTTGGCAACATATACTAGAAACCTCTTTGGGTTTTGATTTTTATGGTAATAATAATAATAATAATGGCATTTATTAAGTGGTTACACGTGCAGAGCACTGTACTAAGCGCTTGGGAAGTACAAGTTGGCAACATATACAAGAAGCCTCTTTGGGGTTTGATTTTTATGGTAATAATACTAATACTAATACTAATACTACTAATAATAATGGCATTTATTAAGTGCTTACTACGTGCAGAGCACTGTACTAAGCGCTTGGGAAGTACAAGTTGGCAACATATACTAGAAGCCTCTTTGGGTTTTGATTTTTATGGTAATAATAATAATAATAATGGAATTTATTAAGTGCTTACTATGTGCAAAGCACTGTTCTAAGCACTGGGGGGGATACAAGGTAATCACGTTGTCCCACGTAGGGTTCACAGACTTCATCCCCTATATGTTGCCAACTTGTACTTCCCAAGCGCTTAGTACAGTGCTCTGAACACAGTAAGCGCTCAATAAATACGATTGATTGATTGATCCCCATTTTCCAGATGAGGTCACTGAGGCCCAGAGAAGTGAAGTGACTTGCCCAAAGTCACACAGCTGACAAGTGGCGGAGCCAGATTTGAACCCATGACCTCTGCCTCCAAAGTCCGGGCTCTTTCCACTGAGCCACGGTGCTGCTCTGGTGCTTCTTCTAGACTGGTATCAATCAATCCATTGTATTTATCGAGCGCTTACTGTGTGCAGAGCACTGGACTAAGCGCTTGGGAAGTCCAAGTTGGCAACATAGAGAGACAGTCCCTACCCAACAGCGGGCTCACAGTCTAAAAGGGGGAGACAGAGAACAAAACCAAACATACTAACAAAATAAAATAAATAGAATAGATATGGACAAGTAAAATAAATAAATAAATAAATAGAGTAATAAATCTGTACAAACATATTTGTACATATGTCAAGTGTCAAGTCACTTGAGAATCAATCAATCGTATTTATTGAGCGCTTCCTGTGTGCAGAGCACTGTACTAAGCGCTTGGGAAGTCCAAGTTGGCAACATATAGAGACGGTCCCTACCCAACAGTGGGCTCACTGTCTAAAAGGGGGAGACAGAGAACAAAACCAGACATACTAACAAAATAAAATAAATAGAATAGATATGTACAAATAAAATAAATAAATAGACTAATAGACTATTTATAAATAAATAGACTAAGCGCTTAGGAAGGGCAAATCGGCAACATATAATCAATCAATTGTATTTATTGAGCGCTTCCTATGTGCAGAGCACTGTACTAAGCGCTTAACAAAGTGCTTAACAAATCCCATGATTATTAGTAGTATTATTCTGATTGCTGGCCGTTAGGCCCCTCGCCTCGGGGGATTCTGGGAGTAGTTTTCCCGGCATCCCACGGGGCAAAGCAGGAGGCGGGGCTCCCTGCCCCCGGAAGTGCTTCTGCCCCGTTTCCGGTTTGTGCCGCCCCGACTTCCGGTTTGACGGGAATCCGCCCCACCCCCGCGCGCCCCCTGGAGGCCGGCTGGGCCGCAGCCAGCAGCTGGGGGCCGCCGGGAAGCTCCCGGTTGAAGGGATCGATCCGTCGATCGATGGATCGATTATTGGTGTTTACGGAGAGCTTAGCGCGCATGCGCAGCTCCGCCCCCCGCGCGCGGCCCCGGCTCGTGCGGGCGGGGCCGGAGCGCCCTCTGGCGGGCGGCGCCGGGACACACCCGCCCCCCTCGGAGGCGGCTTTCCTTTTGTCATTCATTCATTCATTCATTCATTCATTCATTCATTCATTCATTCATTCACTCACTCATTCATTCATTCATTCAATCGTGTTTATTGAGCGCTTACTGTGTGCAGAGCACTGGACTAAGCGCTTGGGAAGTCCAAGTTGGCAACGTGTTCATTCATTTAATCGTGTTTATTGAGCACTTACTGTGTGCAGAGCACTGGACTAAGCGCTTGGGAAGTCCAAGTTGGCAACATTCATTCAGTCAGTCATATTTATTGAGCGCTTACTGCGTGCAGAGCACTGGGCTAAGCGCTTGGGAAGTACAAGTTGGCAACATATTCATTCATTCAGTCATATTTATTGAGCGCTTACTGTGTGCAGAGCACTGGCTAAGCGCTTGGGAAGCCCAAGTTGGCAACATATTCATTCATTCATTCATTCAGTCGTATTTGTTGAGCACTTACTGTGTGCAGAGCACTGGACTAAGCGCTTGGGAAGTCCAAGTTGGCAACATATTCATTCAATCGTATTTATTGAGTGCTTACTGTGTAGAGCACTGGACTAAGCGCTTGGAAAGTACAAGTTGGCAACATTCATTCAGTCATATTTATTGAGCGCTTACTGTGTGCAGAGCAGTGGGCTAAGTGCTTGGGAAGTACAAGTTGGCAACATATTCATTCATTCAATCGTATTTATTGAGCGCTTACTGTGTGCAGAGCACTGGACTAAGCGCTTGGGAAGTACGCGTAGGCAACATATTCATTCATTCAATTGTATTTATTGAGCGCTTACTGTGTGCAGAGCACTGGACTAAGCGCTTGGGAAGTCCAAGTTGGCAACATATTCATTCATTCATTCAATCGTATTTATTGAGAACTTACTGTGTGCAGAGCACTGGACTAAGCGCTTGGGAAGTCCAAGTTGGCAACATATTCATTCATTCATTCATTCAATCGTATTTATTGAGCGCTTACTGTGTGCAGAGCACTGTACTAAGCACTTGGGAAGTACAAGTTCATTCATTCATTCATTCATTCAATTGTATTTATTGAGCGCTTACTGTGTGCAGAGCACTGGACTAAGCGCTTGGGAAGTCCAAGTTGTCAACATATTCATTCATTCATTCAATCGTATTTATTGAGAACTTACTGTGTGCAGAGCACTGGACTAAGCGCTTGGGAAGTCCAAGTTGGCAACATATTCATTCATTCATTCATTCAATCGTATTTATTGAGCGCTTACTGTGTGCAGAGCACTGTACTAAGCACTTGGGAAGTACAAGTTCATTCATTCATTCATTCAATCGTATTTAATGAGCGCTTACTGTGTGCAGAGCACTGGACTAAGCTCTTGGGAAGTCCAAGTTGGCAACATATTCATTCATTCATTCGTTCATTCATTCATTCAATCATATTTATTGAGCACTTACTGTGTGCAGAGCACTGTACTAAGCGCTTCATTCATTCAATCGTATTTATTGAGCGCTTACTGTATGCAGAACACTGGGCTAAGCGCTTGGGAAGTACAAGTTGGCAACATATTCATTCATTCAATTGTATTTATTGAGCGCTTACTGTGTGCAGAGCACTGGACTAAGCGCTTGGGAAGTCCAAGTTGTCAACATATTCATTCATTCATTCAATCGTATTTATTGAGAACTTACTGTGTGCAGAGCACTGGACTAAGCGCTTGGGAAGTCCAAGTTGGCAACATATTCATTCATTCATTCATTCAATCGTATTTATTGAGCGCTTACTGTGTGCAGAGCACTGTACTAAGCACTTGGGAAGTACAAGTTCATTCATTCATTCATTCAATCGTATTTAATGAGCGCTTACTGTGTGCAGAGCACTGGACTAAGCTCTTGGGAAGTCCAAGTTGGCAACATATTCATTCATTCATTCGTTCATTCATTCATTCAATCATATTTATTGAGCACTTACTGTGTGCAGAGCACTGTACTAAGCGCTTCATTCATTCAATCGTATTTATTGAGCGCTTACTGTATGCAGAACACTGGGCTAAGCGCTTGGGAAGTACAAGTTGGCAACATATTCATTCATTCAATTGTATTTATTGAGCGCTTACTGTGTGCAGAGCACTGGACTAAGCGCTTGGGAAGTCCAAGTTGTCAACATATTCATTCATTCATTCAATCGTATTTATTGAGAACTTACTGTGTGCAGAGCACTGGACTAAGCGCTTGGGAAGTCCAAGTTGGCAACATATTCATTCATTCATTCATTCAATCGTATTTATTGAGCGCTTACTGTGTGCAGAGCACTGTACTAAGCACTTGGGAAGTACAAGTTCATTCATTCATTCATTCAATCGTATTTAATGAGCGCTTACTGTGTGCAGAGCACTGGACTAAGCTCTTGGGAAGTCCAAGTTGGCAACATATTCATTCATTCATTCGTTCATTCATTCATTCAATCGTATTTATTGAGCACTTACTGTGTGCAGAGCACTGTACTAAGCGCTTCATTCATTCAATCATATTTATTGAGCGCTTACTGTGTGCAGAGCGCTTACTGTGTGCAGATCACTGTACTAAGCCCTTGGGAAGTACAAGTTGGCAACATATTCATTCATTCATTCATTCAATCGTATTTATTGAGCGCTTACTGTGTGCAGAGCACTGTACTAAGCACTTGAGAAGTACAAGTTCATTCATTCATTCAATCGTATTTATTGAGCGCTTACTGTGTGCAGAGCACTGGACTAAGCGCTTGGGAAGTCCAAGTTGGCAACATATAGAAACGGTCCCTACCCAACAGCGGGCTCACAGTCTCGCTTACTATGTGCCAGGCACTGTTGTAATGATAATGATGGTATTTGTTAAGCGCTTACTATGTGCAAAGCACTGTTCTAAGCGCTGGAGCACCACGCTAGCATCCAAACTTGTCATGGTGGGGTTGCTGTCTCTGACCTGGAGGGACAGAGATCGATCTCCTCAATGTCAATCAATCAATCAATCAATCAATCGTATTTATTGAGCGCTTACTGAGTGCAGAGTACTGTACTAAGCGCTTGGGAAGTACAAGTTGGCAACATATAGAGACGGTCCCTACCCAACAGTGGGCTCACAGTCTAAAAGGCCTTTAGACCGGCTGGTGGCCACCCCAAGGCTCCTGTGGCACCCACTAAATCAATCAATCAATCAATTGTATTTATTGAGCGCTTACTGAGTGCAGAGTACTGTACTAAGCGCTTGGGAAGTCCAAGTTGGCAACATATAGAGACGGTCCCTACCCAACAGTGGGCTCACAGTCTAAAAGGCCTTTAGACCGGCTGGTGGCCACCCCCAGGCTCCTGTGGCATCCACTAAATTAATCAATCAATCAATCAATCATATTTATTGAGCACTTACTGAGTGCAGAGCACTGGACTAAGCGCTTGGGAAGTACAAGTTGGCAATATATAGAGACGGTCCCTACCCAACAGTGGGCTCACTGTCCAAAAGGCCTTTAGACCTGCTGGTGGCCACCCCCAGGATCCTGTGGCATCCACTAAATCAATCAATCAATCAATCGTATTTATTGAGCGCTTACTGAGTGCAGAGCACTGGACTAAGCACTTGGGAAGTACAAGTTGGCAACATATAGAGACAGTCCCTGCCCAACAGTGGGCTCACAGTCTAAAAGGCCTTTAGACCGGCTGGTGGCCACCCCCAGGCTCCTGTGGCATCCACTAAATCAATCAATCAATCAATCAATCAATCAATCATATTTATTGAGCGCTTACTGAGTGCAGAGCACTGGACTAAGCGCTTGGGAAGTACAAGTTGGCAACATATAGAGACAGTCCCTACCCAACAGTGGGCTCACAGTCTAAAAGGCCTTTAGACCGGCTGGTGGCCACCCCCAGGCTCCTGTGGCATCCACTAAATCAATCAATCAATCAATCAATTGTATTTATTGAGCGCTTACTGAGTGCAGAGCACTGTACTAAGCGCTTGGGAAGTACAAGTTGGCAACATATAGAGACAGTCCCTACCCAACAGTGGGCTCACAGTCTAAAAGGCCTTTAGACCGGCTGGTGGCCACCCCCAGGCTCCTGTGGCATCCACTAAATCAATCAATCAATCAATCATATTTATTGAGCACTGAGTGCAGAGTACTGTACTAAGCGCTTGGGAAGTCCAAGTTGGCAACATATAGAGACAGTCCCTACCCAACAGTGGGCTCACAGTCTAAAAGGCCTTTAGACCGGCTGGTGGCCACCCCCAGGCTCCTGTGGCATCCACTAAATCAATCAATCAATCAATCAATCAATCGTATTTATTGAGCGCTTACTGAGTGCAGTGTACTGTACTAAGCACTTGGGAAATCCAAGTTGGCAACATATAGAGACAGCCCCTACCCCAGGCTCCTGTGGCATCCACTAAATCAATCAATCAATCAATCAATCAATCGTATTTTTTGAGCGCTTACTGAGTGCAGAGCACTGTACTAAGCGCTTGGGAAATACAAGTTGGCAACATATAGAGACAGTCCCTACCCAACAGTGGGCTCACAGTCTAAAAGGGGGGGACAATGTGCTATGTCCCGTCGGGCCGGCACTGTACTGAACGGTTGGGAGAGTACCCCAGCAGAAGACACACACTCTCTGCCTGCCGGCCACTTCGGCTCTAAAGGACGATAGTCGAAGAGTGAGTTTGGGGGCACACAGTCCCGGGCTTCCCTGGGAAAGGCCCTGCCTGGGAAAGGGAATGCCAGAGAGGAAGAGGAGGAGGAGGAGGATGCTGTGGGTGCTTATCTCAGAGGCCACCGGAGTGGAGAGGAGATGGGATCCGCATCCTCTCATCCCTGGCGCCAGCAGTCCGGCTGCCAGGGAGGAGCCCCGGGCATCACGGAGCACGTGCCGCCGGGGTTTGGCCCGCTCCCTCTTCCTGTTTGGGAAAAGCAGCGTCCGGCCCCGCCCCGCCAGGCTCCTGTGGCGTCCGCTAAATCAATCAATCAATCAATCAGTCGTATTTATTGAGCGCTTACTGTGTGCTGTTAGACTGTGGGCCCACTGCTGGGTAGGGACTGTCTCTATATGTTGCCAACTTGGACTTCCCAAGCGCTTAGTGCAGTGCTCTGCACACAGTAAGCGCTCAATAAATATGACTGATGATGATGATGATGATTGACCCCCATCTTACCTCCTTACTCTATTTATTTATTTATTTTACTTGTACATATCTATTCTATTTATTTTATTTTGTTACTATGTTTGGTTTTGTTGTCTGTCTCCCCCTTCTAGACTGTGAGCCCACTGTTGCGTAGGGACTGTCTCTAGATGTTGCCAACTTGGACTTCCCAAGCGCTTAGTACAGTACTCTGCACACAGTAAGTGCTCAATAAATGCGATTGATTGATTGATTGCAGAGCACTGTACTAAGCGCTTGGGAAGTCCATGTTGGCAACATATAGAGACGGTCCCTACCCAACCCCCCACCCCCGTCTTACCTCCGTCCCTTCCCCACAGCACCTGTATATATGTATATATGTTTGTACATAGTTATTACTCTATTTACTTATTTTACTTGTCCATATCTATTCTATTTATTTTATTTTGTTAATATGTTTGGTTTTGTTCTCTGTCTCCCCCTTTTAGACTGTGAGCCCACTGTTGGGTAGGGACCGTCTCTATATGTTGCCAACTTGTACTTCCCAAGCGCTTAGTACAGTGCTCTGCACACAGTAAGCGCTCAATAAATACGACTGATTGATTGCAGAGCACTGTACTAAGCGCTTGGGAAGTCCAAGTTGGCAACATATAGAGACGGTCCCTACCCAACCCTAGAGAAGCAGCATGGCTCAGTGGAAAGAGCCCGGGCTTTGGAGTCAGAGGTCAGGGGTTCGAATCCCTGCTCTGCTACGTGTCTGCTGTGTGAACTTGGGCAAGTCACTTAACTTCTCTGAGCCTCAGTTACCTCATCTGTAAAATGGGGATTGACTGTGAGCCCCACATGGGACAACTTAAACACCTTGTATCCTCTCCAGCGCTTAGAACAGTGCTTTGCACATAGTAAGTGCTTAACAAATGCCATCATCATCATCATCATCAACCCCCTGCCGTCTTACCTCCATCCCTTCCCCACAGCACCTGTATATATGTATATATGTTTGTACATAGTTATTACTCTATTTACTTATTTTACTTGTCCATATCTATTCTATTTATTTTATTTTGTTAATATGTTTGGTTTTGTTCTCTGTCTCCCCCTCCTAGACTGTGAGCCCACTGTTGGGTAGGGACCGTCTCTATATGTTGCCAGCTTGGACTTCCCAAGCGCTTAGTCCAGTGCTCTGCGCACAGTAAGCGCTCAATAAATACGATTGATTGATTGATTGATGGAAGGGGGAGACAGAGAACAAAACCAAACATATTAACAAAATAAAAGATATAGCATAGATACGTACAAGTAAATATTTACTCAGCGTCCCCAACTCGCCGGACAGGGCGGGGCCGTCCCATCTTCCCTTCTGGTCGGGGACGCAGAATAATAATAATGATAATATCCAACTATCAATCCAATCAATCAATCAATCAATCAATCAATCGTATTTATTGAGCGCTTACTGTGTGCAGAGCACTGTACTAAGCGCTTGGGAAGCACAAGTTGGCAACACATAGAGACAGTCCCTACCCAACAGTGGGCTCACAGTCTAGAAGGGGGAGACTATGATTTAATAATATTTAACAATTGTATTATATTTTAAAATTTAAAATAATGTTATTAATCATATTTCATTTTATTTTATGTTATAATAATAATGGCATTTATTAAGCGCTTACTATGTGCAGAGCACTGTTCTAAGTGCTGGGGAGGTTACAAGGTAATCAGGTGGTCCCACGGGGGGCTCTCAGTTTTCATCCCCATTTTTCAAGAGAAGTGACTCGCCCAAAGTCACACAGCTGACGAGTGGTGGAGCCGGGATTCGAACCCATGACCTCGGACTCCCAAGCCCGGGCTCTTTCCATTGAGCTGCGCTGTGTAGTTTCCAAGTGCTCAGTACAGTGCTCTGCACACAGTCAGTGCTCAGGAAACAGGATTCGAATGAATGCAGCCCCCCGGGAGAGGAAGGCCGGAGCAGGGATGGGGGGACCCGGTCCCAGTAAAAGGAATTTGACTGGTGGGGGGAATGGGGCTGGGGGACAGTGGAGTCTCCCCCATTCCCACCCCCCCACCCCCTGTAGCCTGGGGGCTCCTCTGAACCCCCTTTGGCTCCAGCCCCTCCATCCCGGCTCCGCCAGTTGTCAGCTGTGTGACTTTGGGCCAGTCACTTCCCTTCTCTGGGCCTCAGTTCCCTCATCTGGAAAATGGGGATGAAGACTGGGAGCCCCCCCGTGGGACAACCTCATCACCTTGTATCGCCCCAGCGCTTAGAACAGTGCTTGGCACATAGTAAGCGCTTAATAAATACCATCATCATTATTATTATTAGAGAGGCAGCATCGCTCAGGGGAAAGAGCCGGGGCTTGGGAGAGGTCATGGGTTTGAATTCCGGCTCTGCCAATTGTCAGCTGGGTGACTTTGGGCCAGTCACTTCCCTTCTCTGGGCCTCAGTTCCCTCATCTGTGAAATGGGGATGAAAACTGGGAGCCCCCAGCGGGACAACCTCATCACCTTGTCTCCCCCCAGTGCTTAGAACAGTGCTTGGCACATAGTAAGCGCTTAACAAATACCATTATTGTTATTATTATTATTATTATTGTTAGAGAAGCAGCATGGCTCAGGGGAAAGAGCCTGGGCTTGGGAGTCAGAGGTCATGGGTTCAAATCCCGGCTCCACCAATTGTCAGCTGTGTGACTTTGGGCCAGTCACTTCACTTCTCTAGGCCTCAGTTACCTCATCTGGAAAATGGGGATGAAGACTTTGAGCCCTCTGGGGACAACCTCATCACCATGTATCCCCCCAGTGCTTAGAACAGTGCTTGCACATAGTAAGCACTTAACAAATACCATTATCATCATTATTATTATTGTTAGAGAAGCAGCATGGCTCAGGGGAAAGATCCTGGGCTTGGGAGTCAGAGGTCATGGGTTCAAATCCCGACTCCACCAATTGTCAGCTGGGTGACTTTGGGCCAGTCACTTCACTTCTCTATGCCTCAATTCCCTCATCTGGAAAATGGGGATGAAGACTGTGAGCCCCCCGGGGGACACCCTGATCACCTTGTATCCCCCCAGTGCTTAGAACAGTGCTTTGCACATAGTAAGCTCTTAACAAATACCATCATCATCATTATTATTATTGTTAGAGAAGCAGCATGGCTCAGGGGAAAGATCCCGGGCTTGGGAGTCAGAGGTCATGGGTTCAAATCCCGACTCCACCAATTGTCAGCTGGGTGACTTTGGGCCAGTCACTTCACTTCTCTATGCCTCAGTTCCCTCATCTGGAAAATGGGGATGAAGACTGTGAGCCCCCCGGGGGACACCCTGATCACCTTGTATCCCCCCAGTGCTTAGAACAGTGCTTTGCACATAGTAAGCGCTTAACAAATACCATCAGTATTATTATTATTAGAGAAGCAGTGTGGCTCAGGGGAAAGAGCCCGAGCTTGGGAGCCAGAGGTCATGGGTTCTAATCCCGGCTCCACCAATTGTCAGTTGGGTAACTTTGGGCCAGTCACCACTTCCCTGGGCCTCAGTTCCCTCATCTGGAAAATGGGGATGAAGACTGGGAGCCCCCTGTGGGACAACCTAATCACCTTGTATCTCCCCAGTGCTTAGAACAGTGCTTTGCACATAGTAAGTGCTTAACAAATACCATCATCATCATTATTATTATTATTAGAGAAGCAGCATGGCTCAGGAGAAAGAGCCCGGGCTTGGGAGTCAGAGGTCATGGGTTCAAATCCCGGCTCCGCCAATTGTCAGCTGGGTGACTTTGGGCCAGTCACTTCACTTCTCTGGGCCTCAGTTCCCTCATCTGGAAAATGGGGATGAAGACTGTGAGCCCCCCGTGGGACAACCTGATCACCTTGTATCTCCCCAGTGCATAGAACAGTGCTTCGCACATAGTAAGTGCTTAACAAATACCATCATCATTATTATTATGAGCCTTGTATCCCCCACAGCGCTTAGAACAGTGCTTTGCACATAGTAAGCGCTTAACAAATACCATCATTATTATTATTATGAGCCTTGTATCCCCCCCAGCGCTTAGAACAGTGCTTCGCACATAGTAAGCGCTTAATAAATGCCATCATTATTATTATTATTGTTATGAGCCCCTCGGCGAGAGCCCAGAGAGACCCTCCGTGAACCCTGGAGTCTGGCCGGACATGAGTAGGGACGTCCTGCATCTCATTCATTCATTCATTCATTCATTCATTCATTCATTCATTCATTCATTCAATCGTATTTATTGAGCGCTTACTGTGTGCAGAGCATTCATTCATTCATTCAATCGTATTCATTGAGCGCTTACTGTGTGCAGAGCACTGGACTAAGCGCTTGGGAAGTCCAAGTCGGCAACATCTAGAGACGGTCCCTACCCAACAGCGGGCTCACAGTCTAGAAGGGGGAGATGGACAACAAAACAAAACATATTCACAAAATAAAATAAGTAGAATAAATATGTACAAGTAAAATAAATAGAGTAATAAATCTGTACAAACATATATCCATATATACAGGTGCTGTGGGGAGGGGAAGGAGGTGCTCTGCACACAGTAAGCGCTCAATAAATACGATTGATGATGAGGTAAGGCAGGGGTGATGGAGAGAGGGAAGAGGGGGAGAGGAAGGAGGGGGCTCAGTGTGGGAAGGCCTCCCGGAGGAGGTGAGCTCTCAGTAGGGCTTTGAAGGGAGGAAGAGAGCTAGCTTGGCGGACGTGCGGAGGGAGGGCCGTCCATCCCCTCATCCCTCCCTCCCTGATGGTGATGATGGTATTTATTAAGTGCTTACTATGTGCCAATCAATCAATCAATCAGTCGTATTTATTGAGCGCTTACTGCGTGCAGAGCACTGGACTAAGCGCTTGGGAAGTACAAATCCCGGCTCCGCCACTTGTCGGCTGTGTGACTTTGGGCAAGTCTCTTCACTCCTCTGGGCCTCAGTTACCTTATCTGTAAAATAGGGATTAAGTCTGTGAGCCCCATGTGGGACAACTTGATTACTCTGTATCTACCCCAGCGCGTAGAATCAATCAATCAAGCAATCAATCAATCGTATTTATTGAGCGCTTACTGTGTGCAGAGCACTGGACTAAGCGCTTGGGAAGTACAAGTTGGCAACATATAGAGACAGTCCCTACCCAACAGTGGGCTCACAGTAGAACAGTGCTTTGCATGTAGTAAGCGCTTAATAAATGCCCTCATTATCATTATTATGCTTTATATATGGTGCTTTATATACAGGTGCTTCCCCACGGCACCTGCATATATGTATATATGTTTGTACATATTTATTACTCTATTTATTTATTTATTTATTTTACTTGTACATACCTATTCTATTTATTTTATTTCGTTACTATGTTTGGTTTCGTTCTCTGCCCCGTTCTAGACTGTGAGCCCGCTGTTGGGTAGGGACCGTCTCTAGATCATCATCAATCGTATTGATTGAGCGCTTACTGTGTGCGGAGCACTGTACTAAGCGCTTGGGAAGTACAAGTTGGCAACATATCATCATCATCAATCGTATTGATTGAGCGCTTACTGTGTGCAGAGCACTGGACTAAGCGCTTGGGAAGTGCAAATTGGCAACATATAGAGACAGTCCCTACCCAACAGTGGGCTCACAGTCTAAAAGACTCTAGATGTTGCCAACTTGGACTTCCCAAGCGCTTAGTCCAGTGCTCCGCACACAGTAAGCACTCAATAAATACGATTGATCGATCGATTACTATTGTACTTCCCAAGCGCTTCGTACGGTGTCCTGCCCGCAGTCGGGCGCTGAATAAATACGACCGAATGAGTGAGTCGGTGCCCCGTCCTCCCTCGCCCGGTCATCCGTCCGCTCCCACCCTGACGCTGTTGGTGGTGTACTTCCCAAGCGCTTAGTAAGCGCTCAATAAATACGATTGATGATGATGATGATGATGATGATGATGGGGCCGTCCAGGGGGCCCGAGGGCGGCCCAGGTCCTGATCAATCAATCAATCAATTGTATTTATTGAGCGCTTACTGTGTGCAGAGCACTGGACTAAGCGCTTGGGAACATCTAGAGCTCTCTTCCTCCCTTCAAGGCCCTACTGAGAGCTCACCTCCTCCAGGAGGCCTTCCCACACTGAGCCCCTTCCTTCCTCTCCCCCTCGCCCCCCTCCATCCCCCCATCTTACCTCCTTCCCTTCCCCACAGCACCTGTATATATGGATATATGTTTGTACTGATTTATTACTCTATTTATTTTACTTGTACATATCTATTCTATTTATTTTATTTTGTTAGTATATCTGGTTTTGTCTCCCCCTTCTAGACTGTGAGCCCACTGTTGGGTAGGGACTGTCTCTAGATGTTGCCAATTTGTACTTCCCAAGCGTTTAGTCCGGTGCTCCTCACACAGTAAGCGCTCAATAAATACGGTGGATGATGATGATGATGATGGGGCCGTCCAGGGGGCCCGAGGGCGGCCCAGGTCAATCAATCAATCAATCAATCGTATTTATTGAGCGCTTACTGTGTGCAGAGCACTGGACTAGGCGCTTGGGAAGTCCAAGTTGGCAACATATAGAGACAGTCCCTACCCAACGGTGGGCTCACAGTCTAAAAGATCCTGATCGATCAATCAATCGTATTTATTGAGCGCTCACTGTGTGCTTGGGAAGTCCAAGTTGGCAACATCTAGAGACGGCCCCTACCCACCTCACAGTCTAAAAGTCTCTCAAGGTCCTGATGAGGTCTCTCTCTCTGTCTCTGTCTCTGTCTCTGTCCCCGGGCCTCTCTGGGCCTGCCCGCCCCTCGGGGGGTCTCTGCGTGTCCCCGGCCCCCCGCGGACCCCACCGTGGCCCTCCAGCCCCCGCGAAGGACAATGAAGAGCGGGTCTTCCGAGAGCGGCTGCGGCCCAGGAAGCGTCAGGGAGCCGTCCGCCGCAGGGTCCACCAGGTCAACGGACACAAGTTCATGGCCACCTACCTGCGCCAACCCACCTACTGCTCCCACTGCCGGGATTTCATCTGGTAAATGGGCCTGAGCCCCCGACCCCGCCGACACCACCGGCCCACGTGCCCGGCGGGCTCGGCTCTCGACGCCCCTCGACGGACGGACGGACGGACGGACGGATGATCCAACCCGAACCCACAGCATGGGCGGCCTGGGGACGGGGCTCATCCTGGGGGACATCCCGGGGGAGAGGAGAGGGCGGCCGGGAGGAGAATTTCCACCTGGCCCAGCGTGGGAGCAAGGCGGCGCCTCCGATTTCCCAGACCTACTAAGCGGGGCTCAGTGGGAAGAGCCCGGGCTTTGGAGTCAGAGGTCATGGGTTCAAATCCCGGCTCCTCCAACTGTCAGCTGGGTGACCTTAGGCAAGTCACTTAACTTCTCTGGGCCTGTTCCCTCATCTGTAAAACGGGGATGAAGACTGTGAGCCCCCACTGTGGGACAACCTGATCGCCTTGGAACCTCCCCAGCACTTAGAACAGTGCTTTGCACATAGTAAGCGCTTAATAAATCCCATCATTATAATTATTACTTCACTTCTCTGGGCTTCAGTGCCCTCATCTGTAAAACGGGGATGAAGACTGTGAGCCCCCACTGTGGGACAACCTGATCACCTTGGAACCTCCCCAGCGCTTAGAACAGTGCTTTGCACATAGTAAGCGCTTAATAAATCCCATCATTATTATTATTACTCAACTTCTCTGGGCCTCAGGTCCCTCATCTGTAAAATGGGGATAAAGACTGTGAGGCCCCCGTGGGACAACCTGATCGCCTTGGAACCTCCCCAGCGCTTAGAACAGTGCTTTGCACATAGTAAACGCTTAATAAATGCCATCATTATTATTATTACTTAACTTCTCTGGGCCTCAGGTCCCTCATCTGTAAAATGGGGATAAAGACTGTGAGCCCCCCGTGGGACAACCTGATCGCCTTGGAACCTCCCCAGCGCTTAGAACAGTGCTTTGCACATAGTAAACGCTTAATAAATGCCATCATTATTATTATTACTTCACTTCTCTGGGCCTCAGTGCCCTCATCTGTAAAACGGGGATGAAGACTGTGAGCCCTCCCGTGGGACAACCTGATCGCCTTGGAACCTCCCCAGCGCTTAGAACAGTGCTTTGCACATAGTAAGCGCTTAACAAATGCCATCATTATTATTATTACTTCGCTTCTCTGGGCCTCAGGTCCCTCCTCTCTAAAATGGGGGTGAAGACTGTGAGCCCCCCGTGGGACAACCTGATCACCTGGGAACCTCCCCAGCGCCTAGAACGGTGCTTGGCACATAGTAAGCGCTTAATAAATGCCATTATTATTATTATTATTATTAACAAATGCCATTATTGTTGCCAACTTGTACTTCCCAAGCACTTAGTCCAATGCTCTGCACACAGTAAGCGCTAAATAAATACGATTGATTGATTGATTGATTGATTATTATTGTTATTCATCTCCCATGGGAGAGTTCACCCATGGGTGCGGCTTCCCAAGGCCCCTTGGTGAGGCCTGAGGGCCCGGGCCCAGAGGCCTAACTCCACTCCCGACCTCTCCCCATCACCATGGTTATGACAATCAATCAATCAATCAATCAATCGTATTTATTGAGCGCTTACTGTGTGCAGAGCACTGCACTAAGCGCTTGGGAAGTCCAAGTTGGCAACATATAGAGACGGTCCCTACTATCAATCAATCAATCAATCAATCAATTGTATTTATTGAGTACTTACTGTGTGCAGAGCACCGTACTAAGCTCTTGGGTAGTACAAGTTGGCAACATATGGAGACAGTCCCTACCCAACAGTGGGCTCACAGTCTAAAAGGGGGAGACAGAGAACAGAACCAAACATACTAACGAAATAAAATAAATAGAATAGATATGGACAAGTAAAATAAATAAATAAATAAATAGAGTAATAAATCTGTACAAACATATATACATCAATCAATCAATCAATCGTATTTATTGAGCGCTTACTGTGTGCAGAGCACTGCACTAAGCACTTGGGAAGTCCAAGTTGGCAACATCTAGAGATGGTCCCTACCCAACAGTGGGCTCACAGTCTAAAAGGGGGAGACAGAGAACAAAACCAAACATACTAACAAAATAAAATAAGTAGAATAGATATGTACAAGTAAAATAAATAGAGTAATAAATCTGTACAAACATATATACATCAATCAATCAATCAATCAATCGTATTTATTGAGTGCTTACTGTGTGCAGAGCACTGGACTCAGCGCTTGGGAAGTCCAAGTTGGCAACACATAGAGACGGTCCCTACCCAACAGCGGGCTCACAGTCTAAAAGCGGGGAGATGGAGAACAAAACCACACATACTAACAAAATAAAGTAAATAGAATAGATAGGTACAAGTAAAATAAATAAATAAATAGAGTAATAAATATGTGGGCCCACAGTCGAAAAGGGGGAGACGGAGAACAAAACCAAACATACTAACAAAATAAAATGAATAGAATAAATAGGGACAAGTTAAATAAATAAATAAATAAATAGAGTAAGAAATATGTGGGCTCACAGTCTAAAAGGGGGAGACGGAGAACAAAACCAAACATACTAACAAAATAAAATAAATGGAATAGATAGGGACAAGTAAAATAAATAAATAGAGTAATAAATCTGTACAAACATATATACATCAATCAATCAATCAATCAATTGTATTTATTGAGCACTTACTGTGTGCAGAGCACTGGACTCAGCGCTTGGGAAGTCCAAGTTGGCAACATCTAGAGACGGTCCCTACCCAACAGTGGGCTCACAGTCTAGAAGATCAATCAATCGTATTTATTGAGCGCTTACTGTGTGCAGAGCACTGTACTAAGCGCTTGGGAAGTCCAAGTTGGCAACATCTAGAGACGGTCCCTACCCAACAGCGGGCTCACAGTCTAAAAGGGGGGAGACGGGGAACAAAACCACGCATACTAACAAAATAAAATAAATAGAATAGATAGGGACAAGTAAAATAAATAAATAAATAAATAAATAGAGTAATAAATATGTGGGCTCACAGTCTAAAAGGGGGAGACGGAGAACAAAACCAAACATACTAACAAAATAAAATGAATAGAATAGATAGGGACAAGTAAAATAAATAAATAAATAGAGTAATAAATCTGTACAAACATATATACATCAATCAATCAATCAATCAATCGTATTTATTGAGCGCTTACTGTGTGCAGAGCACTGCACTAAGCGCTTGGGAAGTCCGAGTTGGCAACATCTAGAGACGGTCCCTACCCAACAGTGGGCTCACAGTCTAAAAGGGGGAGACGGAGAACAAAACCACACATACTAACAAAATAAAATAAATAGAATAGATAGGTACAAGTAAAATAAATAAATAAATAGAGTAATAAATATGTGGGCTCACAGTCTAAAAGGGGGAGACAGAGAACAAAACCAAACATACTAACAAAAGAAAATAAGTAGAATAGATAGGGACAAGTAAAATAAATAAATAAATAGAGTAATAAATCTGTACAAACATATATACATCAATCAACCAATCAATCAGTCGTATTTATTGAGCGCTTACTGTGTGCAGAGCACTGGACTCAGCGCTTGGGAAGTCCAAGTTGGCAACATCGAGAGATGGTCCCTACCCAACAGTGGGCTCACAGTCTAGAAGATCAATCAATCGTATTTATTGAGCGCTTACTGTGTGCAGAGCACTGGACAAAGCGCTTGGGAAGTCCAAGTTGGCAACATCTAGAGACGGTCCCTCCCCAACAGTGGGCTCACAATCTAAAAGGGGGGAGACGGAGAACAAAACCACACATACTAACAAAATAAAATAAATAGAATAGATAGGTACAAGTAAAATAAATAAATAAATAGAGTAATAAATATGTGGGCTCACAGTCTAAAAGGGGGAGATGGAGAACAAAACCAAACATACTAACAAAATAAAATAAATGGAATAGATAGGGACAAGTAAAATAAATAAATAAATAAATAGAGTAATAAATATGTGGGCTCACAGTCTAAAAGGGGGAGACGGAGAACAAAACCAAACATACTAACAAAATAAAATAAATGGAATAGATAGGGACAAGTAAAATAAATAAATAAATAAATAAATAGAGTAATAAATATGTGGGCTCACAGTCTAAAAGGGGGAGACGGAGAACAAAACCAAACATACTAACAAAATAAAATAAATGGAATGGATAGGGACAAGTAAAATAAATAAATAAATAAATAGAGTAATAAATATGTGGGCTCACAGTCTAAAAGGGGGAGACGGAGAACAAAACCAAACATACTAACAAAATAAAATAAATGGAATAGATAGGGACAAGTAAAATAAATAAATAGAGTAATAAATATGTGGGCTCACAGTCTAAAAGGGGGAGACGGAGAACAAAACCAAACATACTAACAAAATAAAATAAATAGAATAGATAGGGACCAGTAAAATAAATAAATAAATAAATAGAGTAATAAATCTGTACAAACATATATACATCAATCAATCAATCAATCAATCAATCGTATTTATTGAGCGCTTACTGTGTGCAGAGCACTGGACTCAGAGCTTGGGAAGTCCAAGTTGGCAACATATAGAGACGGTCCCTACCCAACAGTGGGCTCACAGTCTAGAAGATCCAGTCTAGAAGATCAATCAATCGTATTTATTGAGCGCTTACTGTGTGCAGAGCACTGTACTAAGCGCTTGGGAAGTCCAAGTTGGCAACATCTAGAGACGGTCCCTACCCAACAGTGGGCTCACAGTCTAAAAGGGGGAGACGGAGAACAAAACCACACATACTAACAAAATAAAATAAATAGAATAGACAGGGACAAGTAAAATAAATAAGCGCTTAGTACAGTGCCCTGCACATAGTAAGCACTCAATAAATACGATTGATGATGATAAATAAATAAATAGAGTAATAAATCTGTGCAAACATAGATACATATATCAGCGCTCTGAGGCGCCGACAGATGCCCCCCGCAGCATCCTACTGTCTGATCGTCCTCTCGCTGCCCCCCCTGACTACATCTTGCCACCCCCACCGGCCAGTCCACCCCAGCGGGCAGCCGGCCCAACGGGGCGGGTTTCCCCTTCGGGTGCCGTGACCCCCTTTCTGTGCTCTTGTTCCAGGGGCGTCATAGGAAAGCAGGGTTACCAGTGCCAAGGTAAGCCGGGCCGCGGGCGGTGGGGTAGACGGGGGTGCTCGGGGTTGGGCAGGGGTCCCTCGCGTCCTCCCCCGTGGGCCGTCTGGGGTTGGGGGGCTGTGAGGTCCACCCCCAAGATGCGACGGTGGGGGCGGGGGGTAAGGGGTCAGGCCCAGGTTGGAGCCCCCTTTGCACCTGTCCCTATAGGGACTGTATATGTCGCCAACTTGTACTTCCCAAGCGCTTAGTACAGTGCTCTGCACGCAGTAAGCGCTTAATAAATACGATTGATTGATTGTTGGGTAGGGACTGTCTCTAGATGCTGCCAACTTGTACTTCCCAAGCGCTTAGTCCAGGGCTCTGCACGCAGTAAGCGCTCAATAAATATGATTGATTGATAGTTGGGTAGGGACTGTCTCTAGATGTTGCCAACTTGTACTTCCCAAGCGCTTAGTCCAGTGCTCTGCACGCAGTAAGCGCTCAATGAATACTATTGATTGATGATTGATTGATTGTTGGGTAGGAACTGTCTCTATATGTTGCCAACTTGTACTTCCCAAGCGCTTAGTACAGTGCTCTGCACACAGTAAGCGCTCAATAAATACGATTGATTGATTGATTGATAGTTGGGTAGGGACCGTCTCTATATGTTGCCAGCTTGGACTTCCCAAGCGCTTAGTCCAGTGCTCTGCACACAGTAAGCGCTCAATAAATACGATTGATTGATTGATTGATTGATTGATTGATAGTTGGGTAGGGACTGTCTCTAGATGTTGCCAACTTGTACTTCCCAAGCGCTTAGTACAGTGCTCTGCACACAGTAAGCGCTCAATAAATACGATTGATTGATTGATTGATTGATTGATAGTTGGGTAGGGACTGTCTCTATATGTTGCCAACTTGTACTTCCCAAGCGCTTAGTCCAGTGCTCTGCACACAGTAAGCGCTCAATAAATACGATTGATTGATTGATTGATTGATGTATATATGTTTTTACAGATTTATTACTCTATTTATTTATTTATTTTACTTGTCCCTATCTATTCTATTCATTTTATTTTGTTAGTATGTTTGGTTTGCGTGCTCTGCACGCAGTAAGCGCTCAATAAATACGATTGATTGATTGATTGATTGATTGATTGATAGTTGGGTAGGGACCGTCTCTATATGTTGCCAACTTGGACTTCCCAGGCGCTTAGTCCAGTGCTCCACACGCAGTAAGCGCTCAATAAATACGATTGATTGATTGATTGATGGGTAGGGACCGTCTCTATATGTTGCCAACTTGTACTTCCCAAGCGCTTAGTCCAGTGCTCTGCATGCAGTAAGCGCTCAATAAATACGATTGATTGATTGATTTATTGATTGATTGATTGATAGTTGGGTAGGGACCGTCTCTATATGTTGCCAACTTGGACTTCCCAGGCGCTTAGTCCAGTGCTCCACACGCAGTAAGCGCTCAATAAATACGATTGATTGATTGATTGTTGGGTAGGGACCGTCTCTATATGTTGCCAACTTGTACTTCCCAAGCGCTTAGTCCAGTGCTCTGCACGCAGTAAGCGCTCAATAAATACGATTGATTGATTGATTGATTGATTGATAGCCATGGCGGTGGAACCCAGGTGCCAGGGGCACTTGGGGTGCGCTTCTTCCTCAGCCCCCTCCGCTCCCCTGTTGGAGCAGGCAGCTCGCCAACCCCACCAGGCCCGGGCCAACAGCGGGAGACCCGTTTCCAGGGGAGCAAGCGGCCTCGCACCCGGGCCGGGCGTCCGCTCTGTGCGGAGCACTGTACTGGGCGCCTGCTCTGTGTGGAAGCAGACCGTCCACTCTGGGAGCGGCCTAGCTCCCGAAGCCCGGGGTCAGGCAGACCAGCCAGCTGGGCCGAGGCCTTGGCCGCCCCGGCCTGACTCAGTTTCCCCTCCCGCCCCCCGCCATCCACAGTCTGCACCTGTGTCGTCCACAAGCGTTGCCACGAGCTCATCATAACCAAGTGTGCCGGCCTGAAGAAGCAGGAAACGCACGATGAGGTAAACGTCGCGGGGGACGCGGAGGGAGAGCGGGGGAGACCTGGCTGGACCCCCTCTATCCCCTCTGTCTATTAGAGAAGCAGCGTGGCTCAGTGGAAAGAGCCCGGGCTTTGGAGCCAGAGGTCATGGGTTCAAATCCCGGCTCCGCCACTTGGCAGCTGTGTGACTTTGGGCTAGTCACTTCACTTCTCTGGGCCTCAGTTCCCTCGTCTGGAAAATGGGGATGAAGACTGTGAGCCCCACGTGGGATGACCTGATCACCTTGTACCCTCCCCAGCGCTTAGAACGGTGCTTTGCACATAGTAAGCGCTTAATAAATGCCGTCATTATTATTATTATCCCCTCTAGAGGTCATAGGTTCAAATCCCGGCTCTGCCGATTATCAGCTGTGTGACTCTGGGCAAGTCACTTCACTTCTCTGGGCCTCAGTTCCCTCGTCTGGAAAATGGGGATGAAGACTGGGAGCCCCGCGTGGGACGACCCGATCACCTTGTACCCTCCCCAGCTCTTAGAACAGTGCTTTGCACATAGTAAGCGCTTAATAAATGCCATCATTATTATTGTTATTATTACTGTAACCTCCCCAGCACTTAGAACAGTGCTTTGCACATAGTAAGTGCTTAACCAATGCCATCATTATTATTATTATTATTACTGTAACCTCCCCAGCGCTTAGAACAGTGCTTTGCACATAGTAAGCGCTTAATAAATGCCGTCATTATTATTATTATCCCCTCTAGAGGTCATAGGTTCAAATCCCGGCTCCACCGATTGTCAGCTGTGTGAGTATGGGCAAGTCACTTCACTTCTCTGGGCCTCAGTGACCTCGTCTGTAAAATGGGGATTAAGACTGTTAGTCCCCCGTGGGACAACCCGATCACCTTCTATCCTCCCCAGCGCTTAGAACAGTGCTTGGCACATAGTAAGCGCTTAACAAATGCCATCATTATTATTACTGGTACCTCCCCAGTGCTTAGAACAGTACTTTGCACATAGTAAGCACTTAATAAATGCCATCATCATTATTGTTATTATTACTGTAACCTCCCCAGTGCTTAGAACAGTGCTTTGCACATAGTAAGCGCTTAATAAATGCCATCATCATTATTGTTATTATTACTGTAACCTCCCCAGTGCTTAGAACAGTGCTTTGCACATAGTAAGCACTTAATAAATGCTATCATCATTATTATTATTACTGTAACCTCCCCAGTGCTTAGAACACTGCTTTGCACATAGTAAGCGCTTAATAAATGCCATCGTCATTATTATTATTATTATTACTGTAACCTCCCCAGCGCTTAGAACAGTGCTTTGCACATAGTAAGCGCTTAATAAATGCCATCATCATTATTATTATTACTGAAACCTCCCCAGTGCTTAGAACAGTGCTTTGCACATAGTAAGCACTTAATAAATGCCATCATCATTATCATTAGATTCTCTATTATTATTAGAGAAGCAGCGTGGCTCAGTGGCAAGAGCCCGGGCTTTGGAGTCGGAGGTCACGGGTTCAAATGTCGGCTCCTCCAATTGTCAGCGGTGTGACTTTGGGCAAGTCACTTCACTTCTCTGGGCCTCAGTTTCCTCATCTGGAAAATGGGGATGAAGACTGGGAGCCTTTCGTGGGGGCAACCTGATCACGTTGTAACCTCCCCAGCGCTTAGAACAGTGCTTTACACGTAGTAAGCGCTTAATAAATGCCAATATCGTCATTATTACTGTAACCTCCCCAGCGCTTAGAACAGTGCTTTGCACATAGTAAGCACTTAATAAATGCCATCATCATTATTATTATTACTATTACTGTAACCTCCCCAGCGCTTAGAACCGTGCTTTGCACATGGTAAGCGCTTAATAAATGCGATCATCATTATTATTATTATTACTGTAACCTCCCCAGTGCTTACAACAGTGCTTTACACATAGTAAGCACTTAAATGCCATCATCATCATTATTAGATTCCCTATTATTCTTAGAGAAGCAGCGTGGCTCAGTGGCAAAAGCCCGGGCTTTGGAGTCGGAGGTCACGGGTTCAAATCCCGGCCCCTCCAATTGTCAGCGGTGTGACTTTGGGCAAGTCACTTCACTTCTCTGGGCCTCAGTTCCCTCATCTGGAAAATGGGGGTGAAGACTGGGGGCAACCTGATCACGTTGCACATGTGCTTTGCACAGAGGAAGTGCTTAATATTACTCTATTTATTTATTTATTTATTTTACTTGTCCATATCTATTCTGTTTATTTTATTTTGTTAGTATGTTTGGTTTTGTTCTCTGTCTCCCCCTTCTAGACTGTGAGCCCATTGTTGGGTAGGGACTGTCTCTCTATGTTGCCAACTTGTACTTCCCAAGCGCTTAGTCCAGTGCTCTGCACAGTAAGCGCTCAATGAATACGATTGATTGATTGATTGATTGATGTGCTTTGCACATAGGAAGCGCTTAATAAGTGCCATTATTATGATGATTATTATTATCCCCGCTCTGCCCTGCATCCCCCTGTCCCCACTTTGCACCCCACCTGGTGTCCCCCTTCCCCTCGTCCCCCTCTCCATCCCCCCATCTTACCTCCTTCCCTTCCCCACAGCACCTGTATAGATGTATATATGTTTGTACAGATTTATTACTCTATTTTACTTGTCCATATCTATTCTATTTATTTTATTTTGTTAGTATGTTTGGTTTTGTTCTCTGTCTCCCCCTTCTAGACTGCGAGCCCGCTGTTGGGTAGGGACCGTCTCTAGATGTTGCCAACTTGGACTTCCCAAGCGCTTAGTCCAGTGCTCTGCACACAGTAAGCGCTCAATAAATAATAATAGTAATAATGACAGCATTTGTTAAGCGCTTACTATGTGCAAAGCACTGTTCTAAGCACTGGAGGGGATACAGTGTGATCCAGTTGTCCCACGTGGGGCTCACAGTCTTAATCCCCATTTTTACCGCTGAGGGAACTGAGGCCCAGAGAAGTGAAGTGACTTGCCCGAAGTGCTGACAAGTGGCGGAGCGGGATTCGAACCCATGACCTCAGACTCCAAAGCCCGTGCTCTTTCCACTGAGCCACGCTGCTGCTCTATTAATCGTAATCAATACGACTGATTGATTGATTGATGGAGGTGCTTTGCACGTAGGAAGCGCTTAATGAGTGCCATTGTTGTGATTATTATTATTATTATCCCCGCTTCGCAACCCACCTGGTGTCATTCATTCATTCATTCAGTCCATCGGGTTTACTGATTGATTGATTGATTGATTGATTGATGGAGGTGCTTTGCACATAGGAAGCGCTTAATGAGTGCCATTGTTGTGATTATTATTATTATTATCCCCGCTTCACAACCCACCTGGTGTCATTCATTCATTCATTCAGTCCACCGGGTTTACTGATTGATTGATTGATTGATTGATGGAGGTGCTTTGCACATAGGAAGCGCTTAATGAGTGCCATTGTTGTGATTATTATTATTATTATCCCCGCTTCGCAACCCACGTGGTGTCATTCATTCATTCATTCAGTCCACCGGGTTTACTGATTGATTGATTGATTGATTGATGGAGGTGCTTTGCACATAGGAAGCGCTTAATGAGTGCCATTGTTGTGATTATTATTATTATTACCCCCGCTTCGCAACCCACCTGGTGTCATTCATTCATTCATTCATTCAGTCCATCGGGTTTACTGATTGATTGATTGATGGAGGTGCTTTGCACATAGGAAGCGCTTAATGAGTGCCATTGTTGTGATTATTATTATTATCATCCCCGCTTCGCAACCCACCTGGTGTCATTCATTCATTCATTCAGTCCATCGGGTTTACTGATTGATTGATTGATGGAGGTGCTTTGCACATAGGAAGCGCTTAATGAGTGCCATTGTTGTGATTATTATTATTATTATCCCCGCTTCGCAACCCACCTGGTGTCATTCATTCATTCATTCAGTCCATCGGGTTTACTGATTGATTGATTGATGGAGGTGCTTTGCACATAGGAAGCGCTTAATAAGTGCCATTATTGTGATTATTATTATCCCCACTTCGCAACCCACCTGGTGTCATTCATTCATTCATTCAGTCCACCGGGTTTACTGATTGATTGATTGATTGATGGAGGTGCTTTGCACATAGGATGCGCTTAATAAGTGTCATTATTGTGATTATTATTATTATCCCCGCTTCGCAACCCATGTGGTGTCATTCATTCATTCATTCAGTCCATCGGGTTTACTGATTGATTGATTGATGGAGGTGCTTTGCATATAGGAAGCGCTTAATGAGTGCCATTGTTGTGATTATTATTATTATTATCCCCGCTTCGCAACCCACCTGGTGTCATTCATTCATTCATTCAGTCCATCGGGTTTACTGATTGATTGATTGACGGAGGTGCTTTGCACATAGGAAGCGCTTAATGAGTGCCATTGTTGTGATTATTATTATTATCATCCCCGCTTCGCAACCCACCTGGTGTCATTCATTCATTCACTCAGTCCATCGGGTTTACTGATTGATTGATTGATGGAGGTGCTTTGCACGTAGGAAGCGCTTAATAAGTGTCATTATTGTGATTATTATTATTATCCCCGCTTCGCAACCCATCTGGTGTCATTCATTCATTCATTCAGTCCATCGGGTTTACTGATTGATTGACGGAGGTGCTTTGCACATCGGAAGCGCTTAATGAGTGCCATTGTTGTGATTATTATTATTATCATCCCCGCTTCGCAACCCACCTGGTGTCATTCATTCATTCATTCAGTCCATCGGGTTTACTGATTGATTGACGGAGGTGCTTTGCACGTAGGAAGCGCTTAATGAGTGCCATTGTTGTGATTATTATTATTATTATCCCCGCTTCGCAACCCACCTGGTGTCATTCATTCATTCATTCAGTCCATCGGGTTTACTGATTGATTGATTGATTGATGGAGGTGCTTTGCACATAGGAAGCGCTTAATGAGTGCCATTGTTGTGATTATTATTATTATCATCCCCGCTTCGCAACCCACCTGGTGTCATTCATTCATTCATTCAGTCCATCGGGTTTACTGAGCGCTCACTGTGTGCGGAGCACTGGGCAAGTTGGTGACCTTTTAGACTGTGAGCCCACTGTTGGGTAGGGACTGTCTCTATATGTTGCCAATTTGTACTTCCCAAGCGCTTAGTCCAGTGCTCTGCACATAGTAAGCGCTCAATAAATACGATTGATGATGACGATGATGACCTATAGAGACGGTCCCGACCCACCAGTGGACTCCCAGTCCCTCGTCGGGGGCCACCGGCGGGTTCCTCTCCCGCCCCACGCAACCGCCGCAATAATTTGTGCCCAACAGGTAGGGTCCCAGCGGTTCAGCGTCAACCTGCCGCACAAGTTCAGCATCCACAACTACAAGGTGCCCACCTTCTGCGACCACTGCGGCTCGCTCCTCTGGGGCCTCCTGAGGCAGGGCCTCCAGTGCAAAGGTGAGACCGTGACCCCCCCCGCCCTCTCCTCCCCACCCTCCGCCGGCCCCCGGCCACCGCAGCGTACTTACTGGCCGCCCACCCCGTGCGGGACGCCAAACCGGGCAGCGGCGGACCGGGCCCGGGCTTGGGAATCGGAAGACGTGGGTTCAGAACTCATCCGTCCTGTGACTGGGGGCAGGCCGCTTAACAGTAATAATGATGGTACTTGTTAATCAATCAATCATCAATCGTATTTATTGAGCGCTTACTATGTGCAGAGCACTGTTCTAAGCGCTTGGGAAGTACAAATTGGCAACATATAGCGACAGTCCCTACCCAACAGTGGGCTCACAGTCTATATTATTATCAATAATAATAATAATAATAAAAATAATGGCATTTGTTAAGCGCTTACTCTGTGCAGAGCACTGTTCTAAGCACTGGGCGGGGGGATACAAGGTGATCAAGCTGTCCCACGTGGGGCTCACAGTCTTAATCCCCATGTTATAGATGAGGGAACTGAGGCTCAGAGAGGTTAAGTGACTTGCCCAAGGTCCACACAGCGGAAATGTGGTGGAGTCGGGACTCAAACCCACGACCTCTGACTCCAAAGCCCGTGCTCTTTCCAGTGAGCCACACTGCTTCTCTTTATTGAGCGCTTACTGCATGCGGAGCACTGGACTAAGCACCTGGGAAGTCCAGGTTGGCAACATAGAGAGACGGTCCCTACCCAACACACAGTCTAGAAGGGGGAGACAGAGAACAAAATCAATCAATCGGTCAATCGTATTTATTGAGCGCTTACTGCGTGCAGAGCACTGTACTAAGCGCTTGGGAAGTCCAAGTTGGCAACATAGAGAGACAGTCCCTACCCAACACACAGTCTAGAAGGGGGAGACAGAGAACAAAATCAATCAATCGGTCAATCGTATTTATTGAGCGCTTACTGCGTGCGGAGCACTGTACTAAGCGCCTGGGAAGTCCAAGTTGGCAACATCTAGAGACGGTCCCTACCCAACACACAGTCTAGAAGGGGGAGACAGAGAACAAAATCAATCAATCGGTCAATCGTATTTATTGAGCGCTTACTGCGTGCAGAGCACTGTACTAAGCGCTTGGGAAGTCCAGGTTGGCAACATAGAGAGACGGGCCCTACCCAACACACAGTCTAGAAGGGGGAGACAGAGAACAAAATCAATCAATCGGTCAATCGTATTTATTGAGCGCTTACTGCGTGCGGAGCACTGTACTAAGCGCCTGGGAAGTCCAAGTTGGCAACATCTAGAGACGGTCCCTACCCAACAGCGGGCTCACAATCTAGATGGGGGAGACAGACGACAAAACCAAACATGCTAACAAAATAAAATAAATAGAATAGATAGGTACAAGTAAAATAAATAGAGTAATAAATCCGTACAAACATATATACATATATACAGGTGCTGTGGGGAAGGGAAGGAGGTAAGACCAGGGGAGGAGGGGGAGAGGAAGGAGGGGCTCAGTCTGGGAAGGCCTCCTGGAGGAGGTGAGCTCTCAGTAGGGCCTTGAAGGGAGGAAGAGCTTACTATGTTAAGCGCTTACTATGTGCAAAGCACTTTTTTAAACGCTGGACTTCCCTGTGCCTCGGTTCCCCCATCTGTAAAATGAGGATTAAGAGCGTGAGCCCCACGCGGGGTAACCGGATGACCTTGTATCTCCCCCAGCGCTTAGAACAGTGCTCGGCATGTAGTAAACGCTCAACAGATACCATCGTTGTTGAGAAGCAGCGGGGCCTCATGGTAAAAGCACGGTCTTGGAGTCAGAGGTCGCGGGTTCTAATCCCTGCCCCGCCGCTTATCAGCTGCGTGACTTTGGGCAAGTCGCCTCGCTTCTCTGTGCCTCATTCATTCAATCGTATTTATTGAGCGCTTACTGTGTGCAGAGCACTGGACTAAGCGCTTGGGAAATCCAAGTCGGCAACATCTAGAGACGGTCCCTGCCCAAAGGTGGGCTCACAGTCTAGAAGGGGGAGGCAGGCAACAAAACCAAACATATTAACAAAATAAAATAAATAGAAATAAATATGTACAAATAAAATAAATAAGTAAATAGAGTAATAAATATGTACGAACATATGTACATCTATACAGGTGCTGTGGGGAGGGGAAGGCCTCCAGGAGGCCTTCCCAGACTGATCCCCTTCCTTCCTCTCCCCCTCATCCCCCTCTCCATGCCCCTCATCTTACCTCCTTCCCTTCCCCACAGCACCTGTATCGATGTATATATGTTTGTACATATTTATTACTCTATTTATTTATCTTACTTGTCCATATCTATTCTATTTATTTTATTTTGTTAGTATGTTTGGTTTTGTTCTCCGTCTCCCCCTTCTAGACTGTGAGCCCACTGTTGGGTAGGGACTGTCTCTCTATGTTGCCAACTTGGACTTCCCAAGCGCTTAGTCCAGTGCTCTGCACACAGTAAGCGCTCAATAAATACAATTGATTGATTGATTGATTGATTGAAGGAGGTAAGGCCGGGAAGGGGAAGGAGGGGGCTCAGTTCCCTCTTCTGTAAAATGGGAATGAAGACTGTGAGCCCCACGAGGGACAATCTGACCACCTTGTAATCAATCAATCAATCAATCGTATTTATTGAGCGCTTACTGTGTGCAGAGCACTGGACTAAGCGCTTGGGAAGTACAAGTTGGCAACATATAGAGACAGTCCCTACCCAACAGTGGGCTCACAATCTAAAAGGGGGTTTATGGTAATTGCATGAAGCTGCACAGTACTGCTAAATAGGCTTGTATCTCCCCCAGTGCTTAGAACAGTGCCTGGCATGTAGTAAGTGCTGAACAAATACCATCATTATTATAATTATTATTACCGGGCACCTTCTGTGTGCAGGGTGCTGTACTGGGGGCCGAATGTGTGTGGGAACGTGGACAACACCCCTTCCCTCTGCCCACTGTTGGGTAGGGACCGTCTCTATATGTTGCCAACTTGTACTTCCCAAGCGCTTAGTCCAGTGCTCTGCACACAGTAAGCGCTCAATAAATATGATTGATTGATTGATTGATTGATTCCCTCGAGTGGGGCCCAGGTTGGGCGAGGGTCCCTCCTCTGCCTTCTTCATCCCCACAGCCGCCCCCGCTGACGGAGTGGTGGTCCGGGCGGACCAAGGGAGCACGTGGCTCAGTGGAAAGAGCCCGGGCTTTGGAGTCAGAGGCTGCGGGTTCAAATCCTGGCCCCGCCACTTGTCAGCTGGGTGACTTTGGGGGAGCCACTTCACTTCCCTGGGCCTCAGTTCCCTCATCCGTAAAATGGGGATGAAGACTGTGAGCCCCCCGTGGGACAACCTGAGTACCTTGTCTCTACCCCAGCGCTTGGAACAGTGCTTTGCACGTTGTAAGCTCTTAACAAATACCAACATTATTACTGTTGGAGAAGCAGTGTGGCTCAGTGGAAAGAGCCTGGGCTTTGGAGTCAGAGGGCAGGGGTTCAAATCCCAGCTCTGCCAATTATCAGCTGGGTCATCATCATCATCATCATCAATCGTATTTATTGAGCGCTTACTATGTGCAGAGCACTGTACTAAGCGCTTGGGTAGTACAAATTGGCAACATATAGAGACAGTCCCTACCCAACAGTGGGCTCACAGTCTAAAAGGGGGTGACTTTGGGCGAACCACTTGGCTTCTCTGGGCCTCAGTGACCTCGTCTGTTAAATGGGGATGAAGACTGTGAGCCCCCCGTGGGACCACCTGATCACCTTGTAAGCTCCCCAGCGCTTAGAACAGTGCTTTGCATAGAGTAAGCGCTTAATAAATGTCATTATTATTATAAGGGAGGCCCTGCGGCCTGGCACTCGGGGGGCCGGAGGGGGAGACGGGGCGTCCAAGAGGTACAGCGGAAGGGGGGTGGCCGGGACTAGGCCGGAAGAGCCACGAGCCGTCCGAGGGCATGAGTAGGCCAGAGGCCTGACGGGGGTGGGATGTCCTGGGGACCGGGACTCTGGCTGACCCTGTAATAATGTCCCCACCGTGTTTCTCCCCAACCTCCCCTGTCCCCCACACTGTGTTTTTCCGGCCCGCTCCCCCGGCCCGCCGTAGTGTGCAAGATGAACGTCCACCGCCGCTGCGAGACCAACGTGGCCCCCAACTGCGGGGTGGACGCCCGGGGCATCGCCAAAGTCCTGGCCGACCTGGGCGTCACGCCGGACAAGATCACCAACAGTGGCCAGCGGAGGAAAAAGGTAGGGCCCGTTGACCCCTCCTGTGTGGCGGGGCGGAGGCCGGGGGCCTTGGGAGGCCGCGGGGGCGGCCCCGGCCCCCGTGGCCCCACTCAGGGGCATCGCCACCCTCTGCCCGCAGCTGATGGCCGGAGCGGAGTCGCCGCAGGCCGTGGCCGGGAACTCGCTTTCCGAAGACGACCGCTCCAAGTCGGCGCCCACGTCTCCCTGCGACCAGGGTGAGGGGGCCGGGAGGGGCGGGAAAAACACCCCCCGACGCTGCCCCACAGACACCCAAACGCACGTGCCCACCGCTGATGCCCACAGCCACTCGTCCATTTGTTCGATCGGATTTATCAAGCGCTTATTGTGCGCGGAGCAATCAATCAATCAATCAATCGTATTCATTGAGCGCTTACTGTGTGCAGAGCACTGGACTAAGCGCTTGGGAAGTCCAAGTTGGCAACATCTAGAGACGGTCCCTACCCAACAGTGGGCTCACAGTCTAAAAGCACCGTACTAAGCGCTTGGAGGAGCAGCGTGGCTCAGTGGAAAGAGCCCGGGCTTTGGAGTCCCATCCAAGCTCCGCCAATTCAATCAATCAATCAATCGTATTTACTGAGCGCTTACTGTGTGCAGAGCACTGGACTAAGCGCTTGGGAAGTCCAAGTCGGCAACATCTAGAGACGGTCCCTACCCAACAGTGGGCTCACAGTCTAAAAGCACCGTACTAAGCGCTTGGAGGAGCAGCGTGGCTCAGTGGAAAGAGCCCGGGCTTTGGAGTCCCATCCAAGCTCCGCCAATTCAATCAATCAATCAATCAATCCTATTTATTGAGCGCTTACTGTGTGCAGAGCACTGGACTAAGCGCTTGGGAAGTCCAAGTTGGCAACATCTAGAGACGGTCCCTACCCAACAGTGGGCTCACAGTCTAAAAGCACCGTACTAAGCGCTTGGAGGAGCAGCGTGGCTCAGTGGAAAGAGCCCGGGCTTTGGAGTCCCATCCAAGCTCCGCTAATTCAATCAATCAATCAATCAATCAATCAATCAATCAATTGTATTTATTGAGCGCTTACTGTGTGCAGAGCACTGGACTAAGCGCTTGGAAAGTACAAGTCGGCAACACATAGAGACAGTCCCTACCCAACAGCGGGCTCACAGTCTAGAAGGGGGAGACAGAGAACAAAACCAAACATACTAACAAAATAAAATAAATAGAATAGATATGGACAAGTAAAATAAATAAATAGAGTAATAAATCTGTACAAACATATATACATCCATAAAGGTGCTGTGGGGAAGGGAAGGAGGAAACATGGGGGAGATGGAGAGGGGGACGAGGGGGAGAGGAAGGAAGTCTGCTGTGTGACTTTGGGCAAGTCACCTCACTTCTCTGGGCCTCAGTTCCCTCATCTGGAAAATGGGGATCATCATCATCATCAATCGTATTTATTGAGTGCTTACTATGTGCAGAGCACTGTACTAAGCACTTGGGAAGTACAAATTGGCAACATATAGAGACAGTCCCTACCCAACAGTGGGCTCACAGTCTAAAAGGGGGAGACAGAGAACAAAACCAAATGTACTAACAAAATAAAATAAATAGAATAGATATGTACAAATAAAATAAATAAATAAATAAATAAATAGAGTAATAAATATGTACAAACATATATACATATATACAGGTGCTGTGGGGAAGGGAAGGAGGTAAGATGGGGGGATGGAGAGGGGGACGAGGGGGAGAGGAAGGAAGGGGCTCAGTCTGGGAAGGCCTCCCAGAGGAGGCCTCCTGGGGATGAAGACGGGGAGCCCCCCGTGGGACAACCTGATCACCTTGGAACCCCTCCAGTGCTTAGAGCAGTGTGTTGCACATAGTAAGCGCTTAATAAATGCCATCATTATTATTATTATTGGGAGAGGACAATACAACGATTCCCTGTCCACAGCGAGCTCACAGCCTAACAGTGCCCAATGCTTAGAACAGCGCTTGGCACATAGTAAGCGCTTAACAAATACCATTATTATTATACACACAACCAGTGTTGGTGCTTAGTAAATGCCATCATTATTATTATTATTGGGAGAGGACAATACAACGATTCCCTGTCCACAGCGAGCTCACAGCCTAACAGTGCCCAGCACTTAGAACAATCAATCAATCGTATTTATTGAGCGCTGTGAGCCCGCTGTTGGGTAGGGACCGTTTCTATGTGTTGCCGACTTGGACTTCCCAAGCGCTTAGTCCAGTGCCCTGCACACAGTAAGCGCTCCATAAATACGATTGAGTGGGTTAATTGGGGCCCGGGAAAGCTGACCGTGGGCGGGCCTGGGCGGTGGGTGGCGGGGAGGGCCGGAGCGAACCCCGTCCTCTGCCCCCCACCCCCGCGCAGAGCTGACGGAACTGGAGAACGACATCAGGAAGGCTGTCATTATTATTAATAGAAATAAATCAATTGGTAATTTGAAGTGTAGAATATTAGCTATTCTACTCTGTCCACCGGGCCCGGCTGGATCGGCTGCACATGTGTTTTGTCGTCCGTCCCCCCCTTCTAGACTGTGAGCCTGTTGTTGGGTAGGGACCGTTTCGATGTGTTGCCGACTTGGACTTCCCAAGCGCTTAGTCCAGTGCCCTGCACACAGTAAGCGCTTAATAAAGATGGTTGAGTGGGTGAATCGGGGCCCGGGAAAGCTGACCGCGGGCGGGCCTGGGTGGTGGGTGGCGGGGAGGGCCGGAGCGAACCCCGTCCTCTGCCCCCCACCCCCGTGCAGAACTGACAGAACTGGAGAACGACATCAGGAAGGCCGTCATTATTATTAATAGAAATAAATCAATCGGTAATTTGTAGTGTAGAATATTAGCTATTCTACTCTGTCCACCGGGCCCAGCTGGATCGGCTGCACATGTGTTTTGTCGTCCGTCCCCCCCTTCTAGACTGTGAGCCCATTGTCGGGTAGGGACCGTCTCTATGTGTTGCCGACTTGGACTTCCCAAGCGCTTAGTCCAGTGCCCTGCACACAGTAAGCGCTCAATAAATACGATTGAATGAATGAATTGGGGCCCGGGAAAGCTGACCGTGGGAGGGCCTGGGTGGTGGGTGGCGGGGAGGGCCGGAGCGAACCCCGTCCTCTGCCCCCCACCCCCGTGCAGAGCTGACGGAACTGGAGAACAACATCAGGAAGGCTCTGTCGTTCGACAACCGCGGCGAGGAGCAGGCCCGGCCGGCGGGGGCCGGGGCGGCGGGGGACGGACCCCCGGGACAGAACGGGGACAGCGGCGGGCCCTGGCAGGCCCAGGCCAAGCGCGTGGGCCTGGAAGAGTTCAACTTCATCAAGGTCCTGGGCAAGGGCAGCTTCGGCAAGGTGGGTGTCCCCTTCCCCACGGCCCTTCGCCCCTTCCCCCTTCCCAGGCCCCCGGCCTCGTCCGTGGTGCCCGTGCCCACTCCCATCCCTGGGATTCCTGGTTGGCCTCGCTTCCACCGAGGCTTCTCCGTCCCCGCGTTTGCCCTCACGCCGACGCGGCTTTCTTCGACGGAGGGCGGGGGTCCCTCGTCCGAGACCTACCTCCTGCCCATGGATGGAACTGGGCACGAGTAGGGACCCGTCTGTCGGACCAATCCGTACGTGTGTTGCACAGTAGTCATAAAATTTTATTTGTACATAATAATAATGGCATTTATGAAGCGCTCACTATGTGCAAAGCACTGTTCTAAGCACTGGGGAGGTTCCAAGGCGATCAGGTTGTCCCACGGGGGGCTCCCAGTCTTCATCCCCATTTTGCAGCTGAGGTGACTGAGGCCCAGAGAAGTGAAGTGACTTGCCCAAAGTCACCCAGCTGACAAGTGACTGTGAGCCCGCTGTTGGGTAGGGACTGTCTCTATATGTTGCCAATTTGTACTTCCCAAGCGCTTAGTACAGTGCTCTGCACATAGTAAGCACTCAATAAATACGATTGATGATGATGATGATGATGATGACGACTGTCTCTATGTGTTGCCGACTTGTACTTCCCAAGCGCTTAGTCCGGCGCTCTGCACACAGTAAGCGCTCAATAAATACGATTGGTTGATTGATTGAAGTGGTGGAGCCGGGATTTGAACCCACGACCTCTGACTCCAAAGCCCAGCCTCTTTCCACTGAGCCACGCTACATATTGATTCTATTTATTTTATGTTGTTAATATGTTCCATTTTGTTGTCTGTCTCCCCCTTCTAGACTGTGAGCCCGCTGTTGGGTAGGGACCGTCTCTAGATGTTGCCAACTTGGACTTCCCAAGCGCTTAGTACAGTGCTCTGCACACAGTAAGCACTCAATAAATACGATTGAATGAATGAGGCCCACCACTCTGGCTTGGCTTTCCCCAAAACCCGTGTGTGCCTCCTGGAGCTGGGGGGTGTCTCTGTAGGTCTGGGGAGTGACCCCTGTGAGGATCAATCAATCAATCAATCATATTTATTGAGCGCTTACTGCGCGCAGAGCACTGGACTAAGCGCTTGGGAAGTACAAGTTGGCAACATATAGAGACAGTCCCTACCCGACAGTGGGCTGGTTGTCTCTCTAGGTCTGGAGGGTGTCTCTGGGGGTCTAAGAAGCAGCGTGGCTCAGTGGAAAGAGCCCGGGCTTTGGAGTCGGAGGTCATGGGTTCAAACCCCGGCTCCGCCACTTGTCAGCTGGGTGACTTTGGGCAAGTCACTTCACTTCTCTGGGCCTCAGTCACCTCCTCTGTAAAATGGGGGATGAAGACTGTGAGCCCCCCGTGGGACAACCTGATCACCTTGGAACCTCCCCAGCACTTAGAACAGTGCTTTGTACATAGTAAGCGTTTAACAAATGCCATTATTATTATTATTCTGTGGGCCTCAGTCACCACCTCTATAAAATGGGGGATGAAGACTGTGAGCCCCACGTGGGACAACCTGATCACCTTGGAACCTCCCCTTCGCTTAGAACAGTGCTTTGCACATAGTAAGCGCTTAACAAATGCCATTATTATTATTATTATTATTATTCTCTGGGCCTCAGTCACCTCCTCTATAAAATGGGGGATGAAGACTGAGAGTCCCATGTGGGACAACCTGATCACCTTGGAACCTCCCCAGCGCTTAGAACAGTGCTTTGCACATAGTAAGCGCTTAACAAATGCCATTATTATTATTATTATTATTATTATTATTATTATTATTATTATTCTGTGGGCCTCAGTCACCTCCTCTGTAAAATGGGGGATGAAGACTGTGAGCCCCCCGTGGGACAACCTGATCACCTTGGAACCTCCCCAGCGCTTAGAACAGTGCTTTGTACATAGTAAGCACTTAACAAATGACACTATTATTATTATTATTATTATTATTATTATTATTATTATTATTATTATTCTGTGGGCCTAAGTCACCTCCTCTGTAAAATGGGGGGTGAAGACTGTGAGCCCCCCGTGGGACAACCTGATCACCTTGGAACCTCGCCAGCGCTTAGAACAGTGCTTTGCACATAGTAAGCGCTTAACAAATGCCACTATTATTATTATTATTATTCTGTGGGCCTCCATCACCTCCTCTGTAAAATGGGGGATGAAGACTGTGAGCCCCACGTGGGACAACCTGATCACCTTGGAACCTCCCCAGCGCTTAGAACAGTGCTTTGTACATAGTAAGCGCTTAATAAATGCCATTATTATTATTATTATTATTATTATTATTATCTGAGGGGGTCTCCCCGTGGGTCTCTGGGGCAGGTGACCGGACGGACGCCAGGTGATAATAATAATGATGGCATTTCTTAAGCGCTTACTACGTGTGAAGCACTGTTCTAAGTGCCGGGGGGATACAAGGTGATCAGTCTTCTAAACTGTGAGCCCACTGTTGGGTAGGGACTGTCTCTATGTGTTGCCAACTTGTACTTCCCGAGCGCTTAGTACAGTGCTCCGCACACAGTAAGCGCTCAGTAAATCATCATCATCAATCGTATTTATTGAGCACTTACTGTGTGCAGAGCACTGTACTAAGCGCTTGGGAAGTACAAGTAAATCCGATTGATTGATTGACTGATTGATCAGGTTGTCCCCCGTGGGGCTCTCACCATCATCATCATCATCAATCGTATTTATTGAGCGCTTACTGTGTGCAGAGCACTGTACTAAGCGCTTGGGAAGTACAAGTAAGTCCGATTGATTGATTGACTGATTGATCAGGTTGTCCCCCGTGGGGCTCTCACCATCATCATCATCAATCATCTTTATTGAGCGCTTACTGTGTGCCGAGCACTGTACTAAGCGCTTGGGAAGTCCAAGTTGGCAACATATAGAGACGGTCCCTACCCAACAGTGGGCTCACAGTCTAAAAGGGGGAGACAGAGAACAAAACCAAACATACTAACAAACTAAAATAAGTAGAATAGATAGGGACAAGTAAAATAAATAAATAAATAAATAGAGTAATAAATATGTGGGCTCACAGTCTAAAAGGGGGAGACAGAGAACAAAACCAAACATACTAACAAAATAAAATAAATAGAATAGATATGGACAAGTAATATAAATAGAGTAATAAATAGGTACAAACACAGCCTTCACCCCCATTTTCCAGAGGAGGGAACCGAGGCCCAGAGAAGTGAGTTGGCCCCAGCGGCCAGACCGGTGGCGGGGGCTGGGATTCGAACCCACGCCCCCTGACTCCCCGGGCCGGGCTGTTTCCCTACCCAACAGTGGGCTCACAGTCTAAAAGGGGGAGACAGAGAACAAAACCAAACATACTAACAAACTAAAATAAATAGAATAGCTAGGGACAAGTAAAATAAATAAATAAATAAATAAATAGAGTAATAAATATGTGGGCTCACAGTCTAAAAGGGGGAGACAGAGAACAAAACCAAACATACTAACAAACTAAAATAAATAGAATAGATAGGGACAAGTAAAATAAATAAATAAATAAATAGAGTAATAAATATGTGGGCTCACAGTCTAAAAGGGGGAGACAGAGAACAAAACCAAACATACTAACAAACTAAAATAAATAGAATAGATAGGGACAAGTAAAAGAAATAAATAAATAAATAGAGTAATAAATATGTGGGCTCACAGTCTAAAAGGGGGAGACAGAGAACAAAACCAAACATACTAACAAACTAAAATAAATAGAATAGATAGGGACAAGTAAAATAAATAAATAAATAAATAAACAGAGTAATAAATATGTGGGCTCACAGTCTAAAAGGGGGAGACAGAGAACAAAACCAAACATACTAACAAACTAAAATAAATAGAATAGATAGGGACAAGTAAAATAAATAAATAAATAGAGTAATAAATATGTGGGCTCACAGTCTAAAAGGGGGAGACAGAGAACAAAACCAAACATACTAACAAACTAAAATAAATAGAATAGATAGGGACAAGTAAAATAAATAAATAGAGTAATAAATAGGTACAAACACAGCCTTCACCCCCATTTTCCAGAGGAGGGAACCGAGGCCCAGAGAAGTGAGTTGGCCCCAGCGGCCAGACCGGTGGCGGGGGCTGCGATTCGAACCCACGCCCCCGACTGTATATATGTATATATGTTTGTACATATTTTTTACTCTATTTTATTTGTACATATCTATTCTATTTCTTTTATTTTGTTAGTACGTTTGGTTTTGTTCTCCGTCTCCCCCTTTTAGACTGTGAGCCCACTGCTGGGTAGGGACGGTCTCTAGATGTTGCCAACTTGGACTTCCCAAGCGCTTAGTCCAGTGCTCTGCACACAGTAAGCGCTCAATAAATACGATTGACGATGATGATGATGATGATGACTCCCCGGGCCGGGCTGTTTCCGCCGGTGCAGGTGATGCTGGCGGAGCTGAAGGGGAAGGACGAGGTGTACGCGGTGAAGGTGCTGAAGAAGGACGTCATCCTCCAGGACGACGACGTGGACTGCACCATGACGGAGAAGCGCATCCTGGCCCTGGCGCGGAAGCACCCGTACCTCACCCAGCTCTACTGCTGCTTCCAGACCAAGGTACGCCGCACCCCCCGGCCGCAGGCCAAACCCCCCCAAAATAATAATAATAAAATAATAATAATAATAAGGATGGCATTTGTTAAGCGCTTACTATGTGCAACGCGCTGGGGAGCTTACAAGGCCATCAGGTTTAGACCTTTTAGACTGTGAGCCCCCTTTTAGACGGTGAGCCCACTGTTGGGTAGGGACTGTCTCTATATGATGCCAATTTGTACTTCCCAAGCGCTTAGTCCAGCTCTCTGCACATAGTAAGCGCTCAATAAATACGATTGATGATGATGATGAAGGCGATCGGACCTTTCAGACTGTGAGCCCCCTTTTAGACGGTGAGCCCACTGTTGGGTAGGGACTGTCTCTAGATGTTGCCAATTTGGACTTCCCAAGCGCTTAGTCCGGTGCTCTGCACATAGTAAGCGCTCAGTAAATACGATTGATGATGATGATGATGATGATGTTGCCAACTTGGACTTCCCAAGCGCTTAGTCCGGTGCTCTGCACACAGGAAGCGCTCAATAAATACGACTGATGATGATGTTGGGTAGGGACTGTCTCTAGATGTTGCCAATTTGTACTTCCCAAGCGCTTAGTCCGGCGCTCTGCACATAGTAAGCGCTCAATAAATATGATTGATGATGATGATGAAGGCCATCAGACCTTTCAGACTGGGAGCCCCCTTTTAGACGGTGAGCCCACTGTTGGGTAGGGACTGTCTCTAGATGTTGCCAACTTGGACTTCCCAAGCGCTTAGTCCAGTGCTCTGCACACAGTAAGCGCTCAATAAATACGATTGATGATGATGATGATGATGATGTTGCCAACTTGGACTTCCCAAGCGCTTAGTCCGGTGCTCTGCACACAGGAAGCGCTCAATAAATACGATTGATGATGATGTTGGGTAGGGACTGTCTCTAGATGTTGCCAATTTGTACTTCCCAAGCGCTTAGTCCAGTGCTCTGCACATAGTAAGCACTCAATAAATACGATTGATGATGATGATGATGATGTTGCCAACTTGGACTTCCCAAGCGCTTAGTCTAGTGCTCTGCACACAGTAAGCGCTCAATAAATACGATTGACGATGATGTTGGGTAGGGACTGTCTCTATGTCCATCAATCAATCAATCAATCGTATTTATGGAGCGCTCACTGGGTGCAGAGCACTGGACTAAGCGCTTGGGAAGTCCAAGTTGGCAACATCTAGAGACGGTCCCTACCCAACGGTGGGCTCACGGTCTAAAAGGGGGAGACGGAGAACAAAACCAAACATACTAACAAAATAAAAAATAAAACAAAATGTTGCCAACTTGTACTTCCCAAGCGCTTAGTACAGTGCTCTGCACACAGTGAGCGCTCAATAAATACGATTGATTGATTGATCAGATTGTCCCACGGGGGGGCTCCCAGTCTTCATCCCCATTTTCATCCCCATTGACACTCCCACCAAGTGTCAGCTGTGTGACTTTGGGCAAGTCATCATCATCATCAATCGTATTTATTGAGCGCTTACTATGTGCAGAGCACTGTATTAAGCGCTTGGGAAGTACAAATTGGTAACATATAGAGACAGTCCCTACCCAGCAGTGGGCTCACAGTCTAAAAGAGAAGCAGCGTGGCTCAGTGGGAAAGAGCCCGGGCTTTGGAGTCAGAGGTCATGGGTTCAAATCCCGGCTCCGCCAGTTAGCTGTGTGACTTTGGGCAAGTCACTTAACTTCTCTGGGCCTCAGTTCCCTCATCTGTAAAATGGGGATGAAGACTGTGAGCCCCCCCCGTGGGACAACCTGATCATCTTGTAACCTCTCCAGCGCTTAGAACAGTGCTCTGCACATAGTAAGCGCTTAATAAATGCCATTAAAAAAAAAAAGTCACTTCTCCGGGCCTCAGTTACCTGGCCTCCCAGTCTTCATCCCTATTGACGCTCCGCCAAGTGTCAGCTGTGTGACTTCGGGCAAGTCACTTCACTTCTCTGGGCCTCATCTGTCAAATGGGGATCAATCAATCAATCGTATTTATTGAGCGCTTACTGTGTGCGGAGCACTGTACTAAGCGCTTGGGAAGTACAAGTTGGCAACATATAAGACTTAACATATAAGATTAAGACTGTGAGCCCCATGTGGGACAAACCTGATCACCTGGTAACCTCCCCAGCGCTTAGAACAGTGCTTTGCACATAGTAAGCACTTAATAAATGCCATTATTATCATTATTATTATTTTACAGATGAGGTCACTGAGGCTCAGAGACGTTAAGTGATTTGCCCAAGGTCACACAGCTGATATTCTCCCCCTTCTAGACTGTGAGCCCGTTGTTGGGTAGGGACCGTCTCTATATGTTGCCGACTTGGACTTTCCAGGCGCTTAGTACAGTGCTTTGCACATAGTAAGCACTTAATAAATGCCATCGTTATTATTATTATTTTACAGATGAGGTCACTGAAGCTCAGAGAAGTTAAGTGATTTGCCTAAGGTCACACAGCTGACATTCTCCCCCTTCTAGACTGTGAGCCCGTTGTTGGGTGGGGACCGTCTCTATATGTTGCCAACTTGGACTTTCCAGGCACTTAGTACAGTGCTTTGCACATAGTAAGTGCTTAATAAATGCCATTATTATTATTATTATTATTATTATTTTACAGATGAGGTCACTGAGGCTCAGAGAAGTTAAGTGATTTGCCTAAGGTCACACAGCTGACATTCTCCCCCTGCTAGACTGTGAGCCCATTGTTGGGTAGGGACTGTCTCTATATGTTGCCAACTTGGACTTCCCAAGCGCTTACTACAGTGCTCTGCACACGGTAAGCGCTCAATAAATACGATTGAATGAATGAATGAATGAATGTGGTGGAGCTGAGATTAGAACCCATGACCTCTGACTCCCAAGCCCGGGCTCTTTCCACTGAGCCACGCTGCTTCTCTGCAGTGCAGGCCATGCCTCCATCTAAAGGCCACGCCTTAGAGAAGCAGCGTGGCTCAGTGGAAAGAGCCCGGGCTTGGGAGTCAGAGGTCATGGGTTCTAATCCCGACGGCCACTTGTCAGCTGTGTGACTTTGGGCAAGTCACTTCACTTCTCTGAGCCTCAGTTCCCTCATCTCTAAAACGGGGATGAAGACTGTGAGCCCACCAGGGGACAACCAGATCACCTTGTAACCTCCCCAGTGCTTCGAACAGTGGGAGTCAGAGGTCATGGGTTCTAATCCTGCCCCCCCCACATGTCTGCTGTGTGACCTTGGGCAAGTCACTTCACTTCTCTGAGCCTCAGTTCCCTCATCTGTCAAATGGGGATGAAGACTGTGAGCCCCCCGTGGGACAACCAGATCACCTTGTACCCTGCCCAGCGCTTAGAACAGTGCTTGGCACATAGCAAGCGCTTAATAAATGCCATCATTATTATTCCATCGTATTTATTGAGAGCTTACTGTGTGCAAAGCACTATACTAAACACTTGGGAGAGCAGCCTGGCCCTACTGAGAGCTCACCTCCTCCAGGAGGCCTTCCCAGACTGAGCCCCCTCCTTCCTCTCCTTCCCTTACCTCTTACCTTACCTTACCTCTTACCTCCTTCCCTTCCCCACAGCACCTGTATATATATATGTTTGTACATATTTATTACTCTATTTATTTTGCTTGTACATATCTATTCTATTTATTTCATTTTGTTAATATGTTTGGTTTTGTTCTCTGTCTCCCCCTTCTAGACTGTGAGCCCACTGTTGGGTAGGGACTGTCTCCATATGTTGCCAACTTATACTTCCCAAGCGCTTAGTACAGTGCTCTGCACACAGTAAGCGCTCAATAAATACGATTGATTGATTGATAGTGGCAAGCACGGGCTTGGGAGTCATACATTCATTCAGTCGTATTTATTGAGCGCTGACTGTGTGCAGAGCACTGGGAGAGTACAAATCGGCAACATGCAGAGACGGTCCCTACCCAACAATGGGCTCACATTCCCATCCGCCTCATCTCAGAGGTCATGGGTTCAAATCCCGCCTCAGCCGCTTATCAGCTGTGTGACTTGGGGCAAGTCACTTCACTTCTCTGGGCCTCAGTTCCCTCATCTGTCAAATGAGGATGAAGGCTGTGAGCCCCATGTGGGACCACCTGTTGACCTTGTGTCCACCTCAGCGCTTAGAACAGTGCTTGGCACATAGTAAGCGCCTAACAAATGCCATCATTATTACAATATAACAATAAACAGAAACATTCCCTGCCTGTGAAGAGTTTACAGTAACCTCCCCAGCGCTTAGAACAGGGCTTTGCACATAGTAAGCGCTTAATAAATACCATTATTATTATTGTTATTATTATTATGATTATCTAAAGGCCACACCCCCAATTCAGGCCACGCCCCATTTCAGGCCACGCCCCAAACGCCTGGAGCGAGCGCGCATGCGCGCGTGCTTGAGGGGAAAGGGGGCACCTGCGCATGCGCATGTGCTTGAGGCGAAAGGGGGTGCCTGCGCATGCGCGTGAGGCCTCGGCCCAATTCTGGCCTTGCCGTGCCGTGCGGGAAGACGCCATGAGGTGGCGCTGGAGGAGCGCGCGCGACGCCGCTAAGTATACACAATAATAATAATAATAATAATAATGATAATAATAATAATAATGGTATTTGTTAAGCGCTTACTATGTGCCAAGCACTGTTCTGAGCGCTGGCACTGTTCTATGCACAAGCGTAATAATAATAATGATAATAATAATAATAATGTTGGTATTTGTTAAGCGCTTACCATGTGCCAAGCACTGCTCTAAGCGCTGGCACTGTTCTATGCACAAGCGTAATGATAATAATAATAATGATACTTGTTAAGCGCTTACTATGTGCCAAGCACTGTTCTAAGCACTGCACTGTTCTATGCACAAGCGTAGTAATAATAATGATAATAATAATAATGATAATGGTACTTGTTAAGCGCTTACTATGTGCCAGGCACTGTTCTATGCACAAGCGTAATAATGATAATAATAATAATGATAATGGAACTTAAGTGCTTACTATGTGCCAAGCACTGTTCTAAACGCTGGGGTCGATGCAGGGTAATTAGGTTGCCCCACGTGGGGCTCCCAGTCTTCATCCCCATTTTACAGCTGAGGTAACTGAGGCCCAGAGAAGTAAAGGGACTTGCCCAAAGTCCCACAGCTGACAAGCGGCGGAGCCGGGATTCGAACCCATGACCTCTGACTCCCAAGCCCGGGCTCTTTCCACTGAGCCACGCTGCTTCCTAATAATAATATATATTTTTGAGCGCTTGTTATTATGTGTCAAGCGTTGTGCTACGCCCTGGGAGAGATACAAGGTAATCACGTCAATCAGTCAATCAATCAATCAATCGTATTTATTGAGCGCTTACTATGTGCAGAGCACTGTACTAAGCGCTTGGGAAGTACAAGTTGGCAACATATAGAGACAGTCCCATGGAGGACTCAGTCTAAGTGGGAGGGAAAATAGGTATCATATCCCCATTTTGCAGATGAGGGATTACTCTATTTATTTATTTTACTAGTACATATCTATTCTATTTATTTTATTTTGTTAGTATGTTTGGTTTTGTTCTCTGTCTCCCCCCTTTTAGACTGTGATCCCACTGTTGGGTAGGGACCGTCTCTATATGTTGCCAACTTGTACTTCCCAAGCGCTTAGTGCAGTGCTCTGCACACAGTAAGCGCTCAACAAATACGATTGATGATGATGATGATGAAGAAGGGGAGATTCAGGGGTGTTGGATGGTGTGTATTGTGTCACTGTGGGGAGAATCAGGGGTGTTGGATGGTCAGGGGGAGAGTCAGGGATGGAGAGGGGAGTCAAGGGCGTTGGATGGTCCGTGCCGGGTCACTGGGGAGAGTCAGGGGTGTGGGTTGGGCCCTCCCTGACTGTGAAGGTGGGTGTCCAGGAGGGCGACCAGTACATAGTCCCTCACAATGACCGGTTGAGACAATCCCGGGCAGGCCATGGGGCGGACTTGGGAGCGGACCAGGGGCGCGTCTGGGGGTGGACCAGCATGGCAGTCGTTGAGAGGGAACCGTCCGTGGCCGAGGGTCAGCAGCAGGGTGGCGTCCAGCCAGGGTCGGAGGGTCCAGAGGAGAGTCCTCGGGGGGCGGGTGGAGGAGGGGGAGGTCAGGAGATGGGGGGGACGGTGTTGGTCCAGGAGTGTTATCACGGGCACGCCCCGTGGGGCCTGTGACTCTAATGGCCTGTAATTGGCCCGTGGAATGTGGGGCGGGGGTTTGGTGGGCTCGTCTGTCCAGTAAGTACACTCTTTTGCCACCGGATTAGTCAGGGAAGACTAAGGACAGGAGAGTCATTGGCGGGTCTTCTGGCATGAAACCTCCGTCACACGGAGGGTGTATTCCTCAGAGCCCTGCGTCAGCCCCGTGGCCATCCTGGACACCCACTGGAGGGGTCGGGTGACCCAGCACAGACCATCCCATCTTGACCGTCCCTTCTCCATCCCTAATTCTCCCCCAGTGACCCAGCACGGTCCATTCAACACCCTTGACTTTCCTCTCTCCTTCCCTGACTCTCCCCCAGTGACCCAGCACGGCCCATCCAACACCCTTGACTGTCCCTTCTCCATCCCTGACTCTCCCCCAGTGACCCAGCACGGCCCACTCAACACCCTTGAAAGTCCTTTCTCCATCCCTACTTCTCCCTCAGTGACCCAGCACGGACCATCCACCACCCCTGACTGTCCCTTCTCCATCCCTAATTCTCCCCCAGTGACCCAGCACAGACCATCCAACACCCTTGACTGTTCCTTCTCCATCCCTAATCCTCCCCCAGCGACCCAGCACGGCCCATCCAACACCCTTGACTGTCCCTTCTCCATCCCTGACTCTCCCCCAGTGACCCAGCACGGCCCATTCAACACCCTTGAAAGTCCTTTCTCCATCCCTAATTCTCCCTCAGTGACCCAGCACGGACCATCCACCACCCCTGACTGTCCCTTCTCCATCCCTAATTCTCCCCCAGTGACCCAGCACAGACCATCCAACACCCTTGACTGTTCCTTCTCCATCCCTAATCCTCCCCCAGCGACCCAGCACGGACCATCCAACACCCTTGACTTTCCTCTGTCCTTCCCTGACTCTCCCCCAGTGACCCAGCACGGCCCATTCAACACCCTTGAAAGTCCTTTCTCCATCCCTAATTCTCCCCCAGTGACCCAGCACGGCCCATCCAACACCCTTGACTGTCCCTTCTCCATCCCTAATTTTCCCCAGTGACCCAGCACGGCCCATCCAACACCCTTGACTGTCCCTTCTCCATCCCTAATTCTCCCCCAGTGACCCAGCATGGACCATCCAACACCCTTGACTTTCCTCTCTCCTTCCCTGACTCTCCCCCAGTGACCCAGCACGGCCCATCCAACACCCTTGACTGTCCCTTCTCCATCCCTAATTCTCCCCCAGTGACCCAGCACGGACCATCCAACACCCTTGACTGCCCCTTCTCCATCCCTAATTCTCCCCCAGTGACCCAGCACGGCCCATCCAACACCCTTGACTTTCCTTTCTCCTTCCCTGACTCCCCCAGTGACCCAGCATGAACCATCCACCACCCCTGACTGTCCCTTCTCCATCCCTAATTCTCCCCCAGTGACCCAGCACAGACCATCCAACATCCATGACTGTCCCATCTCCGTCCCTAATTCTCCCCCAGTGACCCAGCACAGACCATCCAACACCCTTGACTTTCCGCTTTCCATCCCCGACTCTCCCCCAGTGACCCGCAGTGACCCAGCGTGGTGGTTGTCCTTGGATCTGTCCAGTCCACCCCCCACCCCCGCCAGACCAGCTGGTGTTTCCGGCTGCTGAGCTTCCTGTGGGAACAGATTCCCTTTCCTCGCCCCGACCCGGGGAGGAAGCGTTTCCTGTTGTCGGTTGCGGACCCGCCGTCCACCCAGCTCCAGTGGTACTTGGGTGAGAGCCCCTCCAGTGTTCACCCTGCCTGCCCCTTTCCTAATTCTGGCAACCCCCAGTCCCGACCCCCGTTGGCCCACATTCGGCCCGGCCACCCCATTTCCTCGACTCTCCTGGTTTCCCGGCTCTGCCCCTTCCCCCAGGTGGGGTCTTAATTTCCAGGAGAAGGTGGTGGGTTCAGTGTCAGACCGTAGCAAAGTCTAGGGGATTTAGGAGTTACTGGTGACCCTGGAGTGGGCTCGGACTCTAGACTGTGACCCCACTGTCGGGTAGGGACCGTCTCTATATGTTGCCAACTTGGACTTCCCAAGCTCTTAGTACAGTGCTCTGCACACAGTAATCGCTCAATAAATACGATTGAATGAATGAATAATGATGGTATTTTTTTTAGACTTTTAGACTGTGAGCCCACTGTTGGGTAGGGCCTGTCTCTATATGTTGCCAACTTGGACTTCCCAAGCGCTTAGTACAGTGCTCTGCACACAGTAAGCGCTCGATAAATACGATTGATGATGATGATGATCAGCAGGCCTGGGTGAAGGCTGGTTCCAGTAGCCCAGCACGGTGGGGCTGGGAGCCTGCCTTGGCATGGTGCCCCAGGGAATTCCGATCTTCTGCCGTCCCAAGCCGGGTGAGGCCGGGTGGCCCCCGCCGGCTGAGGTTCCCAGGGACCCCCGTGATCCACGGGGGCACCGTGGGATGAACCGCCCGCACTCTGTGGTCCCGGGCCCTGGGATCCAGGAGTCCCCGCTGGCCTGGCCTCGGCCTGCCCCTTGGGAGTGCCCGGGCCTCGCCCTCTCCTGCGGGCAGGGTGCCCAGACCACCCCCTCCTCTACAGGCAGGGCGCCCAGAGCCGGCCCACCCCCTTGGGCCGGGCACCCAGACCTGCCCGGCCTCTACAGGCAGGGTGCCCAGATCCCCCGCTGCCCCGGTCCCCCGGCCGCGGTGGGCAGGGTGCCCGGTCACTCCCTCCCTCAGCAGTGGGACGGGGCGGCCGGGGCTATTTTGGTTCCTCTTGTGTGGGAAAGAGAGCGGAAAGCTACAAAGGCAGTCCCGGGATCCCCATTTTAGACTGTGAGCCCGCTGTTGGGTAGGGACCGTCTCTATATGTTGCCAACTTGGACTTCCCAAGCGCTTAGTCCAGTGCTCTGCACACGGTAAGCGCTCAATAAATACGATTGATGATGAGGATGATGTCCGCACGGTCCCGCTGGCGGCGTTCCCTCCCCACCCACCCAACCACGGTCCTGAGAGTCTGAGGGGTTCAGAAGGGCCCTTTCTAGCCGAATCCGGCCCTCACCCTTTTTTTTTATGGTATTTGTTAGGCGCTTACCAAGTGTCAGGCACAGTACTGAGCGCTGGGGTAAATACAAGCTAATCAGGGCGGACACAGTCGCTGTCCCACATGGGACTGTGAGCCCGCTGTTGGGTAGGGACCGTCTCTGTGTTGCCGACTTGTACTTCCCGAGCGCTTAGTACAGTGCTCTGCACACAGTAAGCGCTCAATAAATACGATTGATTGATTGATTGATTCATCATTTGACAGGTGAGGGAACTGAGGCCCAGTGAAGTGACTTGAGAAGCAGCATGGCGTAGTGAAATGGGCACGGGCCTGAGGGTCAGACGGTCAGGGGTTCTAATTCTGGCGCTGCCACTTGTCTGCTGTGTGACTGTGGGGAAGTCACTTCACTTCTCTGGGCCTCGGTTCCATCATCTGTAATAATAATAATAATGGTATTTATTAAGCGCTTACTATGTGCAAAGCACTTTTCTAAGCACTGGGGGGATACAAGGTAATCAGGTTGTCCCACAGGGGCAATCCCCATTTTACAGATGAGGTAACTGAGGCCCAGAGAAGTGAAGTGACTTGCCCAAAGTCACACAGCTGACAGTTGGCGGAGCCGGGATTTGAACCCATGACCTCTGACTCCAAAGCCCGGGCTCTTTCCACGGGCTCTGTACAATGGGGATAGAGACTCTGAGCCCCACGTGGGACAGGGACTGCTTCCAACTCGATTTGCTTGTATCCACCCCAGCGCTTAGTACAGCGCCTGGCACAAAGTAAGCGCTTAACAAATGCCATCGTCATTATTATTATTGCTTGCCCAAAGTAATAATAATAATAATGTTGGTATTTGTTAAGCACTTACTATGTGCAAAGCACTATTCTAAGCTCTGGGGAGGATTCAAGGTGATCAGTTGTCCCATGTGGGGCTCACAGTCTTAATCCCCATTTTACAGATGAGGTAACTGAGGCATACAGAAGGGAAGTGACTTGGCTTAAGTCCCGCAGCTGACAGGCGGCAGAGTCGGGATTTGAACCCGTGACCTCCGACTCCCAAGCCCGGGCTCTTTCCACTGAGCCACGCTGCTTCTCTAACAGCAGACGGGTCGCTGAGACAGGATGAGAACCCAGGCCCTTCCGATTCCCAGGCCCGTGGTTTCCCACTAGGCCACACTGCTCCTCAACTGGATCGATCAATCAATCAATCGTATTTATTGAGCGCTTACTGTGTGCAGAGCACTGGACTAAGCGCTTGGGAAGCCCAAGTTGGCAACATCTAGGGACAGTCCCTACCCGACAGTGGGCTTACAGTCTAAAAGGGGGAGACAGAGAACAAAACCAAACATACTAACAAAATAAAATAGAATAGATATGTACAAGTAAAATAAATAAATAGAGTAATAAATATGTACAAACATATATACATATATACAGGTGCTGTGGGGAAGGGAACTGGATGAAGGTTGGGAGCCCCATGCAGGACAGGGACTGTGTCCGACCCAATTAACTTGTAATAATAATAATAATGATGGCTTTAGTTAAGTGCTCACTATGTGCCAAACACTGTTCTAAGCACTGGGGGGGATACAAGGTGATCAGGTTGTCCCACGGGGGGCTCACAGTCTTCATCCCCTTTTTACAGATGAGGTCACTGAGGCCCAGAGAAGTACAGTGTGGCTCAGTGGAAAGAGCCCGGGCTTTGGAGTCAGAGGTCATGGGTTTAAATCCTGGCTCCGCCACTTGTCAGCTGTGTGACTTTGGGCAAGTCGCTTCACTTCTCTGGGCCTCAGTTCCCTCATCTGTAAAATGGGGATGAAGACTGGGAGCCCCCGTGGGACCACCTGATCACCTTGTAACCTCCCCAGCGCTTAGGACAGTGTTTTGCACATAGTAAGCGCTCAATAAATGCCATTATTATTATTATTACAGTGACTTGTCCAAAGCCACCCAGCTGACGAGTGGCGGAGCCAGGATTAGAACCCATAACCTCTGACTCCCAAGCCCGGGCTCTTTCCGCTGAGCCACGCTGCTTCTCTGCTTGCTACTTCTCTCCCCCCTCTCCATCCCCCCCATCTTACCTCCTTCCCTTCCCCACAGCACCTGTGTATATGTATATATGTTTGTACAGATTTATTACTCTATTTATTTATTTTTTTTTTACTTGTACCTATCTATTCTATTTATTTTATTTTGTTAGTATGTTTGGTTTTGTTCTCTGTCTCCCCCTTAAAGACTGTGAGCCCACCGTTGGGTAGGGACTGTATATGTTGCCAACTTGGACTTCCCAAGCGCTTAGTCCAGCGCTCTGCACGCAGTAAGTGCTCAATAAATACGATTAATTGATTGATTACTTCTACCAACCCCAGCGCTTAGGACAGCGTTTGGCGCGTCGTAAGCGCTTCACAAATACCATTAAAAAGAAAACTTCGCGATGGGCGCGTCTGGTGCTCCCAGCCCTCTCCGGACCAGCTGGCTGCCCGTTTCCCAGACTGTGGGCCCACTGTTGGGTAGGGACCGTCTCTAGATGTTGCCAACTTGGACTTCCCAAGCGCTTAGTACAGTGCTCTGCACACAGTAAGCGCTCAATAAATACGATTGATTGATTGATTGATTCCCACCCTCCTCACCCCCCCGAGCCTGTTTGTCTTTCTGGGTAATTAGCGTGTCACCATCTCGCCCCTGCGGCCAGGGAATGGGGCCAAGGAGACGGTGGTGGCCACCCCAGCCCTCCAGTGGGCCTCAACTTGCCCCGCCGCAACTTTTCCCCACCAAACCGGGCCCGGGGGGCTCAACCCCCTTTGCCCCAGGCACTTGGCATTCGCCCGGTGCCCACTCTGTGTTTGGTTTTGTTTTCTGTCTCCCCCTTTTAGACTGTGAGCCCACTGTTGGGTAGGGACTGTCTCTAGATGTTGCCAATTTGTACTTCCCAAGCGCTTAGCACAGTGCTCTGCACATAGTAAGCGCTCAATAAATACGATTGATGATGATGATGCACACCTTTTAGACTGTGAGCCCACTGTTGGGTAGGGACCGTCTCTAGATGTTGCCAACTTGGACTTCCCAAGCGCTTAGTACGGTGCTCTGCACACAGTAAGCGCTCAGTAAATACGATTGATTGATTGATTGATTGATTGATGCAGTCTGCTGAGGCTGGGGCGGAGAGACTGTCAGCTCCTGGTGGGTAGGGATTGAGTCTGCCAACTGTATTATGTTGTACTCTCCCAACGGCCTGGCCACAGTGCTCTGCGCACCGTGAGTGCTCAATAAATACCACCGATTCACCTTACCTCTGCCACTTGCCTGCTGGGTCACCTTGGGCAAGTCACTTCACTTCTCTGGGCTTCAGTTCCCTCATCTGTTGCCAGCTTGGACTTCCCCAGCGCTCAGTCCAGGCTATTCTATTTATTTTATTTTGTTAGTATGTTTGGTTTTCTTCTCTGTCTCCCCCTTTTAGACTGTGAGCCCGCTGTTGGGTAGGGACTGTCTCTAGATATTTCCAACTTCGACTTCCCAAGCGCTTAGTGCAGTGCTCTGCACACAGTAAGCGCTCAATAAATACGATTGATTGATTGATTGCTCTGCACACAGTAAGCGCTCAATAAATACGATTGAATGAATGAATGAATCTGTCAAATGGGGATCGAGAGACTGTGAGCCCCCCGGGGGACGGGGACTGTGTCCAACCGCATTTGCTTGCATCCACCCCGGCGCTTAGTACAGTGCCTGGCACATAGCGCTTAACAAATGCCATCATAATTATTATTATCGATTGATTGATTAGACCGGAAGCTCCTTGAGAGCCAGGATGGTGTCTACCGACTTTTCATTCAGTCGTATTTATTGAGCGCTTACTGTGTGCAGAGCACTGTACTAAGCGCTTGGGAAGTCCCGACTTGATTGTACTGTACTCTCCCAAGCATCTAGGATAGCGTTCTGCCCGTGGTAAAGCTCTTGGTAAATTCTATCGATCGATCGATTGAATACAGGATAATCAGGGTGGGCACCGACCCTCATCATCATCATCATCATCATCATCATCATCATCAATCGTATTTATTGAGCGCTTACTGTGTGCAGAGCACTGTACTAAGCGCTCGGGAAGTACAAGTTGGCAACATCTAGAGACAGTCCCTACCCAACAGTGGGCTCACAGTCTAAAACATAGTAAGCACTTAACAAACACCACAACTATCATTATTACTGTTATTATTTACTGAACGCCCCCCTGAGGGGCTTGGCGGGGCCCTGCTCTGAGTGCTCAGGAAATACAAACCAAACAAATGACATGTTCCCTGGCCACGAAGAGCTTCCACTATAATGGGGGAGGTGGGGATGAGGGTTCACAAACCGAGTTATCTAAATAAATGACGGAATATACGGTTGAATCATCTCGGTGCTGGAAGGTGGCCAGAGGGAGGTCCCTCGGGGGAGAGGTGGCCCAAATTAGGGGGCTGGGAGGTAATCACGGAAGCCTGGTCGGAGGAGGCGGTGAGATTTCAGCTTTTAGACTGTGAGCCCACTGTTGGGTAGGGACTGTCTCTATATGTTGCCAATTTGTACTTCCCAAGCGCTTAGTGCAGTGCTGTGCACATAGTAAGCGCTCAATAAATACGACTGATGATGATGATTTCAGGTGGGCTGGGAGTGCGGGGAGAGCGGGGCTCCTTCGGACGCGGGGAGGGAGGGGGTTCCCAATCGCTGGGCCGGGGGGGGAGACTGAGGCAGGAGGGCCAGGAGGAAGGGGTGGCTCGTGTCGGGGGCGGGAGGGACTTAAGTAAGTTGGGGAAGAGCTGGGGAAGAGAGCAGACAGGCCTAGAGGCTAGAGCCCGGGCCTCAGAATCAGAAGGACCTGGGTTCGAATCCCAGCCCCATCACTGCGCTCAATAAATACGATTGATTGATTGATTGTCTGCTGTGTGACCTCGGGCACATCACTTCTAGACTGTGATCCCACTGTTGGGGAGGGACCGTCTCTATACGTTGCCAACTTGGACTTCCCGAGTGCTCTGCACACAGTAAGCGCTCAATAAATACGACTGACTGAATGCACCTCAATTCTCTGGGCCTCGGTTATCTGTAAAACGGGGATTGATTATTATTAAGAAGAAGAAGAATGATAATAATAGTGTTAGTTAAGTGCTTACTATATATCAGGCATTGTACTAAGCGCTGGAAGACTGCGAACCCCCTGTGCGATAGGGACTGTATCTAGAACAGCGCTCGGTACATAGCGAGGGCTTCATGGCTCAGCGGAAAGAGCCCGGGCTTTGGAGTCAGAGGTCATGGGTTCAAATCCCAGCTCTGTCAATTCATTCATTCGTATTTATTGAGCGCTTACTGTGTGCAGAGCACTGTACTAAGCGCTTAGGAAGTACAAGTCGGCGACATATAGAGGCGGTCCCTACCCAACAACGGGCCGCCAATTGTCAGCTGTGTGACTTTGGGCACGTCGCTTCACTTCTCCGGGCCTCAGTTCCCTCACCTGTAAAATGGGGATGAAGACCGTGAGCCCCCCGTGGGACAACCTGATCGCCTTGTAACCTCCCTAGCGCTTAGAACAGTGCTTTGCACACAGTAAGCGCTTAATTAAATGCCATCATTGTTATTATTATTATTGACAAATGCCATCGTGGCTCAGTGGAAAGAGGCTGGGCTTTGGAGTCAGAGGTCATGGGTTCAAATCCCAGCTCCGCCAATTGTCAGCTGTGTGACTTTGGGCTAGTCACTTCACTTCTCCGTGCCTCAGTTCCCTCATCTGTAAAATGGGGATGAAGACTGCGAGCCCACCGTGGGGCAACCTGATGGCCTTGTAACCTCCCCAGCGCTTAGAACAGTGCTTTGCACACAGTAAGCGCTTAATTAAATGCCATCATTGTTATTATTATTATTGACAAATGCCATCGTGGCTCAGTGGAAAGAGGCTGGGCTTTGGAGTCAGAGGTCATGGGTTCAAATCCCAGCTCCGCCAATTGTCAGCTGTGTGACTTTGGGCGTGTCACTTCACTTCTCCGTGCCTCAGTTCCCTCATCTGTAAAACAAGGGTTAAAACCGGGAGCCCCACGTGGGACAACCTGATCGCCTTGTAAACTCCCCAGCGCTTAGAACAGTGCTTTGCACATAGTAAGCGCTTAATTAAATGCCGTCATTGTTATTATTATTATTGACAAATGCCATCGTGGCTCAGTGGAAAGAGGCTGGGCTTTGGAGTCAGAGGTCATGGGTTCAAATCCCAGCTCTGCCAATTGTCAGCTGTGTGACTTTGGGCATGTCACTTAACTTCTCCGGGCCTCAGTTCCCTCACCTGTAAAATCGGGATGAAGACCACGAGCCCCCCGTGGGACAACCTGATCTCCTTGTAACCTCCCCAGCGCTTAGAACAGTGCTTTGCACATAGTAAGCGCTTAATAAATGCCGTTATTGTTATTATTATTATTGACAAATGCCATCATCGTCATCAGATGAGGGGGAACGGGGGTCGGAAAGCCTCGGAGCCGGTTTTGAGGAGTTTTGGCTTAACGTGGAGATACCCTTTTAGACTGTGAGCCCACTGTTGGGTAGGGACTGTCTCTATATGTTGCCAATTTGTACTTCCCAAGCGCTTAGTACAGTGCTCTGCACATTGTAAGCGCTCAATAAATACGATTGATGATAGTGGAGGGTTTTGAGGAGAGGAGAGATGTGGGCTGAGTGACAACGCTTCAAAAAGCTGGTCTGTAAAGCTGAGGCTGGAGGCTGGGAGGCCAGCGAGGGCCACGGGAGACCGGAGAGGGGTCTGAGGGACTGGAGAGGGGCCGGGAGATTGGCAGCAGTCGGGGGCGGCCCTCTCCGGGAAATCCGCCGGGCACCCGGGTGCCGCCGTGCCCACGTTGGAGCAGAGGATGCCGCCTCTGCCGAGGACGTGGGGGGTTTTGGGGGTCGGTGTTTGGCAAGAGAAAGCTCAGTTGGCGGAGCTGGGATTCATTCATTCAATCGTATTTATTGAGCGCTTACTGTGTGCTGAGCACTGGACTAAGCGCTTGGAAAGTACAATTCGGCAATAAAGAGACTTGTGACCATATAGCCTCCCCCATCTCCTCTCCTACCACCCAGCCCACACTGCTGGCTCCTGATGCCAGGCTCCTCACCAAATCTCCATCTTGCCACCCACCCCTCGCCCATGCCCCACCTCTGGTCTGGAATGCCCTCCCTCCTCAGCTCTGACAAGGCCTCTCCCCTGCTTCAAAGCCTTATTGAAGGCACATCTCCTCCAGGAGGCCTTCCCTGACTACGCCTTCCTTTCCCCTTCTCCCACACTCTCTGCGTCACCCTGACTTGCTCCCTTTATTCATCGCCCCCCTTCCCAGCCCCACAGCACTTATGTCCATATCTGTCATTGATTTATTTCTATTAATGTCTGTCTCCCCCTCGACACTGTGAACTCTTTAGGGTCAGGGAGTGTGTCTGCTTGTTATATTGTACTCTTCCAAGGGCTTAGTACAGTGCTCCACACACGGTAAAGCACTCAATAAAATACGACTGATTGACTTACCAACCCTCTGGCCACTGCTGCCAGGGAGCCTTGACCCAAAGGGGCGAGCCAGATTGCAGAACACTTTTTCCACACTGAAAATTTCAGTTGTGGGATTTGAACCCATGACCTCGGACTCCAAAGCCCGGGCTCTTTCCACTGAGCCACGCTGCTTCTCCGTAATCAATCAATCGTATTTATTGAGCGCTTACTGTGTGCAGAGCACTGGACTAGGCGATTGGGAAGTACAAGTTGGCAATATATAGAGACCGTCCCTACCCAACAGTGGGCTCACAGTCTAAAAGGGGGAGACAGAGAACAAAACCAAACATACTAACAAAATAAAATAAATAGAATAGATATGTACAGTCTGTAGCCACACTGCTTCTCTCCAAAGGTGTCCCTTTGGACCAGGGGGAAGGGGAGGATCTGACCTTCTGCCCCTCTGGGAACACCTATTATTTAAAATAGGTGTTATTTAAAATACCCTCTATTTATTTTACTTGTACATATTTACTCCCTCCTCCCCCTCCCCATCCCCCCTGCCTTACCTCCTTCCCCTCCCCACAGCACCTGTATATATGTATATATGTTTTTACGCATTTATTACTCTATTTATTTTATTTGTACATATTTATTCTATTTATTTTATTTTGTTAATAGGTTTTGTTCTCTGTCTCCCCCATCTAGACTGTGAGCCCACTGCCGGGTAGGGACCGTCACTAGATGTTGCCGACTTGGACTTCCCAAGCGCTTAGTCCAGTGCTCTGCGCACAGTAAGCGCTCAATAAATGCGATTGAATGAATGAATGAATGAAAGCCCTGAGGTTCCCCCCGTGTTTGTACATATTTATTACTCTATTTATTTATTTATTTATTTTACTTGTCCATATCTATTCTATTTCTTTTATTTTGTTAGTATGTTTGGTTTTGTTCTCTGTCTCCCCCGTTTATCATCATCAGTCATATTTATTGAGCACTTACTATGTGCAGAGCACTGTACTAAGCGCTTGGGAAGTACAAATTGGCAACATATAGAGACAGTCCCTACCCAACGGTGGGCTCACAGTCTAAAAGGGGAAGACAGAGAACAAAACCAAACATACTAACAAAATAAAATAAATAGAGTAGATACGGACAAGTAAAATAAATAAATAAATAGAGTAATAAATATATCATTAGACTGTGAGCCCACTGTTGGGTAGGGACCGTCTCTAGATGTTGCCAACTTGGACTTCCCAAGCGCTTAGTCCAGTGCTCTGCACACAGTAAGCGCTCAATAAATATGATTGATTGATTGATTGATCCTTTCGGGGACGACGAGGATGCAGAAAGGCGTTTCTCCCTGCCCTGTGCTCGCTCCGGCTGGGCGTTCAAACTACCGCCAAACCACCGCTGCCCTGGAGACCTGCCTGATGCTGGGGGCGAAGGTCACAGTCCCCTCCCCAGCCTGCAGGCCCTCTCCTTGGCAGGGGTTGCCCTCCGCCAGGGCCCCCGGGCCCAGAGCAGCGATGCCAACGGGGTTTCATCTTCCGGCTTCGGCCCGAGCCCCGACTTGCCCGCAGCCTGGTTTCTTAGAGCCGTGCCCCGGTTTCTTGGAGCGTGGGTTCCTGCCCCGTGACTGTCAGCACTTGCCTTTCCCAGGGAGCTGATGACATTTGCAGCGACCTGTTCCGCCCCGAGACATAATCCGATCGGAGCCCGCACCGGGGAGGTGGTGTGGCCTAGTGGAAAGCACCCGGGAGATCCAGCTGGGCCTCCCCCAGCGACCCAACACGGACCGTCCAACGCCCCCGACTCTCAATCAATCAATCAATCAATCAATCAATCGTATTGAGCGCTTACTGTGTGCAGAGCACTGTCCTAAGCGCTTGGAAAGTCCAAGTTGGCAACAGATAGAGACGGTCCCTACCCAACAGTGGGCTCACAGTCTACACTCTCCCCTCTCCATCACCGACTCTTCCCCTTCTAGACTGTGAGCCCACTGTTGGGTAGGGACTGTCTCTACATGTTGCCAACTTGGACTTCCCAAGCGCTTAGTACAGTGCTCTGCACACAGTAAGCGCTCAATAAATACGATTGATTGATTGATTCCCCCATTGACCATGCATGCGCTTGTAAATCCATTCAATCATATTTATTGAGCGCTTACTGTGCGCAGAGCACTCGGGATGCGCTTGGGAAGTACAAGTCGGCAACAGATAGAGCTGGTCCCTACCCAACATTCATTCATTCATTCAATCAATCGTATTTATTGAGCGCTTATTGTGTGCAGAGCACTTGGGAAGCGCTTGGGAAGTACAAGTCGGCAACAGATAGAGCGGATCCCTACCCAACATTCATTCATTCATTCATTCAATCGTATTTATTCATCATCATCATCAATCGTATTTATTGAGCGCTTACTGTGTGCAGAGCACTGTACTAAGCACTTGGGAAGTACAAGTCGGCAACATATAGAGACAGTCCCTTACTGTGTGCAGAGCACTTGGGAAGCGCTTGGGAAGTACAAGTCGGCAACAGATAGAGCCGGTCCCTACCCAACATTCATTCATTCATTCATTCAATCATATTTATTGAGCACTTACTGTGTGCAGAGCACTGTACTAAGCGCTTGGGAAGTACAAGTCGGCAACATCTAGAGACGGTCCCTACCCAACAACGGGATCACAGTCTAGAAGGGGGAGACAGACGACAAAACGAAACATGGAGACAGGTGTCAAGATTGTCAGAACAAATAGAATTAAGGGTATGTGCACATCATTAACAAAATAAATAGTAAATATGTACAAGTAAAATAGAGCAATAAATCTGCACAAAGAATGGGCTCACGGTCTAGAAGGGGGAGACAGACAACAAAATAATAATGATGATGATGGTATTTGCTAAGCCCTTACTATGTGCCAAGCACTGGTCTAAACGCTGGGGTAATAATAATAATAACAATAATAGTAATGATAATAATGGCATTTTTTAAGTGCTTACTATGTGCAAAGCACCATTCAAAGCTCTGGGGAGGTTACAAGGTGATCAGGTTGTCCCACGGGGGGCTTCCAGTCTTCATCCCCATTTTCCAGATGAGGGAACTGAGGCCCAGAGGAGTGAAGTGACTTGCCCAAAGTCACACAGCTGACAAGTAGCGGAGCCGGGGTTTGAACCCAAGACCTCTGACTCCAAAGCCCGGGCTCTTTCCACTGAGCCACGCTGCAAAGCACTGTTCTAAGCGCTGGGGAGGTTACAAGGCGATCAGCTCGTCCCACGGGGGGCTCCCAGTCTTCATCCCCATTTTCCAGATGAGGGAACTGAGGCCCAGAGAAGTGAAATGACTTGCCCAAAGTCACACAGCTGACAATTGGCGGAGCCGGGATTCGAACCCATGACCTCTGGCTCCAAAGCCCGGACCCTATCCACTGAGCCACGCCGCTTGGAGTGAGCGCTCAATAAATTAATTCATTCAATCGTATTTATTGAGCGCTTACTGTGTGCAGAGCACTGGACTAAGCGCTTGGGAAGTCCAAGTTGGCAACAGATAGAGACGGTCCCTACCCAACAGTGGGCTCACAATAAATACAATTGAATGAAAGAATGAATGAATGGTCCTGGCCTGGAGATAATAATAATAATAATAATGATGGCATGTGCAAAGCACTGTTCTAAGGGCTGCGGGGGGGGGGGGTTACAAAGTGATCAGGTTGCCCCATGGTGGGCTCACAGTCTTAATCCCCATTTTACAGATGAGGTAACTGAGGCCCAGAGAAGTTAAGTTAGAGAAGCAGCATGGCTCAGTGGAAAGAGCCCGGGCTTTGGAGTCAGGGGTCATGGGTTCGAATCCCGGCTCTGCCAATTGCCAGCTGTGTGACTTTGGGCAAGTCACTTAACTTCTCTGGGCCTCAGTTACCTCAACTGTAAAATGGGGATGAAGACTTTGAGCCCCCCGTGGGACAACCTGGTCACCTTGTATCCTCCCCAGCGCTTAGAACAGTGCTTTGCACATAGTAAGCGCTTAATAAATGCCATCATTATTATTATTATTAAGTGACTTGCCCAGAGTCACACAGCAGACAAGTGACAGACGGATCCACGCCGCTTCTGTTACGAAATCATCAGGTTAGGCTCACTGCACGCCCCGCAAGGCTCACAGCTTGAATCCCCATTTTACAGATGAGGTAAGGAAAAGGGAAGTTAAGTGACTTGCTCAGGGTCACACGGCAGACAGTTGGCACAGCTAGCATTAGAACTCAAGTCTTCCACACTTCCACGCTGCTTGGACAAGATTATCTGAGCTCAGAGGTAGGCATGTTTATCCTTCTGCCCCGGACCACCCCCCAAAAGCATCCCCTGACCCCCCGTGCCCTCTCTCCCGGACCCTTGGCCCGCTCAGCTCAGGCCTCCTACCCCCACGCCCCTTCACCCAACACCCCGCCGCAGCCTCCGGGGCCGGGGCCACACGGGGGTCCTCATTCATTCAATCGTATTTATTGAGCGCTTACTGTGTGCAGAGCACACTTCCTCCCTTCAAGGCCCTACTGAGAGCTCACCTCCTCCAGGAGGCCTTCCCAGACTGAGCCCCTTCCTTCCTCTCTCCCTCGTCCCCCTCTCCATCCCCCCCATCTTACCTCCTTCCCTTCCCCACAGCACCTGTATATATGGATATATGTTTGTACAGATTTATTACTCTATTTATTTATTTATTTTACTTGTACATATCTATTCTATTTATTTTATTTCGTTAGTATGTTTGGTTTTGTCTCCCCCTTTTAGACTGTGAGCCCACTGTTGGGTAGGGACTGTCTCTATACGTTGCCAGCTTGTACTTCCCAAGCGCTTAGTACAGTGCTCTGCACACAGTAAGCGCTCAATAAATACGATCGATGATGATGATGATGATGCAGAGCACACTTCCTCCCTTCAAGGCCCTACTGAGAGCTCACCTCCTCCAGGAGGCCTTCCCAGACTGAGCCCCTTCCTTCCTCTCCCCCTCGTCCCCCTCTCCACCCCCCGCATCTTACCTCCTTCCCTTCCCCACAGCACCTGTATATATGTTTGTACATATTTATTACTCTATTTATTTATTTTACTTGTACCTATCAATTCTATTTTATTTTATTAGTATGTTTGCTTTTGTTCTCTGTCTCCCCCTTCTAGACTGTGAGCCCACTGTCGGATAGGGACCGTCTCTATATGTTGCCAACTTGGACTTCCCAAGCGCTTAGTCCAGTGCTGTGCACACCGTAAGCGCTCAATAAATACGATTGATTGATTGAGCACTGTACTAAGCGCTTGGGAAGTCCAAGTCGGCAACATATAGAGACGGTCCCTACCCACCAGCGGGCTCCGTCCTCCCGCCCCGTCCCGAGCCCCTTCGGAAACCGAACCCTTTCAGGTTTGTACTCTGGTTGACCCAAAATCTTCTTTCATCGGCGTTTCGGCCTTAATCTGTTCTCGGATTGCTGCCATAATCTTATCACTCTAATTATAGCCCCCAAAAATGCGAGCTATGTTACACAACTCCCTCCGACTTGTTTGGGCGTCTTGTAGACAACACACACATACACACCCCCGAGCCGAACCACACTCCCAGGTGCCCGGACACCCGCCGCGCCCTCTGAATTTCCTTCAGGGAAGAAGTGGGGATGAAATCTGGAAGAAGTCTTCCACACTGTGAGCCCGCTGTTGGGTAGGGACCGTCTCTATACGTTGCCAACTTGGACTTCCCAAGCGCTTAGTACAGTGCTCCGCACACAGTCAGCGCTCAATAAATACGATTCATTGATTGATTGACGTCCGCAGTCGATGGCAGACTCTCCAAGCGCTTAGTACGGTGCTCTGCACACAAGCAATAATAATAATGACGATGGCATTTATTAAGCGCTTACTAAGTGCAAAGCAGCGTGGCTTAGTGGAAAGAGCCCAGGCTTTGGAGTCAGAGGTCATGGGTTCAAATCCCGGCTCCGCTACTTGTCCGCTGTGTGACTTTAGTTAGGCATGTCACTTAACTTCTCTGTGCCTCAGTTCCCTCATCTGTAAGATGGGGATGAAGACTGTGAGCCCCAGGTGGGACACCCTGATCACCTTGTAACCTCCCCAGCGCTTAGAACAGTGCTTTGCACATAGTAAGCGCTTAATAAAAATGCCATTATTATTATTATTATCCTCTGTGCCTCAGTTCCCTCATCTGGAAAATGGGGATGAAGACTGTGTGCCCCCCCGTGGGACAACCTGATCACCTTGTAACCTCTCCAGCGCTTAGAACAGTGCTTTGCACATAGTAAGCGCTTAATAAAAATGCCATTATTATTATTATTATTCTCTGTGCCTCAGTTCCCTCATCTGTAAAATGGGGATGAAGACTGTGAGCCCCACCGTGGGACAACCTGATCACTTTGTAACCTCTCCAGCGCTTAGAACAGTGCTTTGCACATAGTAAACGCTTAATAAAAATGCCATTATTATTATTATTATTCTCTGTGCCTCAGTTCCCTCATCTGGAAAATGGGGATGAAGACTGTGAGCCCCAAGTGGGACACCCTGATCACCTTGTAACCTCCCCAGCGCTTAGAACAGTGCTTTGCACATAGTAAGCGCTTAATAAATGCCATTATTATTATTATTATTATTAAAGCACTTTTCTAAGCACTGGGCGGGTTACAAGGCCATCAGGTTGTCCCTCGGGGGGCTCACAGTCTTAATCCCCATTTTACAGATGAGGTCACTGAGGCCCAGAGATGTGAAGTGACTTGCCCAATGTCACTTCGCTGAAAATTGGCAGAGCCGGGATTTGAACCTGTGACCTCTGACTCCAAAGCCCGGGCTCTTTCCATTGAGCCACGCTGCTTCTCAGTAGGCGCTCAGTAAATACGATCGACTGACTGGCACAGTCCAGGTCCCACGTCAGCTCATTGTGGGCAGGGAATGTGTCCAGTTATTGTTGCAGTGTCCTCTCCCAAGGGCTTAGTGCAGTGCTCCGCACACAGTAAGTGCTCAGTAAGTACGAGGCTGGCAGGACTAGCCACCCTGGGCTCCCAGAGGCGGGCGGCGGGGCACCCTCTCCCCATTCTCCCACTTATAATAGTAATAATGGCATTTATTAAGCGCTTACTATGTGCAAAGCACTGTTCTAAGCGCTGGGGAGGATACAAGGTGATCAGGTTGTCCCACTGGGGGGGCTCACAGTCTTCATCCCCATTTTACAGATGAGGGAACTGAGGCCCAGAGAAGTGAAGTGACTTGCCCAAAGTCACCCAGCTGACAGTTGGCGGAGCCGGGATTTGAACCCACGACCTCTGACTCCAAAGCCCGGGCTCTTTCCGCTGAGCCACGCTGCTTCTCTAGAAATCCAGAAATGCCGGCTGGTCCAGGGGGTCGGATTTGAGGACGAACGCCCACGTTGTGTCACAGGGGGAGAGTCGAGGATGGGGATGGGAGAGTCGGAGTGAAGGGTGGACTGGGCTGGGAGACTGGGGGGGGAGTCAGGGGTGTTGGATGGGCCGTGCTGGGGGTCCAGTTCATAGCCTGGGAACTCGCCGGGTGGCGTAATAATAACGATGGCATTTGTTAAGCGCTTACTATGTGCAAAGCACTCTTCTAAGCGCTGGGGAGGATACAAGGTGATCAGGTTGTCCCACGTGGGGCTCACAGTCTTCATCCTTCTGCTCAGAAAAGCAGTGTGGCTCAATGGAAAGAGCCCGGGCTTTGGAGTCAGAAGTCACGGGTTCAAATCCCGGCTCCACCAATTGTCAGCTGGGTGACTTTGGGCAAGTCACTTAACTTCTCTGGGCCTCAGTTCCCTCATCTGGAAAATGGGGATTAAGACTGTGAGCCCCCCGTGGGACAACCTGATCACCTTCATTCATTCATTCATATTTATTGAGCGCTTACTGTGCGCAGAGCACTGTACTAAACGCCATTGATTGATGATGTCAATCATCATCATCAATTGTATTTATCGAGCGCTTACTGTGTGCAGAGCACTGTACTAAGCACTTGGGAAGTGCAAGTTGGCAACATCTAGAGACGGTCCCTACCCAACAGCGGGCTCACAGTCTAGAAGGGGGAGACAGACAACAAAGCAAAACATATAAACCAAATAAAATAAATAGAATAAATATGTACCAATAAAATAAATAAATAAATAGAGTAATAAATCCGTACAAACATATATGCAGGTGCTGTGGGGAGGGAAGGAGGTAAGGCGGGGGGGATGGGGAGAGGAAGGAGGGGGCTCAGTGTGGGAAGGCCTCCTGGAGGAGGTGAGCTCTCAGTAGGGCCTTGAAGGGAGGAAGAGAGCTAGCTTGGCGGATGATCAATCAATCAATCAATCGTATTTATTGAGCGTTTACTTTATGCAGAGCACTGTACTAAGCACTTGGGAAGTCCAAGTTGGCAACCTATAGAGACAGTCCCTACCCCAACAGTGGGCTCACAGTCTAGAAGGATGATCACCTCGTATCCCCCCCCAGCGCTTAGAACAGTGCTTTGCACATAGTAAGTGCTTAATAAATGCCATCACTATTATTATTATTATCCCCATTTTCCAGATGAGGGCACTGAGGCCCAGAGAAGTGAAGCGACTGGCCCAAAGTCACACAGCCGACAATTGGCGGAGCTGTGCTTCTCACAGATCAGTGCTCGTGCCACCTGAAATGAGAGCGGGGCCATCCGTTTCCTGTCACCTCAGGCCAAGTGACAGCCGGCACATCAATCTATCAATCGATCGTATTTATTGAGCGCTTACCGTGTGCAGAGCACTGTACTAAGCGCTTGGGAAGTCCAAGTTGGCAACATATAGAGGCAGTCCCGACCCAACAGTGGGCTTACAGTCTAAGGGCTCACATCCCGTGGAAGGTGGGCCACGGGGGCGAGAGGGGGGTCCGCTGGTTAGCCGAGCCCTTCTCTTCAGGGTAAATCCCCAGCCTCCGCGGCCCTCCGGCTTCCAGCCCCGGTCCACCCACACTGCAGGCAAGTCTGGGGTTCCCTTTCTCTCCTTGGCATCGAGCGGGAGCCCCCGGCTCTCACGGAACCACTTGGGCATCTTCCCGGAGACCACCCCCCACCAAATTTAAGTAAGGCTTTCTCCCGTTTTCCCTCCCAGCCATCGACGGATGTGAGAGTAATAATAATAATAATGGCATTTATTAAGCGCTTACTCTGAGCAAAGCACTGTTCTAAGCACTGGGGGAATACAAGGTGATCAGGTTGCCCCACAGGGGGCTCACAGTCAATCCCCGTTTTACAGATGAGGTAACTGAGGCACAGAGAAGTTAAGTGACTTGCCCAAGGTCACACAGCTGGCAATTGGTGGAGCCGGGATTTGAACCCATGACCACTGACTCCAAAGCCCGGGCTCTTTCTATTGAGTCACGCTGCTTCTCATCTTTCGAGAGATCCTGCCTCCTTAGTCCAAAAGCTCCTCAAAGACCAAGGGGTGTCTTTTAAAAAAAAGATCAATTTTTTTTTTATGTTCCCAGCCACCTAGTAGAATGCTCTCTCTGCATAATCAATCAATCAATCAATCAATCGTATTTATTGAGCGCTTACTATGCGCAGAGCAATGTACTAAGCGCTTGGGAAGTACAAATTGGCATCACATAGAGACAGTCCCTACCCAACAGTGGGCTCACAGTCTAAAAGGGGGAGACAGAGAACAGAACCAAACATACCAACAAAATAAAATAAGTAGGATAGAAATGTACAAGTAAAATAAATAAATAAATAAATAAACAGAGTAATAAATATGTACAACCATATATACATATATACAGGTGCTGTGGGGAAGGGAAGGAGGTAAGAGCAGGCATTCAATCAATGCTGCTGGGGATGATGATGGAATAAACCCCAATTTTCTTAATCTCTAGCTCCCTTCTGCATGGCTCTAACTTGCTTCCTTTACTCTTCCCTGCCCCCCACCCACTCCTACAGTAGTTATGCAGATATTTGTATTGATGTCTGCCTCCCACCCTCTAGACTTTGTGCTCACGGTGGGCAGGGATTGTCACTGTTTATTGCCCGTTCTCTTCCCCAGAATTCCCAAGAAGAGGGACAGGAGTTGATTGTTGGAGAATAATAATAATAATGATGGTGCTTATTAAGGCGACCTATAGAGACGGTCCCTACCCGACAAGGGGCTCACAGTCTCGAAGTGGGAGACAGACCACAGAGCGAAACGTGTGGACAGGTGTCAAGTCATCAGAATAAATAGGACTAAAGCTAGATGCACGTCATTAACAAAATAAATAGAATACGATTGCGTGAATGTTTATTGCGGTGAAATAGTAATGATTGTAAAAGCTGCTCTGGTGTAGCCTCCCCTTTACTTTAGACTGTGAGCCCACTGTTGGGTAGGGACTGTCTCTATATGTTGCCAACTTGTACTTCCCAAGCGCTTAGTCCAGTGCTCTGCACACAGTAAGCACTCAATAAATACGATTGATTGATTGATTACTCCCCTACCCCCGAGACAGACACACATAGACACATACACACACCCACACCCCCCACACACAAACACAAAACGACTATTTTACTTGTACATATCTATTCTATTTATTTTATTTTGTTAGTATGTTTGGTTTTGTTCTCTGTCTCCCCCTTTTAGACCGTGAGCCCACTGTTGGGTAGGGACTGTCTCTAGATGTTGCCAACTTGGACTTCCCAAGCGCTTAGTACAGTGCTCTGCACACAGTAAGCACTCAATAAGTACGATTGATGATGATGATGATGATGACTGTGGCCTCCTTACAGTTGTCGTTGAGGCTGAGATAATAATAATAATGATGATGGCATTTGTTAAGCGCTTACTATGTGCAAATCACTGTTCTACACGCTGGGGGGGATACACGGTAATCAGGTTGTCCCACGTGGGGCTCACAGTCTTCACCCCCATTTTCCAGATGAGGTCACGGAGGCCCAGAGAAGCGAAGTGACTTGCCCAAAGTCACACAGCTGGCAAGTGGCGGAGCGGGGATTTGAACCCGTGACCTCTGGCTCCAAAGTCCGTGAGCAGCGTGGCCCAGTGGAAAGAGCCCGGGCTTGGGAGTCAGAGGTCATGGGTTCAAATCCCGGCTCCGCCAATTGTCAGCTGTGTGACCTTGGGCAAGTCACTTCGCTTCTCTGCACCTCAGTTCCCTCATCTGTAAAATGGGGATTAAGAGTGTGAGCCCCACATGGGACAACCTGATCGCCTCGTATCTCTCCCAGTGCTTAGAGCAGTGCTTGGCACATAGTAAGTCCTTACCGTCTCTATATGTTGCCAACTGGTTCTTCCCAAGCGCTTAGTACAGTGCTCTGCATACAGTAAGCGCTCAATAAATACGATTTGGGGCGTTCTTGCCGTGTCAGACGTTACTCACACAGCAGGGCCCTAGAAATGCGACCATCTGATGGGGTGGGTGGGCCGCTGTCTCTGGTCTCCCCCTCCCCATCCCCCCTCTTACCTCCTTCCCCTCCCCACAGCACCTGTATATATGTTTGTACCTATTTATTATTCAATTTATTAATTTATTTTATTTGTACATATTTATTCTATTTATTTTCTTTTGTTAATATGTTTTGTTTTGTTGTCTGTCTCCCCCTTCTAGACTGTGAGCCCACTGTTGGGTAGGGACCGTCTCTATATATTCCCAACTTGGACTTCCCAAGCGCTTAGTCCAGTGCTCTGCACACAGTAAGCGCTCAATAAATACGATTGAATGCATGAATGAATGTTGGGTAGGGACCGTCTCTATATGTTGCCAACTTGTTCTTCCCAAGCGCTTAGTCCAGTGCTTCGCACACAGTAAGCGCTCAATAAATATGATTGAGTGAATGAATTAATGTTGGGTAGGGACCGTCTCTATATGTTGCCAACTTGTCCCAAGCGCTTAGTCCAGTGCTCCGCACACAGTAAGCGCTCAATAAATATGATTGAGTGAATGAATTAATGTTGGGTAGGGACCGTCTCTATATGTTGCCAACTTGTTCTTCCCAAGCGCTTAGTCCAGTGCTCCGCACACAGTAAGCGCTCAATAAATACGATTGACTGAATGAATGAAATGAATAAAATGGGGATTAGGACTGTGAGCCCCCCGTGGGACAACCTGATCACCTTGTCACCTCCCCAGCGCTTAGAACAGTGCTTTGCACATAGTAAGCGCTTAACAAATACCATCATCGTTATTATTACAATCAATCAATCAATCAATCGTATTTATTGAGCGCTTACTGTGTGCAGAGCGCCGTACTAAGCGCTTGGGAAGTCCAAGTTGGCGACATATAGAGACAGTCCCTACCCAACAGTGGGCTTACAGTTTAAAAGGTTACAAGTGCTTAGTCTGGTGCTCTGCACACAGTAAGCGCTCAATAAATACGACTGAATGAATGAATGAATGAACAGATACCATTGGTAGTAGTAGTAGTAGTAGTAGTAGTAGTAGTAGTAGTAGTAGTAGTAGTAGTAGTATTTGATTTGCTTTTTCCGAACTGGCCCTCGTTTTCCGTGAGAAACAGGGGTCTTCCATCCGAGGGGCGGTGGGGAAGATGTGGGCGAGGGGTTTCTGTTGTGCTGGGTGAGTCCGTTGTCGGGTAGGGACCGTCTCTGTACGTTGCCAACTTCCCAAGCGCTTAGTACAGTGCTCTGCACACGGTAAGCGCTCAATCTATTTATTTATTTATTTATTTATTTTGCTTGTACATATCTATTTATTTTATTTTGTAAGTATGTTTGGTTTTGTTCTCTGTCTCCCCCTTTTAGACTGTGAGCCCGCTGTTGGGTAGGGACCGTCTCTATACGTTGCCAATTTGTACTTCCCAAGCGCTTAGTACAGTGCTCTGCACATAGTAAGCGCTCAATAAATACGATTGATGATGATGATGATGAATCAATACGATCGAATGAATGCCAGGACGGCGACGTAGTGGACAGGGCGCACGGGCCCGCGAGTCAGAAGGTCCGGGTTGTAATCCCTGCTCCACCACTTGCCTCCTATATGACCTTGGACAAGTCACTTCACTTCTCTGCGTTGGGGGATTCAGATTTCACATGAGCCCCATGGGAGGCAAGAACTGTGTCCAACCTGATTATCTTCTGTCTTGGAACAATTCCTGACACAGAGCAAGGACTTAACAAACACCATTTAAAAAAAAATAAAAATCAACCCGTGGTATTTATTGAGCGCTTGCTGTGTGCAGAGCACTGGACTAAGCACTTGTAATAATAATAGCGATGATGGTATTTGTTAAGCGCTTACTATGTGCAAAGCACTGTTCTAAGTGCTGGAGAGGTTACAAGGTGATCAGGTTGGCCCAAGGGGGGCTCACAGTCTTCATCCCCATTTTACAGATGAGGGAACTGAGGCCCAGAGAATAATAATAATAATGATGATGGCATTTATTAAGGGCTTACTATGTGCAAAGCACTGTTCTAAGCGCTGGGGAGGTTCCAAGGTGATCAGGTTGTCCCGCGGGGGGCTCACAGTCTTCCTCCCCATTTTACAGATGAGGTCACTGAGGCCCAGAGAATAATAATAATAATAATAATGGCATTTATTAAGCGCTTACTATGTGCAAAGCACTGTTCTAAGCGCTGGGGAGGTTACAAGGTGATCAGGTTGTCCCACGGGGGGCTCACAGTCTTCATCCCCATTTTACAGATGAGGGAACTGAGGCCCAGAGAATAATAATAATAATGGCATTTATTGAGCGCTTACTATGTGCAAAGCACTGTTCTAAGCGCTGGGGAGGTTACAAGGTGATCAGGTTGTCCCACAGGGGGCTCACGGTCTTAATCCCCATTTTATTCATTTCATTCATTCAATCGTATTTATTGAGCGCTTACTGTGTGCGGAGCACTGGACTAAGCGCTCGGGAAGAACAAGTTGGATACATATAGAGACGGTCCCTACCCAACATTCATTCATTCATTCAATCATATTTATTGAGCGCTTACTGTGTGCAGAGCACTGGACTAAGCACTTGTAACAATAATAATAATAACAATAATGGTATTTGTTAAGCGCTTACTATGTTCAAAGCACTGTTCTAAACGCTGGGGAGGTGACAAGGTGATCAGGTTGTCCCATGGGGGGCTCACAGTCTTAATCCCCATTTTATTCATTTCATTCATTCATTCATTCATTCAATTGTATTTATTGAGCGCTTACTGTGTGCAGAGCACTGTACTAAGCTCTCGGGAAGAACAAGTTGGCAACATAGAGAGACGGTCCCTACCCAACATTCATTCATTCATTCAATCATATTTATTGAGTGCTTACTGTGTGCGGAGCACTGTACTAAGCTCTCGGGAAGAACAAGTTGGCAACATAGAGAGACGGTCCCTACCCAACATTCATTCGATCGTATTTATTGAGCGCTTACTGTGTGCGGAGCACTGGACTAAGCGCTTGGGAAGAGCAAGTTGGCAACGTATAGAGACGGTCCCTACCCCAAGAGCGGGCTCACAGTCTAGAGAACCGAGGCCCAGAAAAGTGAAGTGACTTGCCCAAAGTCACGCAGCTGACGGTTGGCAGAGCCGGGATTTGAACCCACGACCTCTGACTCCAAAGCCCCGGCTCTTTCCACCGAGCCACACTGCCTCTCATATTTATACTCGTACTTCTTGTAGTAAGTGCTAAGAGAGCAGGACAAAGCGGGGCTCCGCACCACGGACCCCCACCACATTGCCGTCACATGCAGGCCGGCCGCCCCTGGGCGTACATTCATTCAGTCAGTCGTATTTATTGAGCGCTTACTGTGTGCAGAGCACTGGACTGAGTGCTTGGGAAGTCCAAGTTGGCATCTTTGAAGGTCCTTGGAAGCCCCCCGGCCCAGGCGACAGACCCTCCTCCCCCTCTGCCAACCGGGGGCCAAGACCTCGCTGGCGTTTGAGGAGATTAAGGGCGGGCAAGAAGCCTCTCAGCATCTTGGATTACCTCAGAGACCCATATTTGCTTTACCCTACCGGGAAGTTGTGCGTGTGGGTCGTTCGTGTTTCTACCGATGCCAAGCGGGGATTAGCAAGAGATTTTTGTTGTTTTTTTTCTTGTCTGTGAGGTGGCTTTTTCTCTCCGTTTCTGTAACCAGAGAGGCCCAGGAGGACGGGGCGGGGGCAGCCCGGGGGGGCCTGTTTGCCACAAAATAGACTTTCCCCGCGTTTGACGGTGTGAAGGTCAAAAGTGGAGCTGAGAGCCTTCCACGGTGCCCCGATTTTCTCGACTGTGAGCCCGCCGTTGGGTAGGGACCGTCTCTAGATGTTGCCAACTTGGACTTCCCAAGCGCTTAGTACAGTGCTCTGCACACAGTAAGCGCTCAATAAATATGATTGATTGATTTTACTTGTACATATTTATTCTATTTAGTTAATATGTTTTGTTTTGTTCTCTGTCTCCCCCTTCTAGACTGTGAGCCCACTGTTGGGTAGGGACCGTCCCTATATGTTGCCAACTTGGACTTCCCAAGAGCTTAGTCCAGTGCTCTGCACACAGTAAGTGCTCAATAAATACGATTGAATGAATGAATGAATGTTGGGTAGGGACCGTCTCTATATGTTGCCAACTTGGACTTCCCAAGCGCTTAGTCCAGTGCTCTGCACACAGTAAGCGCTCAATAAATACGATCAAACATAATCCCCATTTTACAGATGAAGGAACTAAGGCACGGAGAAGTGAAGTCACTTGTCCAAGGTGACTTCAACAGGCATTTGGCAGAGCGGGGATTAAATGGCAGGTCCTCTGATTCCCAGGACCAGGCTCTTTCCACTAAACCACACAGGTTCATTTCTCAATCATATTTATTGAGCGCTTACTATATGCGGAGCACTGTACTGAGCGCTTGGGAAGTACAAATCGGCAACAGATACAGACGGTCCCTACCCAACATCGGGCTTGGGAGTAGAACAAGTTATTCTATTGATTTTATTTTGTTAATATGTTTGGTTTTGTTGTCCGTCTCCCCCTTCTAGACTGTGAGCCCGCTGTTGGGTAGGGACCGTCTCTAGATGTTGGACTTCCCAAGCGCTTAGTCCAGTGCTCTGCACACAGTAAGCGCTCAATAAATACGATTGATTGATTGATTGATTCTGTAAACGGTCAGCTTCCATCCTGTGCTGGTGAAATGCGAACACATTTATTTTTATGGCATTTGTTATGCACTTATTCCATGCCAGGCACTGTACTAAACCCTGGGATGGATGCAAGATAATAAGGTTGGACAGAATCCCTGTCCCACATAATAATAATAATAATAATGATGGTATTTGTTAAGCGCTTACTACTTGCAAAGCACCGTTCTAAGCGCTGGGGAGGTTACAGGGTGATCAGGTTGTCCCACTGGGGGCTCACAGTTTTAATCCCCATTTTACAGATGAGGGAACTGAGGCACAGAGAAGTGAAGTGACTTGTCCAAAGTCACACGGCTGACAGTTGGCGGAGCCGGGATTTGAACCCATGACCTTTGACTCGTATCAATAAATACGATTGATGATGATGATTACTCCAAAGCCCGGGCTCTTTCCATTGAGCCACGATGCTTCTCATGTGGGAGCCCACATGAGGCTCCCAGTCTTAATCCCCATTTTACAGAAGGGGTAACTGAGGTACGGAGAATTTAAGTGCCCTGCCCAAGGTCGCGCAGCAGGGAAGTAGTGGAGCCGGGATTCGAAGGCAGGTCCCCTGATTCCCAAGCCCACGCTCTTTCCACTGGGCCGCACTGCTCCATGCTCCGCACTGTCGGGAAACGATCGGAGCGTCTTCCCCACTAGTCTGGAAGCTCCTTGAGGGCAGTGGTTGGCACATTCATTCGTTCAATCGTATTTATTGAGCGCTTACTGTGTGCAGAGCACTGTACTAAGCGCTTGGGAAGTCCAAGTCGGCAACATATAGAAACGGTCCCTACCCAACGACGGGCTCACAGTCTAGAAATATAGCACATAGCAAGCGCTAATCTAGGCACATAGCAAGCGCTGGACAAATACCATAATTATTATTATTACTATGTCTCTGTAGAAGCAGCGTGGCTTAGTGGAAAGAGCCCAGGCTTGGGAGTCAGGGGTCATGGGTTCTAATCCTGCCTCCGCCACCTGTCTGCTGGGTGACCTTGGGCAAGTCACTTCACTTCTCTGTGCCTCAGTTCCCTCATCTGGAAAATGGGGATTAAGACCATGAGCCCCACGGGGGACAACCTGATCACCTTGTATCTACCCCAGCGCTTAGAACAGTGCTTGGCACGTAGTAAGCGCTTAACAAATACCAAAATTATTATTATTATTAGAACAGTGCTTTGCACGTAGTAAGCGCTTAACTAATGCCATAATTGTTACTATTATTCTATAAGTGCCGTGGGGCTGGGTGAGGGGGAATCCCGGCTCCATCAATTGTCAGCTGTGTGACTTTGGGCAAGTCGCTTCACTTCTCTGGGCCTCAGTTCCCTCATCTGTAAAATGGGGATTAAGACTGCACGAGGGACAACCTGATTACCTTGTACCCACCCCAGTGCTTAGAACAGTGCTTGGTACATGGTAAGAGCTTAACGAGTACTGTAATGATTATCCAAGCGACCTTGGCTGTGTTAAGCGTTCGCTCCGCATCGAGCACAACGCTAAGCACAGGGGAGGGTCCACCGTACACCGGAGCGGACACAGTCATTGTCATTCATTCATTCAATCATATTTATTGAGCGCTTTCTGTGTGCAGAGCACTGTACTAAGCGCTTGGGAAGTACAAGTTGGCAACGTATAGAGACGGTCCCTACCCAACAACGGGCTCACGGTCTAGAAGGGGGAGACAGACAACAAAACATGTAGACAGGTGTCAAGTCATCAGAATAAATAGAATTAAAGCTAAATGCACATCATGAACAAAATACTGAGCACTTACTATGTGCAGAGTACCGTACTAAGCACTCGGGAGAGTCTAATACAACAGAATTGGCCCATAATTCATTCAATCAATCGTATTTATTGAGTGCTTACTGTGTGCAGAGCACTGTACTAAGCGCTTGGGAAGTACAAGTTGGCAACATATAGAGACGGTCACTACCCAACAGTGGGCTCACAGTCTAGAAGATCAATCAATCGTATTTATTGAGGGCTTACTGTGTGCAGAGCGCTGTACTAAGCACTTGGGAAGTCCAAGTTGGCAACATATAGAGATGATCCCTACCCAACAGTGGGCTCACAGCCTAGAAGATCAATCAATCGTATTTATTGAGTGCTTCCTGTGTGCAGAGCACTGTACTAAGCGCTTGGGAAGTCCAAGTTGGCAACATATAGAGACGGTCTCTACCCAACAGTGGGCTCACAGTCTAGAAGATGAACTTAGAGTCCAAAGAGTAGTCTTTCATTCGTCCACTGCCCACATTCTAACATTCAGATATACTCACAGGGCTGCAAGGTTCGGGGCTGCAGAAGCATCTTTCATTAGAGAAGCAGCATGGCTCAGTGGAAAGAGCCTGGGCTTTGGAGTCAGAGGTCATGGGTTCGAATCCCGGCTCCGCCACGTGCCAGCTGTGTGACCTTGGGCAACTCACGTAACTTCTCTGAGCCTCAGTTACCTCATCTGTAAAATGGGGATTAAGACTGTGAGCCCCACGTGGGACAACTTGATCACCTTGTAACCTCCCCAGTGCTTAGAACTACTGAGAGCTCACCTCCTTCAGGAGGCCTTCCCAGACTGAGCCCCTTCCTTCCTCTCCCCCTCATCCCCCTCTCCATCCCCCCATCTTACCTCCTTCCCTTCCCCACAGCACCTGTATGTATGTATATATGTCTGTACATATTTATTACTCTATTTATTTATTTATTTATTTTACTTGTATATCTATTCTATTTATTTTATTTTGTTAGTATGTTTGGTTTCGTTCTCCGTCTCCCACATTTTAGACTGTGAGCCCACTGTTGGGTAGGGACCGTCTCTAGATGTTGCCAACTTGGACTTCCCAAGCGCTTAGTCCAGTGCTCTGCACACAGTAAGCGCTCAATAAATACGATTGATTGATTGATTAGAACAGTGCTTTGCACATAGTAAGCGCTTCATAAATGTCATCATCATTATTAGTATTATCAATGACAGTTTTGAAATAACCTTACTCGTTTTATATCTTTGTATTTAACAAGGTGATACACTTGGGATATTACAGCTTGGGATCTCCCCCCCATCTTTAAGAGCTACGCCCAAGGTTTTGACCTAGTGAATTGGGTGGTATAGTTGAAATAGTTGGGATCCGTTACATGAAGTTTCGCGGCCTGTCCCCATTTCATTGGACTGGAAGTGGGGTCTTCTGGCTCCCACTGGATCCCAAGGGTGACCGTTGGGTGCGGTCCGTCTTGGGGCACCCCAGGAGGAGCCCACCCGACAGCCGCCCCCCCATCTTGTATATATGTATATGTATAGAACAGTGCTTTGCACATAGTAAGCGCTTAACAAATGCCATTATTATTATTATTATTATTATATGTATATATGTTTGTACATATTTATTACTCTATTTATTTTACTTGTCCATATCTACCCTATTTATTTTATTTTGTTCATATGTTTGGTTTTGTATATATGTATATATGTTTGTAGATATTTATTACTCTACTTATTTATTTTACTTGTACATATCTATTCTATTCATTTTATTTGGTTAGTATGTTTGGTTTTGTTCGCCGTCTCCCCCTTTTAGACTGTGAGCCCACTGTTGGGTAGGGACAGTCTCTATAGTTACCAACTTGTACTTCCCAAGGGCTCAGTCCAGTGCTCTGCACACAGTAAGCGCTCAATAAATACGATTGATTGATTGATCGATTGATTGATTGATCTCTGCCCATTCCAGGACCGGCTCTTCTTCGTCATGGAGTACGTCAACGGGGGCGACCTGATGTTTCAGATCCAGCGCTCCCGCAAGTTCGACGAACCCCGCTCCCGCTTCTACGCCGCCGAAGTCACGTCGGCCCTCATGTTCCTCCACCAGCACGGCGTCATCTACAGGTAGCCCCCGACCCCCGACCCCCTCCGGCAGGAAGCCGCGGGCCGCCCCGACTCTTCCTGGGGAAGCAGCGTGGCTCAGTGGAAAGAGCCCGGGCTTTGGAGTCAGAGGTCGTGGGTTCGAATCCCCGCTCCGCCAGTTGTCAGCTGGGTGACTTTGGGCCAGTCATTTCATTCATTCAATCGTATTTATTGAGCGCTTACTGTGTGCAGAGCACTGGACTAAGCGCTTGGGAAGTACTGTGCAGGGCTCTGCATCCAGTGAGCTCTCAGTAACTACAATGGATTGATTGGGAGCAACCTGATTGGAGGACTCAGAGCTCTGAAGGATCATGAAGGATCAGGACAAACTATTTCTCTTCCCGTATTGACACCCATGCCCATCGTGCCCGTCAGCCCTTCCTTATATTTAACTCCCTTCTCAGGCCTCCTGTTCCTCCCCCTCCTCCTTCCCTCACCCCCAACGATCTGGCCTCCTACTTCATTAGTAAAATTAACTCCATCAGGTCCGACCTCCCCAAAGTCTCTTCCCCCCTTTCTCCAACCCCCCGGCTCTCAACCCTCTCCACTATTCTCCCATCTTTCCCAGCAGTATCCTCGGATGAGATCTCCTCCCTCCTCTCAAGTGCTACTCCGGCCACCTGTGCTTCCGACCCCATTCTCTCTCATCTTATGAAATCTCTCGCCCCGTCCCTCCTCCCCTCCTTCACTTCCATATTCAACTGCTCACTCTCCACTGGTTCCTTCCCCTACTGAGCGCTCACCTCCTCCAGAAGGCCTTCCCAGACTGAGCCCCCTCCTTCCTCTCCACGCCCCCCGGCCCTAAATCCTTCCCCTCCCCACAGCACCTGTACATATGTTTGTACAGATTTATTACTCTATTTATTTTACTTGTACAGATTTACTATTCTATTTATTTTGTTTTGTTAATATGTTTTGTTTTGTTGTCTGTCTCCCCCTTCTAGACTGTGAGCCTGCTGTTGGGTAGGGACCGTCTCTATATGTTGCCAACTTGTACTTCCCAAGAGCTTAGTACAGTGCTCTGCACACAGTAAGCGCTCAATAAATATGATTGAATGAATGAATGAACAGCGGGCTCACAGTCTAGAAGGGGGAGACAGAGAACAAAACATAGTAACAAAATAAAATAAATAGAATAAATATGGACAAAGAAAATAAATAAATAGAGTAATAAATACGTACAAACATATATACATCTATACAGGTGCTGTGGGGAGGGGAAGGAGGTAAGGCGAGGGGGATGGCGAGAGGGAGGAGGGGCAATTGATCTATCCACTCACCCCTTTCTCTGTGAAACTTTTGGCATGCCCTTTTGATCTCTCCGACATTCTCATTCCTTGTAAAGGCTGCACCTCTAGTATTATTATTATTATTACTAATTGTATGTATTGACTGCTGTATGCAAAGCACTGTACTAAGCACTTGGGAGAGTACACTATAACATCAGACACATTCCCTGCCCACAACAAGCTCACAGTCTAGAGGGGGAGACAGACATCAATTTCACTTCTCTGGGCCTCAGTTCCCTCATCTGCAAAATGGGGAATAAGACTGTGAGCCCCCCCGTGGGACCACCTGATCACCTTGTAAGCTCCCCAGCGCTTAGAACAGTGCTTTGCATGTAGTAAGCGCTTAATAAATGCCATCATTATTATTATTATTATTCCTGGGCAGAGGTTGGCATCCATCCCGCTCGTCTCCTAGCAACCGGCCCTGGATGGGCTGTTTGTTCCCAGTTGCTTACATAGAACTGGATTCGCCCCCATCTCTCCCAACCCCCCCTTCCCGCCTTGGTCCCCTGTCTCCCTTCCTCCGTCCGTTCCCTGTCTGGCCCCATCCTCATCCCTCTCCGGGCCCCCCAGTTGTTTGTCATTCCGCCGGCGGCGAGCGGGCCTGTGCCAGGCTGGCGGCCGCCGAGGGCCCCGGTCCCCAGTGCCCGCACAGTGACCTGGCTCTGACCCGTCTGCTCCTATTGCACTGCCTCTATTTGTTGCCAACTTGTACTTCCCAAGCGCTTAGTACAGTGCTCTGCGCACAGTAAGCGCTCAATAAATACAAGTGAATGAATGAATGAATGGACAGGAGAGCGAGAGATCAGGAGAGAGAGAGTGTGTGTGTGTGTGTGTGTGTGTGTGTGTGTGTGTGTGTGTGTGTGTGTGTGTGTGTGTGTATGATCTGTGCTTCTCAACTCCCCAAGCAGGAAGTGACTGTACACATACTGTGTAACTACACACACGCACATATTCACGAATCACCTTGGCTCAGTGGAAAGAGCCCGGGCTTTGGAGTCAGAGGTCATGGGTTCAAATCCCGGCTCCGCCAATTGTCAGCTGTGTGACTTTGGGCAAGTCACTTCACTTCTCTGTGCCTCAGTTCCCTCATCTGTAAAATGGGGATTGAGACTGTGAGCCCCCCGTGGTACTACCTGATCACCTTGTAACCTCCCCAGCGCTTAGAACAGTGCTTCGCACATAGTAAGCGCTTAATAAATGCCATCATTATTATTATTATTATTATTATTATTATTATTATTACCTTGGGAGGAAAGGAGAAGAAACAATCTGGAAATAGTCACTTACTGCTGGTGGTGGGGTGATTAATAATAATAATAATAATGGCATTTATTAATTAAGCACTTGCTGTGGGCCAAGTACCGTTCTAAGCACTGGGAGGGATACAAGGTGATCAGGTTGTCCCACGAGGGGCTCACAGTCTTCATCCCCATTTTACAGATGAGGTTACTGAGGCCCAGAGAACAATACTAATAATAATGATGGCATTTATTAAGCTCTTACTATGTGCAGAGCACCGTTCTAAGCGCTGGGGAGGTTACAAGGTGATCAGGTTGTTCCACGGTGGGCTCACAGTCTTCATCCCCATTTTACAGATGAGGTCACTGAGGCCCAGAGAAGAATAATAATAATAATAATAATAATGGCATTTATTAAGCACTTTCTATGTGCTAAGCACCGTTCAAAGCACTGGGGAGGTTACAAGGTGATCAGGTTGTTCCACGGGGGGCTCAAAGTCTTCATCCCCATTTTCCAGATGAGGTCACTGAGGCCCAGAGAATCATAATAATAATAATGGCATTTATTAAGCGCTTACTGTGTGCAAAGCACTGTTCTAAGCACTGGGGGGAAGCAAGATGATCAGGTTGTCCCCCGGGGGGCTCACAGTCTTCATCCCCATTTTCCAGATGAGGGAACTGAGGCCCAGAGAAGTGAAGCGACTTGCCCAGAGTCCCCCAGCTGACAAGTGGCGGAGCCGGGATTTGACCCCCTGACCTCTGACTCCAAAGCCTGGGCTCTTTCCACTGAGCCACACTGCTTCTCTGATTAACCCCCATCTCCCCCACCCCTTCTCCCCCGCCTCCAGCTGACCAGGACCAAGGGGGGAGAGGGAGGAGACTTAAGCCACCCCCCCCAACCACAGGCAGGGAGGCCAAATCCAGCCTTCGGGGAGGGAGAAGCAATCAATCAATCAATCGTACTTATTGAGCGCTTACTGTGTGCAGAGCAAGCATCCCCCTCCTGGATGAGGAGGGAGAGTAGGCCTTGGCGAGACGGGTTGGGGCGGGACAGAGGTCCAGTTCACTGGCCAAAGCTCCCGTTCAGTTCCCAGCAATAGTTGTGGTTTGGTCCCCGGGGACTGATTTGCTAATCCATGAAGCAAGCGCTGAGGTCACTGTTCAGACGCCCTCCCCCCAACATCCCCTACGGGGTCAGGGGGAGCCCAGTCCACCAGGGAAGGGGATGGATGGGGGCCAAGACTCCTCTTTAATCAATCAATCAATCGTATTTATTGAGCGCTTACTGTGTGCAGAGCACTATACTAAGCACTTGGGAAGTCCAAATTGGCAACATAGAGAGACAGTCCCTACCCAACAGTGGGCCCACAGTCTAAAAGGGGTTGACAGAGAACAAAACCAAACATACTAACAAAATAAAATAAATAGAATAGATATGTACAAGTAAAATAGATAGAGTAATAAATATGTACAAACATATATACATATATACAGGTGCTGTGGGGAAGGGAAGGAGGTAAAATGGGGGGATGGAGGGGGGGACGAGGGGGAGAGGAAGGAAGGGGCTCAGTCTGGGAAGGCCTCCTGGAGGAGGTGAGCTCTCAGTAGGGCCTTGAAGGGAGGAAGAGAGCGAGCTTGGCGGATGGGCAGAGGGATTGGGGGCATTCCAGGCCCGGGGGAGGACGTGGGCCGGGGGTTGATGGCGGGACGGGCGAGAACGAGGTACGGTGAGGAGATTAGTGGCGGAGGAGCGGAGGGTGCGGGCTGGGCTGGAGAAGGACAGAAGGGAGGGGAGGTAGGAGGGGGCGAGGGGATGGACAGCCTTGAAGCCCAGGGTGAGGAGTTTCTGCTTGATGTGCAGATTGATTGGTAGCCATTGGAGATTTTTATTAATAATAATTTTATGAATTATTCTTTATTAATAATAATAATAATGGCATTTATTAAGCACTTACTATGTTCTAAGCACTGGGGAAGCCACAAGGTGATCAGGTTGTCCCATGGCGGGCTCACAGTCTTCATCCCCATTTTTACAGATGAGGTAACTGAGGCTCAGAGAATCAATCAATCAATCAATTGTATTTATTGAGCGCTTACTGTGTGCAGAGCACTTTACTAAGCACTTGGGAAGTCCAAGCTGGCAACATATAGAGACAGTCCCTACGCAACAGTGGGCTCACAGTCTAGAAGCCCACTGTCAGAGAAGTTAAGTGACTTGCCCAAGGTCACACGGGAGACATGTGGCAGAGTCGGAATTCGAACCCATGACCTCTGACTCCAAAGCCGGGGCTCTTTCCACTGAGCCACGCTGCGTCTCCTATGTACTTGGCTCCATCCTGTGTGAGCACTTGTTATTCAGCCCCCCCTCAGCCCCACAGCACTGCTCTCCGCATCTGCGATTTATTTCGATTTATTTATTTATTTATTTTTAGGCTGTGAGCCCACTGTTGGGTAGGGACTGTCTCTATATGTTGCCAATTTGTACTACCCAAGCGCTTAGTACAGTGCTCTGCACATAGTAAGCGCTCAATAAATACGATTGATGATGATGATTTCAATGCCCGCCTCCCCTCCTGGACTGCGAGCCCCTCGGGGGCAGGGATGGGGTCTACTAACTCTTTTGGGTCGGACTCTATCCTCCTCTGTTTTCCGCTGTCTCCCTCACCACCACAAATCCACCTCTTCCCGCTTCCCCCGCATCTTACCTCCTTCCCTTCCCCACAGCACCTGTATATATATATATATGTTTGTACAGATTTATTACTCTATTTATTTATTTTACTTGTACATATCTAGTCTATTTTATTTTGTTAGTATGTTTGGTTTTGTTCTCTGTCTCCCCCTTTTAGACTGTGAGCCCACTGTTGGGTAGGGACTGTCTCTATATGTTGCCAACTTGGACTTCCCGAGCGCTTAGTCCAGTGCTCTGCACACAGTAAGCGCTCAATAAATACGATTGATTGATTGATTGATTGATTGATTCTCCCTACAGCCCTAGGCTTCCACCGGCACCCCTGCCTGTCTGTCTCCTTTAGGGTCTCTTTAGGGTCTTCCTCTCTTTCTCCGTCTCTGTCTCCCTTTCCACTTTAGAACAGTGTTTTGCACATAGTAAGCACTTAATAAATGCCATCATCATTATTATTATTATTACTGTAACCTCCCCAGCGCTTAGAACAGTGCTTTGCACATAGTAAGTGCTTAATAAATGCCATCATCATCATCCTGCTGCTCCTCTAAACGGGGCCCGGCCTGAACTTGTCCGGCAACAGCGCTTTGAGGGCACCCACGCCTGCACACCCTTCATCCTCCACTCCCGCGTGCCCTCACACTCAATCAATCAATCAATCGTATTTATTGAGCGCTTACTGTGTGCAGAGCACTGTACTAAGCGCTTGGGAAGTCCAAGTTGGCAACATATAGAGACGGTCCCTACCCAACAGCGGGCTCACAGTCTAGAAGGGGGAGACAGACAACAAAACAAAACATATTAACAAAATGAAATAAGTAGAATAGATATGTACAAGTAAAATAAATAAATATAAATAACACAGTCACTGCCCTCCCACAGGCCTACTGGTTTCTGGGCTCTGGGGCTCCAAGTAGTTCATCAATCAATCAATCAATCATATTTATTGAGCGCTTACTGTGTGCACAGCACTGTACTAAGCACTTGGGAAGTACAAGTTGGCAACATATAGAGACGGTCCCTACCCAAGAGTGGGCTCACAGCCCCAGTGCTTAGAACAGTGCTTGGCACATAGTAAGCGCTTAACAAATATGATAATAATAATAATAATAATAATAATCTACCCCAGTGCTTAGAACAGTGAATTCATTCATTCATTCAATCGCATTTATTGGGCGCTTACTGTGTGCAGAGCACTGGACTAAGCGCTTGGGAAGTACAAGTTGGCAACATATAGAGAAGCAGCGTGGCTCAGTGGAAAGAGCCCGGGCTTTGGAGTCAGAGGTCATGGGTTCAAATCCCGGCTCTGCCAATTGTCAGCTGTGTGACTTTGGGCAAGTCACTTCACTTCTCTGGGCCTCAGTTACCTCATCTGTAAAATGGGGATTATGACTGTGAGCCCCCTGAGGGACAACCTGATCGCCTTGTAACTTCCCCAGCGCTTAGAATAGTGCTTTGCACATAGTAAGCGCTTAATAAATGCCATCAAAGAAAAAAAATAATAATAATAATCTATCCTGGTGCTTAGAACAGTGAATGGCACGTAGTAAACGCTTACCAAATACCATCATTATTATCATTAGTGGAAATAACAAAATCCTGGGAGTCAGAGGACCTGGGTTCTAATCCCAATTTTGCCAAATGCTTGCTGTGTGACCTTGGGCAGGTCACCTAACTTCTGTTGGCCTCAGTTCGCCAGTTGTCCCTCCTACTTTGACTGTGAGCCCCCTGAAGATCAGGGACTGTGTCCGACCTAATTCGCTTGTGTCTACCCCGGCGCTTAGAAGAGAGTTTGACACATAGGAAGAGCTTAATAAACACACCATTAAAAAAAAAAAAGCGCTCAGTACGGTGCTTTTCCAGCCGGAGCATCTCAGTTAATACGGTGGTTCAATTGATCGGTGGATCGGCAGCTGAATAAAAGAGAGTCCGACAGGCCGGGGCAGCCCAGAAATGGCACCAGAAAGGAAGCGTCCTGAAATTTGTAGCCTGGACCGTAAGCTCGTTGTGGGCAGGGAATGTGTCTGTTATTCTGTTGTCCTCTCTGCAGCGCTTAGTAATAATAATAATAATAATAATAATAATGGCATTTATTAAGCGCTTACTATGTGCAGAGCACTGTTCTAAGCGCTGGGGGGGATACAAGGTGATCAAGTTGTCCTACATGGGGCTCACAGTCTTTATCCCCATTTTACAGATGAGGGAACTGAGGCCCAGAGAAGTCGAGTGACTTGCCCAAGGTCACACAGCAGACACGTGGCGGAGCTGGGATTCGAACCCAGGACCTCTGACTCCAAAGCCCGGGCTCTTTCCACTGAGCCACGCTGCTTCTCGTGCTTAGTACGGTGGGAGCGGTACTAAGCTTGGGAATCAGAGGTGGTTGGTTCTAATCCTGTCTGCTGTGTGACCTTGGACAAGTCACTTCGCTTCTCCGTGCCTCAGTTCCCTCATCTGTCAAATGGGGAGTAAGACAGCGAGCCCCACGTGGGACAGGGAACGAGTCCAACCCAACCCCAGCACTTAATACAGTGCTTGGCCCATAGTAAGCACTTAAGCAGCGGGCTCAGTGGAAAGAGCCTGGGCTTTGGAGTCAGAGGGCATGAGTTCAAATCCAGGCTCTGCCAATTGTCAGCTGTGGGACTTTGGGCAAGTCACTTCTCTGAGCCTCAGTTACCTCATCTGTAAAATGGGGATGAAGACTGTGAGCCCCACGTGGGACAACCTGATCAGCTTGTATCCGCCCCCCCCACGCTTAGAACAGTGCTTTGCACATAGTAAGCGCTTAACAAATGCCATCATCATCATTATTATTATTACGTAGTAAGCGCTTCTGAAAACAAACACCGGTGAGTCTCGTATTTGTACATCCCAGGCATGTACATATTTGTTACTCTATTTATTTATTTATTTTACTTGTACATATCTATTCTATTTATTTTATTTTGTTAGTATGTTTGGTTTTGTTCTCTGTCTCCCCCTTTTAGACTGTGAGCCCACTGGTGGGTAGGGACCGTCTCTATATGTTGCCAACTTGTACTTCCCAAGTGCTTAGTACAGTGCTCTGCACACAGTAAGCGCTCAATAAATACGATTGATGATGATGACGATGATTTCCAAGGCTAATCAGGAAGACTGTGAGCCCGTCTTCTAGACTGTCAGCCCGTTGTTGGGTAGGGACTGTCCCTATATGTTGCCGACTTGGACTTCCCAAGCGCTTAGTACAGTGCTCTGCACACTTTAAGCGCTCAATAAATACGATCGAATGGATGAAGGTAGACAAGTTGGGCGGCGGGCAGATGGGCCGGGCAGGAAACTCAGTTTGGTTCTGTTTCCTCAAAGTCTCTGAGCCCACTGTTGGGTAGGGGCCGTCTCTATATGTTGCCAACTTGTACTTCCCAAGCGCTTAGTCCAGTGCTCTGCCCACAGTAAGCGCTCAATAAATACGATTGAATGAATGAATCGAATGAAGGTCTCGAGCTCAGTGAAGTTCACGTGGTGGGTCATGGAAAAAAACAGCCAGGCTGATAGCGAACTACAGGAAATGCTTCTGCAGCCAGCGATGAACGAAGCAGCTGCTTCTCTTGGGGAGCTTTGTTGTTCAGAAAGAGAAACCGAGGCCCTTCGGTGAGGGGCCGTTGGGGCGGTTGTCGTGTGAACGTGGGTGTGTGTAGGGGGATTTGTGTGTGGGAGTGTGTACTTGGGCAGAATCCTCAATTTTCTTTGGCCCGGTGCTCGTCTTCAAGCCCGTCCCCGATCTGCCCTCGCCGCCTCCCTGTGCAGGTGACAATTGTCCCCTTTAGGGTGATGAGGAAACTGAGGCAGGAAGAGGCCAGATGACCCCTTCTAGACTGTGAACCCATTGTGGGGTAGGGACCGTCTCTATATGTTGCCGACTTGGACTTCCCAAGCGCTTAGTCCAGTGCTCTGCACACATGCCACCATTATTATTATCTCAACTTGCTCCTATCCCTGCCCAGCGCTCATTCATTCATTCATTCAGTCGTATTTATTGAGCGCTTACTGTGTGCAGAGCACTGGACTAAGCGCTTGGGAAGTACAACTTGACAACATCTAGAGACGGTCCCTACCCAACAGTGGGCTCACAGTCTAGAAGGGGGAGACAGAGAACAAAACGAAACATATTACCAAAATAAAATAAATATGTACAAATAAAATAGAGTAATAAATATGTACAAATATATATACATATATACAGGTGCTGTGGGGAGGGGAAGGAGGTGGGGGGGATTCATTCAATCGTATTTATTGAGCGCTTACTGTGTGCAGAGCACTGTACTAAGACGAGCAGTTTGTGGAGAGAGAGCGAGTTATCTCATCTGTTAATCAGTCAATCGTATTTATTGAGCGCTTTCTGTGTGCAGAGCACTGTACTAAGCGCTTGGGAAGTACAACTTGACAACATATAGAGACGGTCCCTACCCAACAGTGGGCTCACAGTCTAGAAGGGGGAGACAGAGAACAAAACAAAACATATTACCAAAATAAAATAAATATGTACAAATAAAATACAGTAATAAATACGTACAAATATATATACATAAATACAGGTGCTGTGGGGAGGGGAATGAGGTAGGGGGGATTCATTCAATCGTATTTATTGAGCGCTTACTGTGTGCAGAGCACTGTACTAAGACGAGCAGTTCGTGGAGAGAGTGTGAGTTACCTCATCTGTTAATCAATCAATCAATCGTATTTATTGAGTGCTTACTGTGTGCAGAGCACTGGACTAAGCGCTTGGGAAGTACAAGTTGGCAACATATAGAGACGGTCCCTACCCAACAGTGGGCTCACAGCCTAGTGGGGAGAGTGCGAGTTATCTCATCTGTTAATCAATCAATCAATCGTATTTATTGAGCACTTTCTGTGTGCAGTACAGTGCCTGGATTTATTTTATTTTGGTTAATACGTTTTGTTTTGTCGTCTGTCTCCCCCTTCTAGACTGTGAGCCCACTGTTGGGTAGGGACCGTCTCTAGATGTTGCCGACTTGGACTTCCCAAGCGCTTAGTCCGGTGCTCTGCACACATACCACAATCATTATTAATATCTCAACTTGCTCCTATCCCTGCCCTGCGCTCAGTACAGTGCCTGGATTTATTTTATTTTATTTTATTATGTTAATATGTTTTGTCGTCCGTCTCCCCCTTCTAGACTGTGAGCCCGCTGTTGGGTAGGGACCGTCTCTAGATGTTGCCGACTTCTTCCCAAGCGCTTAGTCTAGTGCTCTGCACACGGTAAGCGCTCAATAAATACGATTGAATGAAATGAAGTAAGCTCTCAATAAATACGATTGAATGAATGAATGACCCACCCAAGGTCGCAGGGCAAGCCGGAGGCCGAGCCGAACCGCGCTTAGTACAGTGCTCTGCACACAGTGAGCGCTCAATAAATATGATTGATGGATTGATTGACTCCTGGCCCGCACGGTTGTTCCCCTCCACGAGTGTCTGTGTGAGTGTGTGCGTGTGTGTGTGTGTGTGTGTGTTGCAAGAGTCAGTCAGTTCTATTTATTGAGAGCTTACTGTGTGTGGAGCACTGTGCTAAGGGCTTGGGAGAGTATAATATAGCAATATAACAGACGCCTTCCTTGCCCACAGCGAGCTTATTCATTTCATCATATTTATTGAGCACTTACTGAGCGCAGAGCACTGTGCTAAGCTTGCAGTCTAGAGGATTTTCATTCATTCATTCATCCAATCGTATTTATTGGGCGCTTACTGTGTGCAGAGCACTGGACTAAGCGCTTGGGAAGTCCAAGTTGGCAACATATGGAGATGGTCCCTACCCAACAGCGGGCTCACAGTCTAGAAGGGGGATAAATAAATGGCGATAAACCGTAACCCCCTGGGACCCTTGTCCTGCTTTCCTGCTCCCCAGTCAGGAGTCTCGGGGCAGTTGGATGGGGAGGGGGAGAAGAGATGGGTCACGGCAGCCTGCACGTGGAGACATAATAATAATAATAATAATAATAATAATAATAATAATAATAATGGCATTTATTAAGCACTTCCTATGTGCAAAGCACTGTTCTAAGCGCTGGGGAGGTTACAAGGTGATCAAGTTGTCCCATGGAGGGCTCATAGTCTTCATCCCCCTTTTACAAATGAGGTCACTGAGGCACAGAAAAGTGAAGTGATTTGCCCAAAGTCACCCAGCTGACAGTTGGCAGAGCCGGGATTTGAACCCATGACTTCTGACTCCCAAGCCCGGGCTCTTTCCACTGAGCCACGCGGCTTCTCTGAAAATGGAGAGGAAACATTAGGCTGTGCCCCCGGAGAGCATCGAGCATTAATTCCTCGTGTCCGTTTCCCGTTTTTTTCCTCCCATCTCCTGTCTCGGAAACAGCGTGGCTCAGTGGAAAGAAGGGGGGGCCTGGGAGTTGGGAGACGTGGGTTCTAATCCCGGCTCTGCCACATGTCTGCTGTGTGACCATGGGCTAGTCACTTTACTTCTCTGGGCCTCAGTGACCTCATCTGTAAAATGGGGATTAAAACCCTGAGCCCCGTGCGGGACAGGGACTGTGTTCGACCCAACTATCTTGTATCTCCCCCAGCGCTTAGAACAGTGCTTGGCATATAGTAAGTGCTTAATAAACACCACAGTTATTATTATTATTGTTATTATTATCATAACTTTAGTGTCGGTCTTAAGCTCCTTGAGGTCAGGGGTCGAATCCACTAACCCTCCTGGATTCTCCAAAGTGCTCAGCATAAAGTAGGTGCTCAGAAAATGCTATCGATGATGATGATGATGATAATAATAATAATAATAATGATGGCAATTGTGAAACGCTTACTATGTGCAAAGCACCGTTCTAAGCGCTGGGGGAATACAATTCATTCATTCATTCAATCGTATTTATTGAGCGCTTACTGTGTGCAGAGCACTGTACTAAGCGCTTGGGAAGTACAAATTGGCAACATATAGAGACAGTCCCTACCCAACAGTGGGCTCACAGTCTAAAAGGGGGAGACAAAACCAAACCTACTAACAAAATAAAATAAATAGAATAGATATGTACAAGTAAAATGAATAAATAAATAGAGTAATAAATCTGTACAAACATATATACGTATATACAGGTGCTGTGGGGAAGGGAAGGAGGTAAGATGGGGGGAGTCGGATGGGAGGAGGGAGGGAATCTCAGGGCGGAGGCAGGACGTGGGCAAGAGTTCGGTGGCGAGATAGAGGAGATGGAGGTCCAGTGAGTAGGTCGGTCCCTGAAGCACTTAGTACGGTGCTCTGCACACAGTAAGCGCTCAATAAATATGATTGATTGATTGATTGATCTTGTCTTCCCCGGGGCAGGTGGGATAGGGAGGCCGCCGGCTCTGACATCCATTCGGCCTCCGCCAGGAGTTCTGCTGCTCGTCCCCCTCTCCATCCCCCCCATCTTACCTCCTTCCCTTCCCCACAGCACCTGTATATATGTATATATGTTTGTACATATTTATTACTCTATTTATTTATTTTACTTGTACATATCTATTCTATTTATTTTATTTTGTTAGTATGTTTGGTTTTGTTCTCTGTCTCCCCCTTTTAAACTGTCAGCCCACTGTTGGGTAGAGACTGTCTCTACATGTTGCCAACTTGCATTTCCCAAGCGCTTAGTACAGTGCTCTGCACACAGTAAGCGCTCAATAAATACGACTGATGATGATGATGATGATGGCATTTATTAAGCGCTCACTATGTGCCAAGCACTGTTCTAAGCGCTGGGGAGGTTACAGGGTGATCAGGGTGTCCCACGGGGGGGCTCCCAGTCTTCCTCCCCATTTTCCAGATGAGGCCACTGAGGCCCAGAGAAGTGACTTGCCCCAAGCTGACAATTGGCAGATGGAGACGCCCCCTCCTCTGTGGGGCCGTCTGGATTAATTCATTCATTCAGTCGTGTTTGTTGAGCTCTTACTGTGTGCAGAGCACTGTACTAAGCGCTTGGGAGCATACAATGCAACAATAGACAGATACGTTCCCTGCCCACAGTGAGCTTTGAGTCTAGAGGGGGAGACAGATATTAATAGAAAGAAATAAATGACAGATATGGACTTAAGTGATGTGGGGCCGGGAGGGGAGATGGACAAAAGGGGGCAAGGCCGGCGGGGAACGTAGCTCACTCCCGAACCCGCGGTCTAGTCAATCGGCTTTATTTATTGGACGCTTACAGCGTGCAGAGCACTGTACTAATGGAACGGACACATTCCCTGCCCACAAGAGTCTACCGTCCGGCCTCCACATCATCATCAATCGTATTTATTGAGCGCTTACTACGTGCAGAGCACTGTACTAAGCGCTTAAAAACTCACCACCCCTGGTTTACAAAACCAGTGCTCACATCCCTCTCCTCTCCCCACTCAAAAAATGCTGACCGGCTTCCTGGCTTGTTAAAATATTTGTGCGTCTTGGGTAAGCGGTTACAAATATCTCAAGAGTGTAGACTGCAGCTGGGGAGAGGGTGGGAGGGGGGGATGCCGGGAAGGAGGGAGACGCCAGGGGAAATTCCCACTGGGTGGAGAATTTATTCATTTATTCATTCAGTCGTATTTAGTGAGCGCTTACTGTTTGCAGGGTACTGTACTCCCCTTTTGTCTCCCCCTTTTAGACTGTGAGCCCACTGTTGGGTAGGGACTGTCTCTATATGTTGCCAATTTGTACTTCCCAAGCGCTTAGTACAGTGCTCTGCACATAGTAAGCGCTCAATAAATACGATTGATGATGATGATGATGTACTGAGCGCTTGGGAGAGGGCAGGACCACAATAAACGGATGCATTCCCTGCTCACGATGAGGTCACAGTCTAGAGGATCCCGGGGGCCAGGATGGAGCCAGTCAGCCGGTTTCTATCCCTGATCCCGTCCCGTAGGATAAAAGGGTCTGGAAGTTGGAGGTGGTGCTTAGTGTGACTTCGGAGGTTACCTGAAATCAATCAATCAATCAATCGATTGTATTTATTGAGCGCTTAGTGTGTGCAGAGCACTGGACTAAGTGCTTGGGAAGTCCAAGTTGGCAACATATAGAGACGGTCCCTACCCAACAGTGGGCTCACAGTCTTAAAGGTTCAAGTCTGAAAGGTTCAAGTCTGAAAGGTTCAAGGAGCATGCAGGGAGGAATTCTGTGTTGATTGGCCTCTTTTTAATGGTGTGAAGCACTTACTGTGTGCCCGGCACTGTACTGAGCGCCGGGGTAGATACAAGCTAATCGGGTTGGACTCAATGCCCGTCCCACGTGGGGTTCACGGTCTTAATCCCAGTTTTACGGATGAGGTCACTGAGAGGTGCATAATAATAATAACGATGATTATTGTTAGGAGAAGCAGCGTGGCTCAGTGGAAAGAGCCCGGGCTTTGGAGTCAGAGGTCTTGGGTTCAAATCCCAGCTCCGCCAACCGTCAGCTGTGTGACTTCGGCAAGTCACTTAACTTCTCCGGGCCTCAGTTCCCTCATCTGGAAAATGGGGATTAAATCTGTGAGCCGCCCGTGGGACAACCTGATCACCTTGTAACCTAGAACGGTGCTCCGCACATAGTAAGCGCTTAACAAATACCATTATTATTATTATTACGGTAGCCGTTAAATGCTTGCTACGTGCCAGGCACTGTACTAAGCGCCAGGGTGGCTACAAGCAAATCAGGTTGGACACAGTCCCTACCCCACGTAGGGCTCACGGTTTCAATCCCCACTTTACAGAGGAGGTAACTGAGGCCCAGAGAAGTGATGTGACTTGCCCAAGGCCCCAAGGCAGATAAGTGGCGGAGCCGGGATTAGAACCCAGGTCCCTCTGCTCTATCCACTGGGCCCCGCTGCTTCTCATGCCTCGCGAGTACCCACCCTCAGAGTTGGCAGCAGACCACTTGACATCCCTGCCTTCCCCAGTGACTCAGTGTGGACTTCCATCCCTGGATCTGTCCAGATCCCTCCGGGCCTGCTGGTATTCCCGGCTGCACGGCTTCCTGTGGGAACGGAACCTCCGTGCCCCGGCCGGGCTCCGGGAATACGGGTTTCCCGTGTTTGGTTCGGAACCTGCCATCCTCTGGCTCCCGTGGGGACCCTTCCTCCTGGAGGTTGGAATTTGGGGGACAGCAATTCCGAGTCCGGGAAGCAGCGGGGCCTGATGGAAAGAGGCCGGGCCTGGAGTCCGAAGATGTGAGTTCTAATGCCGGCCCCGCCACATGTCTGCTGTGTGACCTTAGGTAAGTCACTGCACTTCTCTGGGCCTCAGTTCCCTCATCCGTCAAATGGGGATTAAGAGTGTGAGCCCCTTGTGGGACCGGGACTGTGTCCAACCTGATTAACCTGTCTCTACCCCAGCGTTTAGAGCAGCGCTTCGCGTAGTAAGCGCTTAACAGCAGCACGGCTTAGTGGAAAGAGCCCGGGTTTGGGAGTCAGAGGTTGTGGGTTCTAATCCCGGCTCCTCCACTTGTCAGCTGGGTGACTTCGGGCAAGTCACGTCACTTCTCTGAGCCTCAGTTACCCCATCTGTAAAATAAGGATTAAGACTGTGTGCCTCACGTGGGACAACCTGATCACTTTATGTCCCCCCCAACGCTTAGAACAGTGCTTCGCACATAGTAAGCGCTTAACAAATGCCATCATTATTATCCCCGTAATGATTATGATTGTTACACCTTTCTGATGCTTTCAATGCCTTTCCGCTCTGCCAGCGGCGTCTTTCAATCCACCAATCAATCAGCCAAACAATAATAATAATGGTGTTTGTTAAACGCTTACTATGTGCCAAGCACTGTTCTAAGCGCTGGAGTACATACAAGGCTATTAGGGTACCCCACGTGGGGCTCACAGTCTTAATTCCCATTTTACAGATGGGATAACTAAGGCCCCGAGAAGTGAATCGACTTGCCCAAAGTCACCCAGCTGACAAGCGGCGGAGCCGGGATTAGAACCCACGACCTCCGACTCCCGAGCCCGGGCTCTTTCCACTGAGCTGCTCCTCAGGCATTGATTGAGCGCCTTTTTGAGTGCAAAGCCCTGTCAGCGCTTAGAACAGTGCTTTGCACACAGTAAGCGCTTAATAAATGCTATCGTTATTATTATTACAAGACAGTTGAGCCAGGTGTCCGGTCCAAGGGGGAAGGAGAGCAGGGATCTTGCCTCCGTTTGACAGAGAGGAATCCAGAGTCCAGAGAGGTTAAATGACTCGCCCAGGGCCACATGGCGGAATTAGAACCCGGGTCTCGCGCCTCCCGGCCTCGCGATCTGCCCCTCTTTCCTGGAGCCCCGCTGCTTCCTTGAACCCCGAGATCGCGCTGAGGCCTCGGGGCAGATCCCCCTTGCTCCGGGTGGCGGGAAGGTCTGATCTAGCTGGGTTTCCAGTTACATCTCCTGATAACTTTATGATTTACATTCCCCGAAATAGATGGATTTTTTTATGATCGCGGGGTTTGATTCTCCCAAATACTTTGCCCAAAAAAGCACATTTGGCTCTAAGTCTCCAGGGCACCGTTCCTGGGGCCTCGGGCCCAGTGGGCCGGGCACGGACGGCTGCCACCCCGCTGGGCCTGGGGCCGGGGTGACCTTCCCCCCGGCTGGGGTTGAGGCGAATAATAATAATGATAATAATAATAATGATAATAATAATAATAATAGCATTTATTAAGTGCTTACTACGTGGAGAGCACTGTTCTAAGCTCTGGGGAAGTTACAAGGTGATCATCATCATCATCAATCGTATTTATTAAGCGCTTACTGTGTGCAGAGCACTGTTCTAAGCTCTGGGGAAGTTACAAGGTGATCATCATCATCAATCGTATTTATTGAGCGTTTACTGTGCGCAGAGCACTGGACTAAGCACTTGGGAAGTACAAATTGGCAACATATAGAGACAGTCCCTACCCAACAGCGGGCTCACAGTCTAAAAGGGGGAGACAGAGAACAAAACCAACATACTAACAAAATAAAATAAATAGGATAGCTGTGTACAAGTAAAATAAATAAATAAATAAATAAATAGAGTAATAAATATGTACAAATATATATACATACAGGTGATCAGGTTGTCCCATGGGGGGGCTCACAGTCTTCATCCCCATTTGACAGATGAGGTAACTGAGGCACAGAGAAGTGAAGTGACTTGCCCGAAGTCACACAGCTGACAATCGGCGGAGCCGGGATTTGAACCCACGACCTCTGACTTCAAAGCCCGGGCTCTTTCCACTGAGCCACGCTGCTTCGCTAAGGCAAAGGGACCCTCACCTAGGTTCTCCAGGTGTTTCCCACCCCCTCCGAAAGGCAGGGGGTAAACACGGCTCTGGGAACTTTATGGGATCCACCGGGGCCTGAACTTTCTGGACATCCACCAGCGGCCCAGGGCGGGGCTGGGATTTGAACCCAGGCGTCCTGGCTCTCACTTCACATCACGCCCTGCTGCCGCCTCCGTTCTGTGAGGGGGAAACCGAGTCAATCAGTCAGTCGTGTTTACCATCATCATCATCAATCGTATTTATTGAGCGCTTACTAGGTGCAGAGCACTGTACTAAGTGCTTGGGAAGTACAAATTGGCAACATATAGAGATGGTCCCTACCCAACAGTGGGCTCACAGTCTAAAAGGGGGAGACAGAGAACAAAACCAAACATACTAACAAAATAAAAGAAATAGAATAGATATGTACAAGTAAAATAAATAAATAAATTAATTAAATTAATTAAATTAAATAAATAAATTTACTGAGCGCTTACCGTGTGCAGAGCGCTGGGGAGGTTACAAGGTGATCAGGTTGTCCCCCGGGGGACTCCCAGTCTTCATCCCCATTTTCCAGATGAGGGAACTGAGGCCCGGAGAAGTGAAGTGACTTGCCCGAAGTCACACAGCCGACAATTGGAAGAGGGAAGAGGGGACCCCGATTGGTGGCCTCGGAATCCCCCAGGACTCAGTAGCCCCCCTGGATGTTTCCCCTTGGGATTCCACATCCGAGGCGGGCCACGCCGGAGGCCTGTGGGCCTGGTGTTGGGCATGGCGGCTGTCCCCTCCACCGTGATGGGGTCCCTGGGGGGCACGGGGCACCCCGGGCACCGCTGCCGTACCCTCCTCCATGAGGGGACCCCTGGGGAAGACGGGACCCGAGCCGACCGAGGACTGTCCATATCTATTCTATTTATTTTATTTTGTTAGTATGTTTGGTTTTGTTCTCTGTCTCCCCCTTTTAGACCGTGAGCCCACTGTTGGGCAGGGACTGTCTCTATATGTTGCCAACTTGTACTTCCCAAGCGCTTAGTCCAGGGCTCTGCACACAGTAAGCGCTCAATAAATACGATCGATGATGATGATGATGATGGTGACCCAGGCGGTGGGACGTTCTCGGGCCGCCATCTGGAGAAGGGCCCCGCGGGTGGGCCCTGACCAGAGGCCGGTGGGCGAGGCTGGGCGTTGGGCTGGAGAGGCGTCCTCCCCAGTCCCCCCGGCCCGGGACCGGCCACCCACGGCTCCTCCCGCTTCCGTGCAGGGATTTGAAACTGGACAACATCCTCTTGGACGCGGAGGGTCACTGCAAGCTGGCCGACTTCGGCATGTGCAAAGAAGGGATCCTGAATGGCGTCACCACCACCACCTTCTGCGGAACGCCCGACTACATCGCCCCGGAGGTGAGCCGCCCCCGCCCAGAGCGTCGGGCCGCAGATCCAGGGACTTGTTCAGGAACCTGCCCGGAGTCACCCAGCTGACAATCGGCGGAGCCGGGATTTGAACCCATGACCTCCGACTCCAAAGCCCGGGCTCTTTCCACTGAGCCACGCTGCTTCCCCACATGCCCACACTTCAGCTAGTCTTAAAAGAAAAACAAAAAAAGACCCCCAAACCCCTGTCCTGAACCCCATCCTTCCCCCCAACCCCGGACCAACGCTGCTCACTCCATTCTCTCCCCACCCTTCTCCATTCTTGTCCAAAACCCAAGCGTGGGTCACTGGGGAAGCAGCGTGGCTCAGTGGAAAGAGCCCGGGCTTTGGAGTCAGAGTTCATGGGTTCGAATCCCGGCCCCGCCAATTGTTAGCTGTGTGACTTTGGGCAAGCCGCTTCACTTCTCTGGGCCTCAGTTCCCTCATCTGTCAAATGGAGATGAAGACTGTGAGCCCCCCGTGGGACAACCCGATCACCTTGTAACCTCCCCAGCGCTTAGACCAGTGCTTTGCACATAGTAAGCGCTTAATAAATGCCATCATTATTATTATTATTATTATCCACCCCCGGATTCACCCTTCCGGACTCGGCTTCTCCGCCCCTGCTGTGGCCTGATTCCTTTGGGATGTTCCATTTCTTCCCGTTGTCCCGCTCTCCTGTCTCCCTCTGCCGTCCTCTGCTTTTCCTGCCTTCTCTCCCCCTCTGACTTCTCTGCCAGTCTCCTCTCCCACTCTGGTCTCCCCTCTAAAAATAGCAACAACAATGATAATGATAATAATAATAATAATAATAATAATAATAACAGTACTCGTTAAGTGCTTACTATGTGCCACACGCTGTTCTAAGAGCTGGAGTAGATTCATTCATTCATTCAATCGTATTTATTGAGCACTTACTGTGTGCAGAGCACTGGACTAAGCGCTTGGGAAGTACAATTTGGCACAGAGGAGTAAAGTGACTTGCCCAGGGTCACAGCAGTCAAGTGGTGGAATCAAAATTAGAACTTAAATCTCCCAACTTCCAACCCAAGCTCTTGCCACTGGGCCACACTACTTCTCAATCCCTGCCTTCAGAGGTCTTCTAGACTAGCAAGGAGCTTATTTATCTTACTTTTCTTTTTGCCTCCCTGCTCTCTTCATCCTCCGTATTACGAGTATGCCATCGCATATCTGCTTCATGCTAGGAAAAATGTACTAGAATCAAAATCTCCCAGGCAACATTCCTGCTTTAGGATTAAAACTGTTCATTCCTTACCACACAGAGTTGCTGTGAGGAAAAAAAGAATGACATAGATAATACAAGAGTGCTTTTAACCAGGTTGGAAACAACTCCTGTCCCACGTGGGGCTCACGCTCTTAATCCCCATTTTACAGACGAGGGAACTGAGGCCCAGAGAACCGAAGTCAGTAGGCCAAGGTCCCACAGCGGAGTTGTGGCGGAGCCAGGATTAGAACCCAGGGCTTTCTGATGCCCAGGCCCGTGCTCTGTACTTCTCTCCCACTGTGCTGTCTTAGACTTCTCTCCCGGTCTTCTCTGTCTCCCCTTTCTAGACTGTGAACCCACTGTTGGGTAGGGACCGTCTCTAGATGTTGCCAACTTGTACTTCCCAAGCGCTTAGTACAGTGCTCTGCACACAGTAAGCACTCAATAAATATGATTGATTCATGCTTGATTGATTCATGATTCTCTTCCACTCTGTCGTCCCATTTTGTTTTTTCCTCCTTCCCTCCGCCCTCCCAGGGCTTAGTATAGTGCCTGGCACATAGTAAGGGATTAACAAGCAGCGTGGCTCAGTGGAAAGAGCCCGGGCTTTGGAGTCAGAGGTCATGGGTTCAAATCCCGACTCCGCCACCTGTCAGCTGGGTGACTTTGGGCAAGTCACTTCACTTCTCTGGGCCTCAGTGACCTCATCTGGAAAATGGGGATTAAGACTGTGATCCCCATGTGGGACAACCTGATCACCTTGTAAACTCCCCAGCGCTTAGAACAGTGCTTTGCACATAGTAAGCGCTTAATAAATGCCATCATTATTATTAACAAATATCATAATTATTATTATTAATATTTTTCTGCTGCCCCACCTTTCTGTCTCGCTCTGCTGTCTCTGTCTGCTCTCACGCTGTTGTCCCACTCCGGGCACGTCTCCTCCAAGAGGCCTTCCCAGACTAAGCCCCACTTTTCCTCATCTCCCACTTCCTTAATAATAATAATAATAATAATGGCATTTATTAAGCGCTTACTATGTGCAAAGCACTGTTCTAAGCGCTGGGGAGGATACAAGGTGATCAGGTTGTCCCACTGGGGGCTCACAGTCTTCAACCCCATTTTCCAGATGAGGGAACTGAGGCCCAGAGAAGCAGTGTGGCCTAGTGGAAAGAGCCCAGGCTTTGGACTCAGAGGTCATGGGTTCAAATCCCAGCTCCGCCAATTGTCAGCTGTGTGACTTTGGGCGAGTCACTTCTCTGGGCCTCAGTTCCCTCATCTGCAAAATGAGGATTAAGACTGGGAGCCCCCAGTGGGACAACCTGATCACCTTGTAACCTCCCCAGCGCTTAGAGCAGTGCTTTGCACATAGTAAGCACTTAATAAATCCCATCATTATTATTATTATTAATCCCCATTTTACAGATGAGGGAACTGAGGCCCAGAGAAGTGAAGTAACTTGCCCAAAATCACACAGCTGACAAGTGGCGGAGCCGGGATTTGAACCCATGACCTCTGACTCCAAAGCCCGGGCTCTTTTCCACTGAGTCACGCTGCTTTCTTCGGTGTCGCCGTTTGCTCTTGCCCCACTCCCAGCCCCATAGCACTTTGGTACTTATTTACCATTTTATTTATTTGTAGTGATGTCTGTCTCCCCACCTCTAGACTGTGAGTTCACTGTGGGCAGGGAACGTCACTGTTTATTGTTGTATTGTACTTCCCCAAGTGCTTAGTACAGTGCTCTGCAAACAGTAAGCGCTCGATCAATATGATCGATTAATTTTTAGACTGTGAGCCCACTGTTGGGTAGGGACTGTCTCTATATGTTGCCAACTTGTACTTCCCAAGCGCTTAGTACAGTGCTCTGCACACAGTAAGCGCTCAATAAATACAATTGATGATGATGATGATTGATCGTTTGGTTGCTGTCCTGCTCTTTGGTTCTGCTCCCCCGTCCCGCTGTGCTGCCAGTCAGTCGATCTGTTTCTTGAGCGCTTACTGTGTGCAGAGCGCTGTACTGAGCGCTTGGGAGGGGACAATACGACAATAAAACAGACTCATTCCCTGCCACAGTGCGCAATCTAGAGAAGGAGACGGACATTAGTGGAAATTAATAAAATTAGAGATCTGCCCATAGCGCTGTGGGGCTGGGAGGGGGGATGCTGACCCCCTTTGCTCTTCTGTCCCTTTTAGACTGTGAGCCCACTTTTGGGTAGGGACTGTCTCTATATGTTGCCGATTTGTACTTCCCAAGCGCTTAGTACAGTGCTCTGCACATAGTAAGCGCTCAATAAATGCAGTTGATGATGATGATGTCCCACTGGGCTGTAGAGGGAGAGGCCCCCAAAATCCCACGGCTCAGATTCCTCAAGGACTGAAAGGCCCCGGGCAGGGATGGGGCCATCCCCATCCATTCCCTCCATCCGGAGAAGCAGCGTGGCTCAGTGGAAAGAGCCCGGGTTTGGGAGTCAGAAGTCATGGGTTCAAATCCCGGCTCCGCCACTTAGCTGTGTGACTTTGGGCAAGTCACTTCTCTGCTCTGTCTCCCCCTTTTAGACTGTGAGCCCACTGTTGGGTTGGGACTGTCTCTATATGTTCCCAAGTGCTTAGTACGGTGCTCTGCACACAGTAAGCGCTTAATACAATTGATTGATCGATTCTCTGAGCCTCAGTTCCCTCATCTGGAAAATGGGGATGAAGACTGTGAGCCCCCCGTGGGACAACCTGATCGCCTTATAACCGCCCCAGGGTTAGAACGGTGCTTGGCACGTGGTAATCGCTTAACGAATACCAACGTTATTATTATTATTATCATCCCCCTGCCTCCAGCCCGGGCTCGGCGTGGCTCCGGGCGGGAAGGGGAGACTCCGGGAAAGGCTTGGGGGTGCTCAGCCCCGAGGAGGCCGATCCCAGAGAGCGGAAGAGGGAGGGTCTCTGAGGCGGCGGGCCGTTGGGCGGCCAGATCTTGCAGGAGCTGGAGTACGGCCCGTCGGTGGACTGGTGGGCCCTGGGCGTGCTCATGTACGAGATGATGGCCGGACAGCCCCCCTTCGAGGCGGACAACGAGGACGACCTCTTCGAGTCCATCCTCCACGACGACGTCCTCTACCCGGTCTGGCTGAGCAAGGAGGCCGTCAGCATCCTCAAAGCCGTGAGTGCGGCCGCCCCTGCCTCCCGGGGCGGGAGGTTCCGGGGGGACGGGGGGAGCTCGCGGGGGACCCGCCCCGACCCCCGCTCTCCCCCTCTCCAGTTCATGACCAAGAACCCCAACAAGCGGCTGGGCTGCGTGGCCGCCCAGAGCGGTGAGGAGGCCATCCGACAGCATCCCTTCTTCAAGGACATCGACTGGGCCCAGCTGGAGCAGAGGAAGGTCAAGCCACCCTTCAAACCGCGCATCGTGAGTGCCGGGCCGCGGCGGGAGGACTTCTGGGGTCCCCCGAGAAAGAAAGAGAGAGAAAGAGAGAGAGTGTGTGTGTGTTGAGAAAGAGGGAAAAAGAGAGAGAAAGAGAGAGGAGAGAGAGTGTGTGTGTGTGTTGTCGTCGTCCCTGGGGAAGGGGTGTAATGTCCCATAGGAAGGAGCAGAAGGGCGTGGTGAAGGAGACATCAATCAATCAATCAATCGTATTTATTGAGCACTTACTGTGTGCAGAGCACTGGACTAAGTGCTTGGGAAGTCCAAGTTGGCAACAGATAGAGACAGTCCCTACCCAACAGTGGGCTCACAGCCCCAGTGCTTAGAACAGTGCTTGGCACACGCTTAACAATTATAACAATAATAATAATAATCTATCCCAGTGCTTAGAACGGTGAATTCGTTCATTCATTCAGTCGTATTTGTTGAGGGCTTACTGTGGGCAGAGCACTGGACTAAGCGCTCGGGAAGTCCAAGTAGGCAACATCTAGAGACGGTCCCTACCCATCAGCGGGCTCACAGTCTAGAAGGGGGAGACGGACAACAAAACCAAACATATTAACAAAATAAAATAAATAGAATAGATATGGACAAGTAAAATAAATAAATAAATAAATAAATAGAGTAATAAATATGTACAAGCATATATACATATATACAGGGGCTGTGGGGAAGGGAAGGAGGTAAGACGGGGGGGATGGAGAGGGGGACGAGGGGGAGAGACATGTGATCCTATAGTAGCAGCATGGCTTAGTGGAAAGACCCCGGGCCTAGGAGCTGGAAGACCTGAGTTCTAATCCCGGCCCTGCCACTCGTCTGCTTTCATTCATTCATTCAATCATATTTATTCATTCATTCATTCATTCAATCGTATTTATTGAGCGCTTACTGTGTGCAGAGCACTGGACTAAGCACTTGGGAAGTCCAAGTTGACAACACATAGAGATGGTCCCTACCCAGCAGCGGGCTCACAGTCTAGAAGGGGGAGACAGACAACAAAACAAAAGGTGTTAACAAAATCAAATAAATAGAATAAATATGTACAAGTAAAATAGAGTAATAAATATGTACAAGCATATATACATATATACAAGATTAGCATTTAGTACAGTGCTCGACACATAGGAAGCGCCTTGTGGTCCCATGGGTGAGGATATGTTGGGGGCGAGGGGGGTGGTCCGGTGGGAGGATTCATTCAATTCATTCATTCAATCGTATTTATTGAGCGCTTACTGTGTGCAGAGCACTGGACTAAGCGCTTGGGAAGTGCAAGTTGGCAACATATAGAGACGGTCCCTACCCAACGGCGGGCTCACAGGCTAGAAGACTGGATGTGGATGTGTATGGAGGTCTGATGGGGGCCCGTGTGAGGGGGTGTGTGTGTTGGGGGGGGGCATTCCCATGGATGGGGAGGGACATGTGTTGTCCCATGTGTATATGTGTAAGGGGTTGTGTGTGTTGTGGGGGGGGGGGGGGGCGGTGGTTTCCCATGGGCAGATGTTGGGGTGGGGGAGAGGGTGACCATGGTCCGGAGGCATGTCCCGAGGGCGGGGGTCCCATAGGATGCACTCGGTCATCTGGGGGAGTTGGGACCACGACCCTCGGGACCCTCAATCAATCAATCAATCAATCAATCGTATTTATTGAGCGCTTACTAAGCGCTTGGGAAGCCCAAGTTGGCAGCATACAGAGACGGTCCCTACCCAACAGCGGGCTCACAGTCTAGAAGGGGGAGATGGACAACAATACAAAACATATTAACAAAATAAAATAAATAGAATAGTAAATATGTACAAGTAAAATGCATAAATAAATAAATTGGGGTCCCGGGCCCGGGATGGGGGTGGGAGAAGGCGTCACCCCAATGACGGGAAGAGGGGGTTCCCCCAAGTGGATGGACGAACCCCAGGGAAAATACAAAGGAGCCCCGGGTGCAGGGCCCCAATCCCTGGAGCTTCCCGGGAAGGCGGCGGGGCGCGGGGGTCTCCGGGGGTGACGATCCCCGCTGCCCACCCCTCAGAACGGAAACCCCGGAAAGAGGGGACCCGGGGAGGCCCCCGGGTCGCGTCGCCCCGACGAGGGTCCCGCCGCTGACCCGGCCCGTGCTCCCCCAGAAAACCAAGCGGGACGTGAACAACTTTGACCAGGACTTCACCCGCGAAGACCCCGTCCTCACGCTGGTGGACGAAGCCATCGTGAAGCAGATCAACCAGGAGGAATTCAAAGGCTTCTCCTACTTCGGGGAGGACACGCTCCCGTGAAAGGCCGGCCGGCCGGCGGGGTCCACCCGGGTCGGGGGGCGCGCAGGGGGAGGAGGATGAGGGGCTGGGGGGGAGCACGGGGACCACGAGGAGGATGATGAGGGGGACACCCTCCCAGGGAGATGGCTCAGCCGCCGGGGCCTCCGGCCTAGAGCCCCCGCCCCGGCCTCCTCTGTATTTATTGTGTCCGTCCGTCCGTCCGCCCGGGCCCCCTCCCTCCGGCCGGCCGGCCGCCCTCCCCCGCCATCCCACCGCCCCTCCGAGCGATGCCAAATCACCCCGGCTCAGAAGTGGACGCGCGACAACACACTGCCGTATTTCTACCGCCCGCGGCCTGCTTTCGGGAGAGAGCCGGCGGCGACGGGTGGACGGGGAGGGGCGGCGCGGGAAGGCCTCGGAGGGGCGGCGGGCTGGGGGGTCCGGGGCCTGGGGTGGGGGCGGCTGGGGAACGGGGGTCCGATCGCTGCCTCGGCCTACCGGTCACCAGAACCGTGCGGGAGCCGCAGGCCGCCCGCCGACCCACGGAAGCCATTCATCCGGGCGGGAGGCGGTGACCCCCGACCCCTGCCCGGCCTCCCAGCCTTCCCCCCTCTCTCCCCCCCGTCCCCTCTGCCTCTATTTATTTCCCCAGCGGTGTCCCCCCTCCCCGAACCCTTGTACTACTGTGTTACGTGTTTCTAGTCGATCGGGTCAAAGTGGACCCGCGAACCCCGCATCCTCCCGGGTCCTCGGAGGGGAGGGCGGTGGTGTCCGGTGGGGGTGGGGGGTGGGGGGTCCGCCTCGCCGTCCGCCCGTCCGCCTCCCCCCGACCGACCCCTGCATGTTCGGGCCTCTAGCAACCTTTAGTCTCCGAAAGAATAATCCCAATCGTGTCTGTGTGCAATACTAAGTGGGGGTCGGTTCCAGTTACCGTGGGGCAGGTGAGGTTTGGGGTGCGGTGGCGTCGAAGGCCACGGAAGCGCGGATCGGGCTCCCGCGGGCCTCCGGGACCCCGGGGGGCCGGCCGGGCCGGGACCCCCGTGGTCTCGTTCGGGGTGGGGGGAAGTGAGAAGGAAGGGGAAGGGGCCGCCGGTGGTCTTCGGGACGGATTAGGGCATACAGTTCCGCTCTGTTTTGGAAACTCAGGTGTCATTATTCACTCTTCTGGTGATGATTTCGGATAGGAAACACTGTGTGCGGAGGGGTCGGGGGGCCCGGGACCCCCACTCGGCCGGAGGCGTCTCGCGTCCGCGACCTCCCCGCGGGCTGTGCGCGGCCTTCGCGGCGGGCTCCGTCTCCGGCCGGCCTTGAAGTGTCCTTTTCCCCAGCGGGCCTCGGCCGGGCGGACGGGGGGGACCCTCGCGGCCGGTCGGGAGCCCCTAATCAGAAACCTTAATCGAGGATCAGCCGGGAGGAGGGAGGAGGGGGCTCCTCGGGGACCCCCGGATCCCCGAGGGTTGAGGGGCGAGGCGGGAGGCGGATCCGATCCCTCCCCCGGAAAGGTGTGAAACGCGGACGGTCCCTTGCCCCGACGACGACGCCGGACCGGGAACGTGTCTCGTCCCGAATGGCTCCGGAGAAAAATCTTACCTCGTTTTCCGGCCCGGGCGTGGGGGGCTTCGGAGCCGTCGAGGAGGGGGCTCGGGCGGCGGGGCGGGACGGGCGGGGGGGGGCGGCGGGAGGGTTTGTATTGTGAGGCTTGATTTGTACAGGATTCTTCTTCTGTTTCTCCTTTTTTGTGTAATTTGAACCTCTCGCCATTCATTCGTGTTATTTCATTGTAAACATTATTGTGCCAAAAGTACTGTACTCAAAAGGATGTGAATGTGTATTGTTTCCGAACCTATTAAATATCAAGATGTTGAATCCGAGCTCCTCGCCGCCGCCGCCGCCGCCGCCCCTTCCCCCCGCGGGCCCGGCCGTGAAGGTCGCCGTCGCGGCCCTGGGAGTCAAAGGTCGTGGGTCGCCCGCGTCACCTTGGACGAGTCACTTGACTCCTCTGTGCCTCAGTCCCCTCGTCTGGAAAACGGGGGTGGAGGCCGGGAGCCCCGCGTGGGACGGGGACTGTGTCCCACCCCCGTCTGCTGGCATCCACCCCGCCAACTGTCAGCTGCGTGACTTTGGGCCAGTCACTTAACTTCTCTGGGCCTCAGTGACCTCATCTGGAAAATGGGGATTAAAACTGTGAGCCCCCTGTGGGACCACCTGATCACCTTTCATTCATTCGATCGTATTTATTGAGCGCTTACTGTGCGCAGAGCACTGGACTAAGCGCTTGGGAAGTACAAGTTGGCAACATATAGAGACGGTCCCTACCCAATCAATCAATCGTATTTACTGAGTGCTTACTGTGCGCAGAGCACTGGACTAAGCGCTTGGGAAGTACAAGTTGGCAACGTATAGAGACGGTCCCTACCCAATCAATCAATCGTATTTACTGAGCGCTTACTGTGCGCAGAGCACTGGACTAAGTGCTTGGGAAGTACAAGTTGGCAACATATAGAGACGGTCCCTACCCAATCAATCAATCAATCGTATTTACTGAGCACTTACTGTGTGCAGAGCAGTGTACTAAGCGCTTGGGAAGCACAAGTTGGCAACATATAGAAACGGTCCCTACCCAATCAATCAATCAATCAATCGTATTTACTGAGCGCTTACTGTGCGCAGAGCAGTGGACTAAGCGCTTGGGAAGCACAAGTTGGCAACATATAGAGACGGTCCCTACCCAATCAATCAATCAATCAATCGTATTTACTGAGCGCTTACTGTGCACAGAGCACTGTACTAAGCGCTTGGGAAGTACAAGTTGGCAACATATAGAGACGGTCCCTACCCAATCAATCAATCAATCATATTTACTGAGCGCTTACTGTGCACAGAGCACTGTACTAAGCGCTTGGGAAGTACAAGTTGGCAACATATAGAGACGGTCCCTACCCAACAGTGGGCTCACAGTCTAGAAAGGGGCTTGTAACCTCCCCAGTGCTTAGAATAGTGCTTTAGACATAGTAAGCGCTTAACAAATACCATTGATATTATTATTATTATTATTATTATTATTATTACAGTACCTGGCACACAGTGAGCACTTAACAAATACCGCAATTATTATTATTGTCATCATGAGAAGCAGCGTGGCTCAGTGGAAAGAGCCCGGGCTTTGGAGTCAGAGGTCATGGGTTCAAATCCCGGCTCTGCCAATTGTCAGCTGTGTGACTTTGGGCAAGTCCCTTAACTTCTCTGGGCCTCAGTTCCCTCATCTGTAAAATGGGGATGAAGACTGGGAGCCCTCCAGGGGGCAACCTGATCACCTTGTAACTTCCCCAGCGTTTAGAACAGTGCTTTGCACATAAGTAAGCGCTTAATAAATGTCATTATTATTATTATTATTATTATTATTCTCTGGGCCTCAGTTCCCTCATCTGGAAAAGGGGGATAAAAACTGTGAGCCCCCCGTGGGACAACCTGATCACCTTGTAACTTCCCCAGCGCTTAGAACAGTGCTTTGCACATAGTAAGCGCTTAATAAATGTCGTTATTATTATTATTATTATTATTATGGTGCCAGCGGTCGGGGGTCCCCCCGGCCCTGAGCGAAAAATCATCGTTTTCTCACTGAGGCGCCCGGATTCCGGTTCAGTTCAAAACAGGAAATGGAATAAGGGGCCTGGGGACACGGGGCTGGAAAACTTTCTTCCCGTGGGGTAATGATAGTCATAATTCTGGTATTTGTTAAGCGCTTACTATGTGCCAAGCAGTGTGGTAAGCGTTGAGGTGGGAGGGTTTGGGTTTTTTAGCCCCTCTGGGAGGGAGCCAGCTTAGCCCTCCACTCTAACCCCCTCCTCATTTGTCCCCTTCAAGCCCCCCAAAATTTAACGCAACGTTTTGGGCAGGGTCTGTCTGTCAAACGCTAGCGGGGGCCTAGTGGAAAGATCCCGGGCCTGGGAGCCAGAGGACCTGGGTTCAAATCCCGGCTCCACCACCTGTCAGCTGTGTGACTTTGGCCAAGTCACTTCACTTCCCTGGGCCTCACTTCCCTCATCTGTCAAATGGGGATTAAGACTGTGAGCCCCACGAGGGACAACCTGATCACCTTGTATCCTCCACAGCGTTTAAAACAGCGCTTTGCACATAGTAAGCGCTTAACAAATGCCATCGTCATTATTATTATTATTATTGTGCCGGCTGTGTGACCTTGGGCAAGTCACTTCACGGCTCTGTGCCTCAGTTCCCTCATCTGCAAAATGAGGATTCAATACCTGTTCTAGACTGCGAGCCCGCTGTGGGGTAGGGACCGTCTCTATCTGTTGCCAACTTGGACTTCCCAAGCGCCTAGTACAGTGCTCTGCACACAGTAAGTGCTCAATAAATACGATTGAATGAATGAATGTTCTCCCTCCTACATAGACCGTGAGCCCCGGGTGCGACCTAGTTATCTTGTATCTACCCCAGCGCTTAGTTCAGTGCTTGGCACATAGTAAGCGCTTAACAAGTGCTTAGAGAAGCAGTGTGGCTCAGTGGAAAGAGCCCGGGCTTTGGAGTCAGAGGTCATGGGTTCAAATCCCGGCTCTGCCACTTGTCAGCTGTGTGACTTTGGGCAAGTCACTTCACTTCTCTGGCCCTCAGTTACCTCATCTGTAAAATGGGGATGAAGACTGTGAGCCCCCTGTGAGACAACCTGATCACCTTGTAACCTCCCCAGTGCTTAGAACAGTGCTTTGCACACAGTAAGCGCTTAATAAATGCCATTATTATTATTAAATACCACAATTATCATTATAATAATGATAATAGTATTTGTTAAGCACTTTCAATATGTCAAGCACTGTGCTAAGTGCTGGGATGGTGCTCTGCATATAGTAAGTACTTAACAAATGCTATTATTATTATTATTATAAGATATTCGGGTTGGACAAGTCCCTATCCCACCTGGGGCTCACAGTCTATGTAGGAGGACTAGGATTTAATCCCCATTTTACAGGAAGGGATCCTGAGGCCCAGGGAAGTCAAGCGATTTTTCCCACTGTCACACAGCAGGCAAGCGTGTGTGTTGTGTACCTCTCTGGGCAGAGCACCGTGCTGGCCACTTAAGATAAACACGGAAATATAAACAAAGACCGAGAAGAAGCAGCGTGGCTCAGTGGAAAGAGCATGGGCTTTGGAGCCAGAGGTCATGGGTTCGAATTTCGGCTCTGCCACGTGTCTGCTGTGTGACCTTGGGCAAGTCACTTAACTTCTCTGGGCCTCAGTTCCCTCATCTGTAAAATGGGGATTAAGACTGTGAGCCCCGCGTGGGACATCCTGATCACCTTGTATCCCCCCCAGCACTTAGAACAGTGCTTTGCGCATAGTGAGTGCTTAACAAATGCCATCATTATTATTGTTATTATTACGGTAAACGCGCAAATATAAAGAACGAGAAGATCCCAATAATCAATCAATGGTATTTATTTTTAATAGTATTTACTAAGCACTTACTATGTGCAAAGCACCGTTCTAAGCGCTGGGGAGGTTACAAGGTGATCAGGTTGTCCCACGGGGGGCTCACAGTCTTCATCCCCATTTTCCAGATGAGGTCACTGAGGCCCAGGGAAGTGAAGTGACTTGCCCAAAGTCCCCCAGCTGACAAGCGGTGGAGCCGGGATTTGAACCCATGACCTCTGACTCCAAAGCCCGGGCTCCTTCCACTGAGCCACGCTGCTATTGAGCGCTTAATGCGTGCAGAGCACTGTACTAAGCACTTGGAAGAGTACCGCGTGACGATACGGCGGACGCATTCTCTGCCCGCGACGAGCTTACAGTCTAGAGGGGGAGGCGGAAAGTAATAGAAATAAATGCTGTGCTGTGGGGCCGGAAGGGGGAATTCATTCAATCGCATTTATTTAGCGGTTACTGTGTGCCGTGCGCTGTACTAAGCGCTAAGTACTAAGGGAATGAATAAAGGGAGAGAATCAAGACGACGCAGAAGGGAGTTTTAGACTGTGAGCCCACGGTTGGGTAGGGACTGTCTCTCTATGTTGCCAATTTGTACTTCCCAAGCGCTTAGTACAGTGCTCTGCACATAGTAAGCGCTCAATAAATGCGATTGATGATGAAGGGAGTTGAATCAGTCGTATTTATTGAGCGCTCACTGTGTGCAGAGCACTGTACTAAGCGCTTGAAGTTGAAGAAGGAAAAGAGGACGTAATCTTGGAAGAGATGTGCACGGGCGTTTACAGTCTCACAAACACTTTCTGTTTGTGTGGCCTTGGTCTGATGAAGGACTTAAGCGGGCCCAGTCCCCTAGCCTTCTACTGTTTGGACTCCAGCCTCGACTGGACTCAAACGGGGGCCCCCGGAAGGAGCTGGGTTCTAATCCCGGCTCTGCCATCTGTCTGCTTTGTGACCACGGGCAAGTTGCTTCATTTCTCCGGGCCTCAGTCGCCTCCTCTGTCAAATGGGGATTAAGACTGTGAGCCTCGCGTGGGACGGGGACCGCCTCCGACCCGATTAGCTTGTACCCACCCCAGCGCTTAATCAATCAATCAATCGTATTTATTGAGCGCTGGGTGCAGAGCACTGTACTGAGCGCTTGGGAAGTCCAAGTTGGCAACATCTAGAGACAGTCATCATCATCATCAATCGTATTTATTGAGCGCTTACTGGGTGCAGAGCACTGTACTGAGCGCTTGGGAAGTCCAAGTTGGCAACATATAGAGATGGTCCCTACCCAACAGTGGGCTCACAGTCTAAAAGCAGGAGACAGAGAACAAAACCAAACATACTAACAAAATAAAATAAATAGAATAGATATGGACAAGTAAAATAAATAGAGTGATAAATATGCACAAACATAAATACATATATACAGGTGCTGTGGAGAAGGGAAGGAGGTAAGATGGGGGGGATGGAGAGGGGGACGAGTGCGTGGCACATAGTAAGCGCTTCACCACTACCACAATTATTATTATGAGTCCTATCCACTCCTCCTCTGTCCCCTCGTGCTCCCCAGCCTTGCGAAGCAGCGTGGCTTGGTGGAAAGAGCCCGGGCTTGGGAGTCCTCCAAAGTACTCCAAAGTACAGTGCTCTGCACATAGTAAGCGCTCAATAAATACGATTGATTGATGATGAGTCAGAGGGCATGGGTTCTATTGCCGGCTCCGCCACTTAATAATAATAATGGCATTTATTAAGCGCTTACTATGTGCAAAGCACCGTTCTAAGTGCTGGGGAGGTTCCAAGGTGGTCAGGTTGTCCCCCGCGGGGGGCTCACAGTCTTCATCCCCATTTTCCAGATGAGGTCACTGAGGCCCAGAGAAGTGAAGTGACTTGCCCCAAGTCCCCCAGCTGACAAGTGGCGGAGTCGGGATTTGAACCCACGACCTCCGACTCCACAGCCCGGGCTCTTTCCACTGAGCCACGCTGCTTCTCTTGTCAGCTGGGTGATCTTGGGCGAGTCGCTTCACTTCTCTGGGCCTCAGTGACCTCATCTGGAAAACGGGGATGAAGACTGGGAGCCCCACGGGGGGCAACGTGATCACCTCGTATCCCCCCAGTGCTTAGAACAGTGTTTCGCACATAGGAAGCGCTTAACAAATACGATTCTTATTATTGTACCCCCCCGGCACCCACCGCCCAGACTCCGAGGCCCTTTGTGGAGGGAAGCCCAGCTCCCGTGTCCGGTGGAACGACCCGTCCCTGCTCCGCTTCCTGTTTGTGGCCGGGAAGAATTCCAGAAGCTCAGGAACCCTGGGTGGGAGCGGGCCGGTGACCGGGAATGACCCCCCTCCAGCCTCCAGCACCCCGATCATCATCAATCGTGTTTATTGAGCGCTTACTGTGTGCGGAGCACTGTACTAAGCGCTTGGGGAGTACAAATTGGCAACAATCCCACGAGGGCCCTCCCTGCCCTCGGAGGGGCGGCTCAGACCAATCAATCAATCAATCAATCATATTTATTGAGCGCTTACTATGTGCAGAGCACTGTACTAAGCGCTTGGGAAGTACAAATTGGCAACATATAGAGACAGTCCCTACCCAACAGTGGGCTCACAGTCTAAAAGCGTCGGCCACCATCCTTGCTCGCCAGTCCGACGGGAGACGGGGCACACGCAGTCGTCGATAAGGATGCAAACAATCAACACGTCCAAAACAGAAGTCAATCGTATTTATTGAGCGCTCACTGTGTGCGGAGCACTGTCCTGAGGCTTGGGAGAGGACGATAGAACCATAAACAGATACATCCCCTACCCACAGTGAGCTTTCTTCCCACCCAAATCCTCTCATCATCATCATCAATCGTATTTATTGAGCGCTTACTATGTGCAGAGCACTGTACTAAGCGCTTGGGAAGTTCAAATTGGCAACATATAGAGACAGTCCCTACCCAACAGTGGGCTCACAGTCTAAAAGGTGGGCTCACTCCCCAGCAGACAGCACCACTATCCTCCCTGCTTCACGAACCTTGGCCTTATCCTTGTCTCATAATAATAACCATCATCATCAATCGTATTTATTGAGCGCTTACTGTGTGCAGAGCACTGGACTAAGCGCTTGGGAAGTCCAAGTCGGCAACATATAGAGACAGTCCCTACCCAACAGTGGGCTCACAGTCATCATCATCATCAATCGTATTTATTGAGCGCTTACTATGTGCAGAGCACTGTACTAAGCGCTTGGGAAGTACAAGTTGGTAACATCTAGAGACGGTCCCTACCCAACAGTGGGCTCACAGTCTAAAAGGGGGAGACAGAGAACAAAACCAAACATACTAACAAAATAAAATAAATAGAATAGATATGGACAAGTAAAATAAATAAATTAATAGAGTAACAAATATGTACAAACATATATACATATATATAGGTGCTGTGGGGAAGATACAGAATGGTATTTGTTAAGCGCTTACTATGTGCGAAGCACTGTTCTAAGCGCTGGGGAGGTTACAAGGTGATCGGAGAAGCAGCGTGGCTCAGCGGAAGGAACATGGGCTTTGGAGTCAGAGGTCATGGGTTCAAATCCCGGCTCCCCACTTGTCAGCTGTGTGACTTTGGGCAAGTCACTTCACTTCTCTGGGCCTCAGTTACCTTTCATCTGTAAAATGGGGATTAAGACTGTGAGCCCCCCATGGGACAGCCTGATCACTTTGTAAGCTCCCCAGCACTTAGAACAGTGCTTTGCACATAGGAAGCGCTTAATAAATGCCATTATTATTATTATTATCAGGTTGTCCCAAGGCGGGATCCCAGTTTTAATCCCCATTTTCCAGATGAGGTAACTGAGGCACAGAGAAGTGAAGTGACTTGCCCAAAGTCACACAGCTGACAGTTGGCGGAGCTGGGATTTGAACCCATGACCTCTGACTCCAAAGCCCGGGCTCTTTCCACTGAGCCACGCTGCTTCTCCATCTCTCTCATTCAACCCACATATTCAATCTGTCACCATATTCTGTTGGTTCAATCTTCACGACGTGGCTAAAATCTTCCCAACTTGTACTTCCCAAGCACTTAGTACAGTGCTCTGCACACAGTAAGCGCTCAATAAATATGATTGATTGATTGATTGATTGATTCCCTTGCCTGTCATTGTGGATGGGGAATGTGTCTGTTATAATGTCCTCTCCCAAGCGCTTAGTACACTGCTCTGCACACAGTAATCGCTCAATAAATGCAACTGACCAACTGACAAGCAGATTCTGTCAGTTCAACCTTCACGACGTGGCTAAAATCCTCCCTTGCCTCCCGTTGTGGATGGGAATGTGTCTGCTATATTGTAATAATAATAATAATGGTATTTGTTAAGTGCTTACTATGTGCCAAGCACTGTTCTAAGCGCTGGGGGGATACAAGGTAATCAGGTTGTCCCACGTGGGGCTCACAGTCTTAATCCCCATTTTACAGATGGGGTCACTGAGACACAGAGAAGTTAAGTGACTTGCCCAAAGTCACACAGCTAATTCTCCCAAGCGCTTAGTATACTGCTCTGCACACAGTAATCGCTCAAAAAATGCCTCAGTGACCGCATCTGGAAAATGGGGATGAAGATTGTGAACCCCCCGTGGGACAACCTGATCACCTTGTAACCGCCCCAGCGCTTAGAACAGTGCTTTGCATATTCATTCATTCAGTCAATCGTATTTATTGGGCTCTTGTTGTGTGCAGAGCACTGTACTAAGCAGTTGGGAGTCTTTATCCCCATTTTCCAGATGAGGTCACTGAGGCCCAGAGAGGTGAAGTGAATTGCCCAAAGTCACACAGCTGACAAGTGGTGGAGCCGGGATTTGAACCTCTGCCAAGTCCAGGCTCTTTGCACTAAGCCACGCTGTTGATAATAATAATTTTGGTATTTGTTAAGCGCTTTCTACGTGTCGAGCACCGGTTGGCCGCACTGGTGGGAAAGTCATAGCAACGGTTCCAGGCCTGCGGCCCGCAGGTCTGGGCAGAAATTGGGCGGCGGGCATGGGTTGACTGGCAGGGCGGGGTGGGAAGGGGGAATTCATTCATTCATTCCTTCATTCAATCGTATTTATTGAGCGCTTACTGTGTGCAGAGCACTGTACTAAGCGCTGGGGAAGTCCAAGTTGGCAACATCTAGAGACGGTCCCTACCCAACAGCGAGCTCACAGTCTAGAAGGGGGAGACAGACCACGAAACCAAACAGAATAACAAAATAAAATAAATACAATAGTAAATATGTACGGGTAAAATAGAGTAATAAATATGTACAGACATATACACAGGTGCTGTGGGGAGGGGAAGGAGGTAAGGCGGGGGGGATGGGGAGGGGGAAGAGGGGGAGAGGAAGGAAGGGGCTCGGTGTGGGAAGGCCTCCTGGAGGAGGTGAGCTCTCAGCAGGGCTTTGAAGGGAGGAAGAGAGCGAGCTTGGCGGATGGGCAGAGGGATTGGGGGCATCTGGAATGAGGCAGGGTGCTCCTGGACGGGGGTGAGGGGTCATTCGGGGCCCCTGCGGCCCTCGTGTCTTGCTGCGGAGTCACTAGCTGCAGCCCGGAGAGCCAAGAATGAAAATAGAAACAACAACAACAAGTAGCAACGATCCCTGGCCTCAACCCAACTCCAGAGAAGTTCATTCGCTCATTCATTCAATCTTATTCATTCAGTGGTATTTATTGACGTATTTATTCATTCATTCATTCATTCCATCGTATTTATTGAGCGCTTCCTGTGTGCAGAGCACTGGACTAAGCGCTTGGGAAGTCCAAGTTGGCAATAGATAGAGACGGGCCCTACCCACCGGCGGGCTCGCAGTCTAGAAGGGGGAGACAGAGAACAAAACCAAGCATATTAACAAAACGAAATAAATAGAGCAGTAAATATGTACAAGTGAACAGAGTAATAAATCTGTACAAACATCTATACATTCATCATTCATTCAATCGTACTTATTGAGCGCTTACTGTGTGCAGAGCACTGGACTAAGCGCTTGGGAAGTCCAAGTTGGCAACATATAGAGACGGTCCCTACCCACCGGCGGGCTCGCAGTCTAGAAGGGGGAGACAGAGAACAAAACCAAGCATATTAACAAAACAAAATAAATAGAGCAGTAAATATGTACAAGTGAACAGAGTAATAAATCTGTACAAAGATCTATACATTCATCATTCATTCAATCGTACTTATTGAGCGCTTACTGTGTGCAGAGCACTGGACTAAGCGCTTGGGAAGTACAAGTTGGCGACATATAGAGACGGTCCCTACCCACCGGCGGACTCGCAGTCTAGAAGGGGGAGACAGAGGACAAAACCAAACATATTAACAAAACGAAATAAATAGAGCAGTAAATATGTACAAGTGAATAGAGTAATAAATCTGTACAAACATCTATACATTCATCATTCATTCAATCGTATTTATTGAGCGCTTACTGTGTGCAGAGCACTGGACTAAGCGCTTGGGAAGTCCAAGTTGGCAATAGATAGAGACGGTCCCCACCCACCGGTGGGCTCGCAGTCTAGAAGGGGGAGACAGAGGACAAAACCAAGCATATTAACAAAATGAAATAAATAGAGCAGTAAATACGTACAAGTGAATAGAGTAATAAATCTGTACAAACATCTATACATTCATTCATTCATTCAATCGTATTTATTGAGCGCTTACTGGGTGCAGAGCACTGGACTAAGCTCTTGGGAAGTGCAAGTTGGCAATGTATAGAGTCGGTCCCTACCTAACAGCGGGCTCACAGTCTAGAAGGGGGAGACAGAACAAAACCAAACATATCAACAGAATAAAATAAATAGAATAAATATGTACAAATAAAATAAATAAATAAATAGAGTAATAAATACATATATACATCTATACAGGTGCTGTGGGGAGGGGAAGAAGGTAAGGCGGAGGGGATGGGGGAGGGAGAGGAGGGGGAGAGGAGGGAGGGGGATAGTGTCAACAATAACAATAATAATGATGGCATTTGTTAAGCGCTTACTATGTGCAGAGCACTGTTCTAAGCGCTGGGGGGGATACAAGGTGATCAAGTTGCCCCACGTGGGGCTCACAATCAATCCCCATTTTCCAGATGAGGTAACTGAGGCTCAGAGAAGCTAAGTGACTTGCCCAAGGTCACACAGCCGTCATGTGGTGGAGACGGGATTCGAACCACTGACCTCTGACTCCAAAGCCCGGGCTCTTTTCACTGAGCCACGCTGCTTCTTAGGTTACAGGTTTGTGAATTAGGAAAGACGGCGGTGTTGTCTACAGGGATGAGAAAGTCAGGGGGAGGAGAGGGTTTGGTTGGAAAGATAAGGATGAGATCATTGGGCTAGATGAAAAGCTCCCTCGACTTTCTGACTAATTTTGCCTGTTTTCACAACTCCTCCCACCAACCATGCAAACCGAGCTATTAAACCAAGTCGTATTTATTGGGCGCTTACTGTGTGCAGAGCACTGGACTAAGCGCCTGGGAAGTCCAAGTTGGCACCATCTAGAGACGGTCCCTACCCAACGGTGGGCTCACGGTCTAGAAGGGGGAGACAGACAACAAAACAAAACATATTAACAAAATGAAATAAATAGAGGAGTAAATATGTACAAGTAAATAGAGTAATAAATCTGTACAAATATCTATACAGTCATTCATTCAATCGTATTTATTGAGCGCTTCCTGTGTGCAGAGCACTGTACTAAGCGCTTGGGAAGTCCAAGTTGGCAACATCTAGAGACGGTCCCTACCCAACAGTGGGCTCACAGTCTAGAGGGGGGAGACAGACAACAAAACAAAACATGTTAACAAAATAAATAGAGGAGTAAATATGTACAAGCAAAGTAAATAGAGTAATAAATCTGTACAAACATCTATACATTCATTCATTCATTCAATCATATTTATTGAGCGCTTACTGTGTGCAGAGCACTGTACTAAGCGCTTGGGAAGTCCAAGTTGGCAATATATAGAGACGGTCCCTACCCAACAGCAGGCTCACAGTCTAGAAGAAGGGGGAGACAGACAACAAAACAAAATGTATTAACAAAATAAAATAAATAGGAGTAAATATGTACAAGCAAAGTAAATAGAGTAGTAAATCTGTACAAACATCTATACATTCATCATGCATTCAATCATATTTACTGAGCGCTTACTGTGTGCAGAGCACTGGACTAAGCGCTTGGGAAGTCCAAGTTGGCAACATAAAGAGACGGTCCCTACCCAACAGCGGGCTCACAGTCTAGAAGGGGGAGACAGACAACAAAACAAAACGTGTTAACAAAATGAAATAAATAGAAGAGTAAATATGTACAAGTAAATAGAGTAATAAATCTGTACACACATCTATACATTCATTCATTCATTCAGTCGTATTTATTGAGCACTTACTGTGTGCAGAGCACTGTACTAAACGCTTGGGAAGTCTAAGTTGGCAACATATAGACACGGTCCCTACCCAACAGCGGGCTCACAGTCTAGAAGGGGGAGACAGACAACAAAACAAAATGTATTAACAAAATAAAATAAATAGAAGAGTAAATATGTACAAGTAAATAGAGTAATAAATCTGTACAAACATCTATACATTCATTCATTCATTCAGTCGCATTTATTGAGCGCTTACTGTGTGCAGAGCACTGGACTAAGCGCTTGGGAAGGCCAAGTTGGCAACATAAAGAGACGGTCCCTACCCAACAGCGGGCTCACAGTCTAGAAGGGGGAGAACTATGTGCAGAACTATGTGCAGAACATTTTGCACTAAGCTCTTAGGAGAGTCCTCTTAATCTGTGAGCCCGCTGTTGGGTAGGGACCGTCTCTATATATTGCCAACTTGGACTTCCCAAGCGCTTAGTACAGTGCTCTGCACACAGTAAGCGCTCAATAAATATGATTGAATGAATGAATGAATGAATACAATAAGTTCTTTCACTCCCTATCGATGGGAAACAAAAAACCGCCCTCAGCCCATACCAGTGGGGAACAAGAAACCGCCCTCACTTTCTATCAATGAGGAACAAGCCACCGCCCTCCCTCCCTACTATCATAAAACAACAATGATAATAATAATTGTGGTATTTGTTCAGCGCGTCCTGCGGGGCAGGCACGATACTAAGCGTTAGGGTAGAGACGAGATGATCGGGTTAGACACGGTCCCTGTCCCACGGTCTCGTCTTAATCCCCATTTTACAGATGAGGGAACCGAGGCCCGGAGAATAATAATGATAATAATGGCATTTGTTAAGTGCTTACTATGTATGATGCACTGTTCTAAGCGCCGGGGGGATACAAGGTGATCAGGTTGTCCCACGTGGGCCTCACAATCTTCATCCCCGTTTTACAGATGAGGTAACTGAGGCACAGAGAAGTGAAGTGGCTTGCCCAGGGTCACACAGCAGACAAGCGGCGGAGCCGGGATTCGAACCCTTGACCTTTGACTCCCAAACCCGGGCTCTTTCCACTGAGCCAGGCTGAGAAGTGAGGTGGATTCCCCAAGGTCATAGAGCGGACGAGTCACGGAGCCGGGATTAGAACCCAGGTCCTTATGGCTCCCAAGCCTGTGCTCTAACCCCTAGGCCACACTGTTTCCCCTCAAGGTCTCCAAAGGTCACCTCCGGCCATCTCAGCAGAACTGACCTCCGGGGGAATAGATCAGAAGCCCACAAAGCAGCGTGGCTCAGTGGAAAAGAGTCCAGGCTTTGGAGTCAGAGGTCATGGGTTCAAATCCTGGCTCCGCTAATCAGCTGTGTGACTTTGGGCAAGTCACTTCACTTCTCTGTGCCTCAGTTACCTCATCTGTAAAATGGGGATTAAGACTGTGGGCCCCCCATGGGACAACCTGATCACCTTGTAACCTCCCCAGCGCTTAGAACAGTGCTTTGCACATAGTAAGAGCTTAATAAATGCCATTATTATTATTATTATGGTGTACTGTCCCCGTTTGCTGTGGGCAGGGAACATATCTGTTGATTGTTGTGTTGTACTTGCCCAAGCACTCAGTACAGTGTCCCGCACACAGTAAGTGCTCGATAAATACAATTGAATGAACATATTAATGAATGACCTTCCCATTCATCCAGGGGTTGAAATGAGAGCTCACCTCCTCCAAGAGGCCTTCCCAGACTGAGCCCCCTTTTTTCCTCTCCTCCTCCCCATCCCCTCTGCCCTACCTCCTTCCTCTTCCCACAGCCCCTGTATATATGTTTGTACAATCAATCAATCAATCGTATTTATTGAGCGCTTACTGTGTGCAGAGCACTGTACTAAGCGCTTGGGAAGTCCAAGTTGGCAACATATAGGGACGGTCCCTACCCAACAGTGGGCTCGCAGTCTAGAAGGGGGAGACAGAGAACAAAACAGAACATATTAACAAAATAAAATGAATAGAATAGATATGTACAATAGAATAAAATGAATAGAATAGATAGGAATAGAATAGTAAATATGTACAAGTAAAATAAATACAGTAATAAATACGTACAAAATTTATTACTCTATTTTACTTGTACATATTTACTATTCTATTTATTTTGTTAATGATGCGCATTGAAGCTTTAATTCTATTTGTTCTGACGACTTGGCACCCGTCCCCATGTTTTGTTTTGTTGTCCGTCTCCCCCTTCTAGACTGGGAGCCCGCTGTTGGGTAGGGACCGTCTCTAGACGTTGCCGACTTGGACTTCCCAAGCGCTTTAGTCCAGTGCTCTGCACACGGTAAGCGCTCAATAAATATGATTGAGTGAATCATATCATCATGAAGCATGAAGCATCACACTGCTGCCTGGATCATCTTTGCGTGTAAATGCTCTGGGCATGTTACCACCCTCCTCAAAAATCTCCAGTGGCCTGAAATGCCCTCCCTCCGCACATGCGCCAAGCTTTCTCTCTTCCTCCCTTCAAAGCCCTACTGAGAGCTCACCTCCTCCAGGAGGCCTTCCCACACTCAGCCCCCTTTTTCCTCTCCTCCTCCTCCCCACCACCCCCCGCCCTACCTCCTTCCCCTCCCCACAGCACCTGTATATACGTATATATGTAAACATATACTTGTACTTCCTAAGCCCTTAGTACAGTGCTCTGCACACAGTCAGCGCTCAATAAATATGATTGACTGACTATGCTTTGATTTTACTCGTACATATTTATTCTATTTATTTTATTTGGTTTATAAGCTTTGTTTTGTTGTCTGTCACCCCCTTCTAGACTGTGAGCCCGCTGTTAGATAGGGGCCATCTCTATATGTTGCCAACTTGTACTTCCCAAGCGCTTAGTCCAGTGCTCTGCACACGGTAAGCGCTCAATAAATACGATTGATTGATTGATTGATTACTCTATTTATTTTACTTGTACATATTTATTCTATTTATTTTATTTTGTTAATATGTTTTGTTTTGTTGTCCGTCTCCCCCTTCTAGACTGTGAGCCCGCTGTTGGGAAGGGACCATCTCTATATGTTGCCAACTTGGACTTCTCAAATGCTTAGTACAGTGCTCTGCACACAGTAAGCGCTCAATAAATATGATTGAATGAATATGTTTGTATAAATTTATTACTCTATTTTACTTGTACATATTTATTCTATTTATTTTATTTGGTTTATATGCTTTGTTTTGTTGTCTGTCACCCCCTTCTAGACTGTGAGCCCGCCATTGGCCGTCTCTATATGTTGCCAACTTGTACTTCCCAAGCGCTTAGTACAGTCCTGTGCACACAGTAAGTGCTCAATCAATATGACTGAATGAATGAATGAAGCACCTGTATATATGTTTGTACAGATTTATTACTCTATTTTACTTGTCCATATTTACTATTCTATTTATTTTGCTAATGATGTGCATTTAGCTTTAATTCTATTTGTTCTGACGACTTGACACCCGTCCACAAGCTTTGTTTTGTTCTCCGTCTCCCCCTTCTAGACTGTGAGCCCGTTGTCGGGTAGGGACCGTCTCTAGATGTTGCCGACTTGGACTTCCCAAGCGCCTAGTACAGTGGTCTGCACACAGTAAGCGTTCAATAAATACGATTGAATGAATGAATGAGTGGACGTGACCTCGCCGACCAAGTTCACCGGCCAAAGATGGGGACCCCACTGTCGCTCCCCCGAAATTATCGATGTTCTGCATCCGACCTGAGCCGGTAGCCCCCGGGCTGGGGTTCCTCAATATCGGGGGGCGCAGACTTGGTCAGTCAATCGTATTTATCGAGTATTTACTGTGTGCAGAGCCCTGCCTTAAGTGCTTAGGATAGTACAAGACCATACAGATGCATTTCCTGCCCCCGATGAGCTTACAGTCTAGAAGGGGAGGCAGACATGAAAAGAAATACATAAATGACATAAGTGCTGCGGGGCTGGAAGGGGGAAAGAGAAAGGGAGCAAGTCAGGGCGATGCAGAAGGGAGCGGGAGAAGAGGAAAGCGGGGGCTTAGTCAGGGAAGGCCTCTTGGAGGAGATGGGCCTTTGATAAGACTTTGAATCAATCAATCAATCATATTTATTGAGCGCTTACTGTGTGCAGAGCACTGCACTAAGCGCTTGGGACGTACAAGTTGAAGTAGGGGGAGAGTCATGGTCTGTCAGATTTGAGGAGGGAGGGCCATCCGGGCCAGTGGCAGGATCAATCAATCAATCAATCAATCGTATTTATTGAGCATTTACTGTGTGCAGAGCACTGGACTAAGCGCTTGGGAAGTCCAAGTTGGCAACATATAGGGACGGTCCCCACCCAACAGCGGGCTCACAGTCTAGAGGATGTGGGCGAGGGGTCCGCGGCGAGACAGGTGAGATGGAGGAACAGTGAGAAGGTGGTCACTAGAGGAGCCAAGTGTGCGGGCTGGGTCGGAGAATCAATCAATCAATCAATCAATCAAGGTGATAGAGGGTTTTAAAGCCGTTGGTGAGGAATTTTTGTGGGATGAGGGGGTAGATGGGCAACCACTGGAGTTTCTTGAGGAGCGGGGTGACATCCTCAATCGTCATCAATCGTATTTATTGAGCACTTACTGTGTGCAGAGCACTGTACTAAGCACTTGGGAAGTACAAGTTGGCAACATATAGGGACGGTCCCTACCCAACAGTGGGCTCGCAGTCTAGAAGGGGGAGACAGAGAACAAAACCAAACATACTAACAAAAGAAAATAAATAGAATAGACATGTCCTGAACTTTTTGCAGAAAGAGGATCCGGGCGGCGGAATGAAGTATGGACTGGAGTGGGGAGAGGCAGGCGACCGGGAGGTCAGCGAGGAGGAGGGTACGGTAATCCGGGCGGGTTAGGATGAGTGATTATATTAACGTGTTAGCCGTTTGGATGGAGAAGAAAGGGCGGATCTTAGCGATGCTGTGAAGGTGAGACTGACAGGATTTAGTGATGGATTGAATGTGTGGGGGGAATGAGAGAGAAGAGTCAAGGATAATGCCAAGGTTGCGGACTTGGGAGACAGGAGGGATGGGAAGGGTGGGAAAGTCGGGGGGAGGACAGGGTTTGGATGGGAAGATGTGGAGTTCTGTTTTGGACATGTTAAGCTTGAGGTGACAGGAGGATATCCAAGTAATAATAATAATAATAATAATGGCATTTATTAAGCGCTTACTATGTGCAAAGCACTGTTCTAAGTGCTGGAGAAGTTACAAGATAATAATAATAGTAATGATGATGGCATTTGTTAAGTGCTTACTATGTGCAAGCACTGTTCTAAGCACTGGGGGGATACATGGTGATGAGGTTGTCCCCAGAGGGCTCACAGTCTTCATCCCCATTTTACAGATGAGGTAACTGAGGCCCAGAGAAGTGAAGTGACTTGCCCAAAGTCACACAACTAATTGGCAGAGTCGGGATTTGAACCCATGACCTCTGAGTCCAAAGCCCGGGCTCTTTCCCACTGAGCCACGCTGCTTCTCTAATAATAATAATAGTAATGATGATGGCATTTGTTAAGCGCTTAGTATGTGCAAAGCACTGTTCTAAGCGCTGGAGAAGTTACAAGATGATCAGGTTGTCCCACCGGCGGGGGGGGGCTCACAGTCTTCATCCCCATTTTACAGATGAGGTAACTGAGGCCCAGAGAAGTGAAGTGACTTGCCCAAAGTCACACAGCTAATTGGCGGAGTCAGGATTTGAACACATCACCTCTGACTCCAAAGCCCGGGCTCTCTCCCACTGAGCCACGCTGCTTCTCTAATAATAATAATAGTAATGATGATGGCATTTGTTAAGCGCTTACTATGTGCAAAGCATTGTTCTAAGCGCTGGAGAAGTTACAAGATGATCAGGTTGTCCCACCGGCGGGGGGGGGGCTCACAGTCTTAATCCCCATTTTACAGATGAGGTAACTGAGGCCCAGAGAAGTGAAGTGACTTGCCCAAAGTCACACAGCTAATTGGCGGAGTTGGGATTTGAACCCATCACCTCAGCACCTGTATATATGTATATATGTTTGTACATATTTTTTACTCTATTTATTTATTTATTTTATTTGTACATATCTATTCTATTTATTTTATTTTGTTGGTATGTTTGGTTTTGTTCTCTGTCTCCCCCTTTTAGACTGTGAGCCCACTGTTGGGTAGGGACTGTCTCTATGTACCTCCCAAGCGCTTAGTACAGTGCTCTGCACATAGTAAGCGCTCAATAAATACGATTGATGATGATGATGATGATGACTCCAAAGCCCGGGCTCTTTCCCACTGAGCCACGTTGCTTCTCTAATAATAATAATAGTAATGATGATGGCATTTGTTAAGCGCTTACTATGTGCAAAGCACTGTTCTAAGCGCCGAAGCACTGTTCTAATGTCTTGAGAGGAAATGCGAGACTGCAGAGAGGGAGAGAGTTCGGAGCTGGGGATTTGGGAATTATCTGCATAGAGGTGGGAGCGAGTGAGTTCTCCAAGGGAGTAGGTGGAGAATAGAAGGGAATTGAACCTTGAGGGACTCCCCACATTTAGGAAGGAGGAGGCAGAGGAGGAGTCCACAAAGGAGACAGAATGAACGGCCAGACAGATGAGGAGAACCAGGAGAGGACAGAGTCAGCCAAGGTTGCATGATTTTTCCCAAAGGAGGGGGTGGTCCACAGTGTGAGACCTGGACTGTATAATAATAATAATAATAATGGCATTTATTAAGCGCTTACTATGTGCAAAGCACTGTTCTAAGCGCTGAGGAGGTTACAAGCTGATCAGGTTGTCCCACGAGGGGCTCACACTCTTAATCCCCATTTTACAGATGAGGTAACTGAGGCACAGGGAAGTTAAGTCTTTTAGACTGTGAGCCCACTGTTGGGTAGGGACTGTCTCTCTATGTGGCCAATTTGTACTTCCCAAGCGCTTAGTACAGTGCTCTGCACATAGTAAGCGCTCAATAAATACGATTGATTGATTAAGTGACTTGCCCAAAGTCACCCAGCTGACAATCGGCGGAGCCGGGATTTGAACCCATGACCTCTAGCTCCAAAGCCCGGGCTCTTTCCACTGAGCCACGCTGCTTCTCTATCTGACCTGATTATCTCTTTATCTATCCCAGAACTTAGTGGAGCGCCTGGCACTCGGTAAGTGCCTCTTAATGAGTACGCCTTAAAAAAAGAGAGGGAGAGAAAAGCACTTAAACCCACAAACTGAAGCAAGTGCTCAGTACAGTGCTCTGCACCCAAAAAGCGCTCAATAAGCACAAATGACTGACTGACAGTCTTTTAGACTGTGAGCCCACTGTTGGGTAGGGACTGTCTCTATATGTTGCCAATTTGTACTTCCCAAGCGCTGAGTACAGTGCTCTGCACACAGTAGGCGCTCAATAAATACGATTGATGATGACTGAGATGCACACCATGGCTTCACACGCGTGCACTCGGGCAGTCTCGCAGTCGCACACTCCGACTGACGAACACGCGGGCAGGCCCGCACCCTCTCCCCAACTCACTCCCACTTCCCCTCAATCAATCAATCAATCAATCATATTTATTGAGCGCTTACTATGTGCAGAGCACTGTACTAAGCGCTTGGGAAGTACAAATTGGCAACATGTAGAGACGGTCCCTAGCCAACATTGGGCTCACAGTCTAAAGTCTCAACAAGGTGGGAGCGGCGGTCCCCGGGTCCCTGATGATTCCCGGTGGTCCGGCGCCTTTCCCAACAAGCTTCCTCCTCGGCGGCCCCGTGGGGCAGCAGCAATCCCGGGAATGTCCCTCTAAATATCATGGGACCAAAACCGATGTCCGGCCCGGCCAGCCGAACCGCCGTGAATCAGACTTAGAGTCTTAATGAACTTTTCAGGGCAAATAAAACTAGAGAAGCGGTGGGGCCTAATGGGTAGAACATCATCATCATCATCATCAATCATATTTATCGAGCGCTTACTATGTGCAGAGCACCGTACTAAGCGCTTGGGAAGTACAAATTGGCAACATATAGAGACAGTCCCTACCCAACAGTGGGCTCACAGTCTAAAAGGGGGAGACAGAGAACAAAACTGAACATACTAACAAAATAAAATAAATAGAATAGATATGGACAAATAAAATAAATAAATAAATAAATAAATAGAGTAAAAAATATGTACAAACATATATACATATACATATATACAGGTTCTATATATATATAGAACATGGGCCTGAGAACCAGATGGATCTGGATTCTAGTTCTAGCTTCAACCCGCGTTGACTGTGTGACCTTGAGCAAGTCACTTCACTTCTCCGTGAATTATCCCTGGCCACCCTTCTCAGGAGCAGGCACGGCTAGGTCCTCATCCAGTTTCCGTCCTCTTGTAGATGTATGTCAAGATGCGCAAATATATACATATGTCTCTATATGTATATGTATACATATGTCTCTGTCTCTATACGTTGCCAATTTGTACTTCCCAAGCGCTTAGCCCAGTGCTCTGCACGTAGTAAGCGCTCAATAAATACGATTGATGATGATGATGATGATGATGATGAGGGGACGGTGCGACTGGGTGGTGGCCCGACGGTTCTGCCGTCCGGTAGCTCGGTGGTCTTCCCCCGGCCTGGAGAACCTCCCTTGAGACCTTCTCATCTTCACTCATTTATTCAATCGTATTTATTGAGCACTTAGAGCACTGGACTAAGCGCTTGGGAAGTAAATTTTAGACTTTTAGACTGTGAGCCCACTGTTGGGTAGGGACTGTCGCTATATGTTGCCAATCTGTACTTCCCAAGCGCTTAGTACAGTGCTCTGCACATAGTAAGCGCTCAATAAATACGATTGATGATAAATGGTTTTTTTTTCCAGGGTCCAACTCGGTTGCACTGTACTCTCCCAAACGCTCGGTATAGTGCTCTGCACATACCGAGCGCTCATCAAGTACCATCGGTTGATTAGAATGAGGTGATTTTTAAAGCTAAGACTTTAAAGGGGAGCAGCGTGGCTCAGTGGAAAGAGCTCGGGCTTTGGAGTCAGAGGTCACGGGTTCAAATCCCGGCTCCACCCCTTGTCAGCTGTGTGACTTTGGGCAAGTCACTTCACTTCTCTGGGCCTCAGTTCCCTCATCTGGAAAATGGGGATGAAGACTGTGAGCCCCCCCGTGGGACAACCTGATCACCTTGTAACCTCCCCAGCGCTTAGTACAGTGCTTTGCACATAGTAAGCGCTTAATAAATGCCATCATTTAATCTGTTGCCGATTTGTAATAATAATAATAATAATAATGACGGTACAAGAAGCAGCGTGGCTCAGTGGAAAGAGCCCGGGTTTGGGAGTCAGAGGTCACGGGTTCTAATCCCAGCTCCGCCACTTGTCCGCTGGGTGACTTTGGGCAAGTCGCTTCACTTCTCTGGGCCTCAGTTACCTCATCTGGAAAATGGGGATGAAGACTATGAGCACCCCCGTGGGACAACCTGATCACCTTGTAACCTCCCCAGCGCTTAGTACAGTGCTTTGCACATAGTAAGCGCTTAATAAATGCCATCATTATTATTATTATTACAAACTGGCAACAGATAGACAATCCCTACCCAACAATAGGCTCACAGTCTAGAAGTTGTAGTGAATTCCCCTTAGCACTTAGTACAGTGCTCTGTACACAGTAAGCGCTCAATAAATACGATTGATTGATTGATTGATTGATTGATTGACAGAAGCTGCCGGGGAGCTGGGCCGGCCAGTGTCAAATGTGGCTGATGTCCTGGGCCACCTCTCCTTCTGGTCACACATAGGGAGAAGTGGCCCCGGGTGACCCTTGGGCAGGCGTGTGTGTACACATACGTGTACATGCGTGTGTGGGTCTTCGGGCCAGCCTCTACTTGTCTGCGGAGACCAATCAATCGTATTTATTGAGCGCTTACTGTGTGCAGAGCACTGGACTAAGCGCTTCCCCTCTGCCCTGTGTCTACCCCATCCCCTCTGGGCAGTGTCCATCCTGCAGAGGTGGACATGAAGCAGCGTGGCTCAGTGGAAAGAGCCCGGGCTTTGGAGTCAGAGGTCACGGGTTCAAATCCCGACTCCGCCAACTGTCAGCTGTGTGACTTCGGGCAAGTCACTTCATCATCATCATCATCATCAATCGTATTTACTGAGCGCTTACTGTGTGCAGAGCACCGGACTAAGCGCTTGGGAAGTACAAGTTGGTAACATATAGAGACAGTCCCTACCCAGCAGCGGGCTCACAGTCTAAAAGGGGGAGACAGAGAACGAAACCAAACATACTAACAAAATAAAATAAATAGAATAGATATGTACAAGTAAAATAAATAAATAAATAGAGTAATAAATATATACAAACATATATACATATATACAGGTGCTGTGGGGAAGGGAAGGTGCTTCCCTTCACTTCTCTGGGCCTCAGTTACCTCATCTGGAAAATGGCGATTAAAACTGTGAGCCCCCCGTGGGACGACCTGATCAATGAATAAATCACATTTATTTATTTGGACATATTTATTCTATTTTATTTGGTTAATATGTTTTGTTTTGTCGTCCGTCTCCCCCTTCTAGACTGGGAGCCCGCTGCTGGGTAGGGACCGTCTCTCTATGTTGCCAACTTGGACTTCCCAAGCGCTTAGTACAGTGCTCTGCACACAGTAAGCGCTCAATCAATACGATTGAATGAATGAATAATAATAATAATAATGATGCCATTTATTAAGCGCTTACTATGTGCCAAGCAGTGTTCTAAGCGCTGGGGAGGTTACAAGGTGATCATGTTGTCCCGGCAGGGGGTTCACAGTTTTCATCCCCGTTTCCAGATGAGGGAACTGAGGCCCAGAGAATAATAATAATAATAATAATGATAATAATAATAATAATAATAATAGCATTTATTAAGCACTTACTATGTGCAAAGCACCATTCTAAGCGCTGGGGAGGTTACAAGGTGATCAGGTTGTCCCGGCGGGGGGCTCACAGTCTTCATCCCCATTTTCCAGATGAGGGAACTGAGGCCCAGAGAATAATAATAATAATAATAATAATAATAATAATAATAATAATAATAATAATAATCAATCGTATTTATTGAGCGCTTACTATGTGCAGAGCACTGTACTAAGCGCTTGGGAAGTACAAATTGGCAACATCTAGAGACAGTCCCTACCCAACAGTGGGCTCACAGTCTAAAATATATATGCATGTATATATGTATATATGTTTGTACATATTTATTACTCTATTTATTTTACTTGTACATATCTAGTCTATTTATTTTATTAGTATGTTTGGTTTTGTTCTCTGTCTCCCCCTTCTAGACTGTGAGCCCGCTGTTGGGTAGGGACTGTCTCTATATGTTGCCAACTTGGACTTCCCAAGCGCTTAGTCCAGTGCTCTGCACACAGTAAGCGCTCAATAAATACGATTGATTGATTGATTGCTTAATAATAATAATGATGATGATGGTATTTATTAAGCGCTTACTATGTACAAAGCACTGTTCTAAGCGCTGGGGAGGTTACAAGGTGATGAGGTTGTTCCACGGGGGGCTCACAGTCTTCATCCCCATTTGATAGATGTGGTAATAATAATAATGATGATGATGGTATTTGTTAAGCTCTTACTATGTGTCAAGCACTGTTCTAAGCGCTGGGGAGGTTACAAGGTGATCAGGTTGTCCCACGGGGGGCTCACAGTCTTCGTCCCCATTTGACAGATGAAGTAATAATACTAATGATGATGGTATTTGTTAAGCGCTTACTATGTGCCAAGCACTGTTCTAAGCGCTGGGGAGGTTACAAGGTGATGAGGTGGTCCCACGGGGGGCTCCCAGTCTTCGTCCCCATTTGACAGATGAGGTAATAATAATGATGATGATGGTATTTGTTAAGCGCTTACTATGTGCCAAGCGCTGTTCTAAGCGCTGGGGAGGCTACAAGGTGATCAGGTTGTCCCATGTGGGGCTCACAGTCTTCGTCCATATTTAACAGATGAGGTAATAATAATAATAACGATGATGGTATTTGTTAAGCAGCGTGGCTTTTAGAAGCAGCGTGGCTCAGTGGAGAAGAGCCCGGGCTTTGGAGTCCGAGGTCATGGGTTCAAATCCCGACTCTGCCAGTTGTCAGCTGGGTGACTTTGGGCAAGTCACTTCACTTCTCTGGGCCTCAGTTCCCTCATCTGGAAAATGGGGGATGAAGACTGTGAGCCCCCCGTGGGACAACCTGATCACCTTGTAACCTCCCCAGCGCTTAGAACAGTGCTTTGCACATAGTAAGCGCTTAATAAACGCCATTATCATTATTATTAAGCGCTTACTATGTGCCAAGCACTGTTCTCAGCGCTTTGGAGGATACAAGGCGATTAGGTTGTCCCACGGGGGGCTCACAGTCTTCATCCCCATTTGACAGATGAGGTAATAATAATAATAATGGTATTTGTTAAGCGCCTACTATGTGCCAAGCACTGTTCTAAGCGCTAGGGAAGTTCCAAGGTGATGAGGTTGTCCCCGGGGGGGCTCCCAGTCTTCATCCCCATTTGACAGATGAGGGAACTGAGGCCCGGAGAAGTGAAGTGACTTGCCCAAGGTCACCGAACCTGACAAGTGTCGGGGCGCTTACTACGTGCCCGGCGCTGTGCCAGGACCGCCCCGCCCCCACCCACCGGGAAAACCCCTCCGACAAACTTGGGCAAGAGGGGGAGGGGGCGGGGCCGCCGGGGGCGGAGCGGCGCCTCCCCATTGGCTGCTGGGGCGGTGGGCGGGGTCTCCCTGAGGCGCCCGGGGCCTCCCCATTGGCTGCTTGGGCGGTGGGCCGGGTTTCCCTGCGGGCCCGGGCCCCGCCCCCTTCCCGGTCCGGGCCTCCCCATTGGCTGCGGGCAGGGGGCGTGGTTTCCTTGTGGCTTCCAGGCCCCGCCCCCTCCCTGTGGCCCCCGCCCCCTGTCCCGTCTGGGGCCTCCCCATTGGCTGCTGGACCGGGGGCGTGGTCTCCCGGAGGGGTCCGGACCTTCCCCATTGGCTCCGGGGCGGGGGGGCGTGTCCTCCCTGCGGGGTCCGGACCCTCCCCATTGGCCGCGGGCCGCCAATCTGATTTTAAGGCCCCGCCCACCCCCTGCATCCCCGCCCCTACCCCGTCCGGAGCCTCCCCATTGGCCGCGGGGCGGAGGGGGCGTGCCCTCCCAGCGGGGTCCGGGGCCTCCCCATTGGCCACGGGGCGGAGGGGGCGTGTCCTCCGGGCGTTCCCGGCCCCGCCCCCTGCCCCGTCCGGAGTCTCCCTATTGGCCGCGGGGCGGGGGGGCGTGTCCTCCCAGCGGGGTCCAGGGCCTCCCCATTGGCCGCGGAGCGGGGGGGGCGTGTCCTCCGGGCGGTCCCGCACCCCCCACCCGGCACCGTCCGGAGCCTCCCCATTGGCCGCGGGGCGGGGGGGGCGTGTCCTCCCTTCGTTGCCCGGGCCTCCCCATTGGCCGCGGGGCGGGGGGGCGTGTCCTCCGGGCGGTCCGTGACCCTCCCCCTGCCAGGTCCGGGGCCCCGCCCCCTGCCCCGTCCGGAGCCTCCCCATTGGCCGCGGGGCGGGGGGCGTGTCCTCCCATCGGGGTCCGGGTCTCCCCATTGGCCGCGGGGCGGAGGGGCGTGTCCTCCCGCTGGTCCTGGCCCCTCCCCTCCCTGTGCCCCCGCCCCCCGCCCCGTCCGGAGCCTCCCCATTGGCCCCGGGGCGGGGGGGCGTGTCCTTCCGGCGGTCCCGGGCCCCCCTGTGGCTCCGCCCCCTGCCCCGTCCGGACCCTCCCCACTGGCCGCGGGGCGGAGGGGCGTGGCCGCCAATCTGATTCAAGGCCCCGCCCACTCCCTGCGTCCCCGCCCCTACCCCGTCCGGAGTCTCCCCATGGGCCGCGGGGCGGGGGGGTAGCGCGTCCTCCCTTCGTTGCCCGGGCCTTCCCATTGGCTGCGGGGCGGGGGGGGCGTGTCCTCCCAGCGGGGTCCGGGTCTCCCCATTGGCCGTTGGGCGGGGGGGCGTGTCCTCCCTGCGGTCCCGTCCCCGCCCCCGCCCCGTCCGGAGCCTCCCCATTGGCCGCGGGGCGGGGGGGCGTGTCCTCCGGGCGGTCCGGGCCCCGCCCCCCGCCAGGTCCGGGGCCCCGCCCCCTGCCCCGTCCGGAGCCTCCCCATTGTTCGCGGGGCGGGGGGGGCGTGTCCTCCGGGCGGTCCCGCACCCCCCACCCGGCACCGTCCGGTGCCTCCCCATTGGCCGCGGGGCGGGGGGGGCGTGTCCTCCCTTCGTTGCCCGGGCCTCCCCATTGGCCGCGGGGCGGGGGGGCGTGTCCTCCGGGCGGTCCGTGACCCTCCCCCTGCCAGGTCCGGGGCCCCGCCCCCTGCCCCGTCCGGAGCCTCCCCATTGGCCGCGGGGCGGGGGGCGTGTCCTCCCAGCGGGGTCCGGGTCTCCCCATTGGCCGCGGGGCGGAGGGGCGTGTCCTCCCGCTGGTCCTGGCCCCTCCCCTCCCTGTGCCCCCGCCCCCTGCCCCGTCCGGAGCCTCCCCATTGGCCCCGGGGCGGGGGGGCGTGTCCTTCCGGCGGTCCCGGGCCCCCCTGTGGCTCCGCCCCCTGCCCCGTCCGGACCCTCCCCATTGGCCGCGGCGCGGAGGGGCGTGGCCGCCAATCTGATTCAAGGCCCCGCCCACTCCCTGCGTCCCCGCCCCTACCCCGTCCGGAGTCTCCCCATGGGCCGCGGGGCGGGGGGGTAGCGCGTCCTCCCTTCGTTGCCCGGGCCTTCCCATTGGCTGCGGGGCGGGGGGGGCGTGTCCTCCCAGCGGGGTCCGGGCCTCCCCATTGGCCGCGGGGCGGGGGGGCGTGTCCTCCCTTCGTTGCCCTGGCCTTCCCATTGGCCGCGGGGCGGGGGGGGGGCGTATCCTCCGGGAGGTCCCGTCCCCGCCCCCCGCCCCGTCCGGAGCCTCCCCATTGGCCGTTGGGCGGGGGGCGTGTCCTCCCGGCGGTCCCGGCCCCGCCCCCTACCCCGTCCGGGGCCTCCCCATTGGCCGCGGGGCGGGGGGGGCGTGTCCTCCCGTTGGTCCCGGGCCCCCCTGTGGCTCCGCCCCCTGCCCCGTCCGGACCCTCCCCACTGGCCGCGGCGCGGAGGGGCGTGGCCGCCAATCTGATTCAAGGCCCCGCCCACTCCCTGCGTCCCCGCCCCTACCCCGTCCGGAGTCTCCCCATGGGCCGCGGGGCGGGGGGGGGGTAGCGCGTCCTCCCTTCGTTGCCCGGGCCTTCCCATTGGCTGCGGGGCGGGGGGGGGCGTGTCCTCCCAGCGGGGTCCGGGCCTCCCCATTGGCCGTTGGGCGGGGGGGCGTGTCCTCCCTGCGGTCCCGTCCCTGCCCCCTGCCCCGTCCGGAGCCTCCCCATTGGCCGCGGGGCGGGGGGGCGTGTCCTCCGGGCGGTCCGGGCCCCGCCCCCCCGCCAGGTCCGGGGCCCCGCCCCCTGCCCCGTCCGGAGCCTCCCCATTGTTCGCGGGGCGGGGGGGGCGTGTCCTCCGGGCGGTCCCGCACCCCCCACCCGGCACCGTCCGGAGCCTCCCCATTGGCCGCGGGGCGGGGGGGGGCGTGTCCTCCCTTCGTTGCCCGGGCCTCCCCATTGGCCGCGGGGCGGGGGGGGCGTGTCCTCCGGGCGGTCCGTGACCCTCCCCCTGCCAGGTCCGGGGCCCCGCCCCCTGCCCCGTCCGGAGCCTCCCCATTGGCCGCGGAGCGGGGGGGGCGTGTCCTCCGGGCGGTCCGGTCCTCGCCCCCCGCCCCGTCCGGAGCCTCCCCATTGGCCGCGGGGCGGGGGGCGGGTCCTCCCTTCGTTGCCCGGGCCTCCCCATTGGCCGCGGGGCGGGGGGGGGGCGTGTCCTGCGGGCGGTCCGGGCCCCGCCCCCCGCCCGGTCCGGGCGGGCCCCGAGTTTTTAAAGTCGGTGGTTCGGGGTGGCGGGGCGTCGCGGGCGCTGGGACCGCACGGGGACAGCCGGACGACAGCCCGCACACCCCGGCTCTGCCCCTCCGACCGGCCGGCAGCCCGCCCGACCGGCCCGTACAGTCCTCGGCAGTGTCCTGAGACTGTACGGACCCCCGGCAGACACACACGGACACACACACACGGACACCGGACACACACACACACACACACACACACACACACACAGACAGAGCCCCCGAGCCGCGGACGTCTCCCGGGGCACCGCGGCGCGATGACGGCCGACAAGGAGAAGAGGTGAGAGGCCGGCGGGGGCGGGGAGCGGGACGCCTCCCTCCCTATCATTCATTCATATATATAGGAATGAATATATATATACATATATGCATATATATGTATATATGGTTGTACATATTTATGACTCTATTTATTTACTTATTTATTTATTTATTTTACTTGTACCCATCTATCCTATTGATTTTATTTTGTTGGTACGTTTGGTTCTGTTCTCCGTCTCCCCCTTTTAGACTGTGAGCCCACGGTTGGGTAGGGACCGTCTCTATGTGTTGCCAATTTGTACTTCCCAAGCGCTTAGTCCGGTGCTCTGCACATAGGAAGCGCTCAATAAATACGATTGATTGATTGATTCATTCATTCATTCGTATATATATGAATGAATATATATATACATATATACATATATATACATATATATGGTTGTACATATTTATTACTCTATTTATTTACTTATTTATTTATTTTACTTGTACCCATCTATCCTATTGATTTTATTTTGTTGGTATGTTTGGTCCTGTTCTCCGTCTCCCCCTTTTAGACTGTGAGCCCGCTGTTGGGTAGGGACCGTCTCTATGTGTTGCCAATTTGTACTTCCCAAGCGCTTAGTCCAGTGCTCTGCGCATAGTAAGCGCTCAATAAATACGATTGATTGATTGATTCATTCATTCATTCGTATGTATATGAATGAATATATATATACATATATACACATATATATGGTTGTACATATTTATTACTCTATTTATTTACTTATTTATTTATTTATTTTACTTGTACCTTTCTATCCTATTGATTTTATTTTGTTGGTATGTTTGGTTCTGTTCTCCATCTCCCCCTTTTAGAATGTGAGCCCGCGGTTGGGTAGGGACTGTCTCTAGATGTTGCCAATTTGTACTTCCCAAGCGCTTAGTCCAGTGCTCTGCACATAGGAAGCGCTCAATAAATACGATTGATTGATTGATTGATTCATTCATTCATTCGTATGTATATGAATGAATATATATATACATATATACATATATATGGTTGTACATATTTATTACTCTATTTATTTACTTATTTATTTATTTTACTTGTACCCATCTATCCTATTGATTTTATTTTGTTGGTACGTTTGGTTCTGTTCTCCGTCTCCCCCTTTTAGACTGTGAGCCCGCTGGTGGGTAGGGACCGCCTCTAGATGTTGCCAATTTGTACTTCCCAAGCGCTTAGTCCAGTGCTCTGCACATAGTAAGCGCTCAATAAATACGATTGATTGATTGATTGATTCATTCATTCGTATGTATATGAATGAATATATATATACATATATACATATATATATACATATATATGGTTGTACATATTTATTACTCTATTTATTTACTTGCTTATTTATTTATTTTACTTGTACCTTTCTATCCTATTGATTTTATTTTGTTGGTACGTTTGGTTCTGTTCTCCGCCTCCCCCTTTTAGACTGTGAGCCCACTGGTGGGTAGGGACCGTCTCTAGGTGTTGCCAATTTGGACTTCCCAAGCGCTTAGTCCGGTGCTCTGCACATAGTAAGCGCTCAATAAATGCGATTGATTGATTGATTGATTGATTCATTCGTTCTCCCCCCCCCCCCCACCTTCCCTATCATTCGTTCATTTAATCGTACTTGCTGAGCGCTCCCCGTGTGCGGAGGCGCTGGACTGAGCGCTTGGGAAATACAAGTGGGCGACGGGGAGAGAGACGGTCCCTCCCCGGCGGCGCCAGGCCCGCCGACCCACTGACCCCGACACCCGACACGACCCCCCAAACCGTCCGTTCGTCCATTCAGTCGTACTTATTGAGCGCCTCCTGCGCGCGGAGCGCCGGACTGAGCGCTTCATCCGTCCATTCATCCATCCGTCCGTCCGTCCGTCCATTCATTCATTCAATCGTACTTATTGAGCGCCTCCTGCGCGCGGAGCGCCGGACTGAGCGCTTCATCCATCCATCCATTCATTCATTCAATCGTACTTATTGAGCGCCTCCTGCGTGCGGAGCGCCGGACTGAGCGCTTCATCCATCCATCCATTCATTCATTCAATCGTACTTATTGAGCGCCCCCTGCGTGCGGAGCGCCGGACTGAGCGCTTCATCCATCCATTCATTCATTCATTCATTCAATCAATCGTATTTATTGAGCGCCTCCTCCTGTGTGCGGAGCGCCGGACTGAGCGCTTCATCCGTCCGTCCGTCTGTTCATTCATTCATTCAATCGTACTTATTGAGCGCCTCCTGCGCGCGGAGCGCCGGACTGAGCGCTTCATCCATCCATCCATTCATTCATTCAATCGTACTTATTGAGCGCCTCCTGCGTGCGGAGCGCCGGACTGAGCGCTTCATCCATCCATCCATTCATTCATTCAATCGTACTTATTGAGCGCCCCCTGCGTGCGGAGCGCCGGACTGAGCGCTTCATCCATCCATTCATTCATTCATTCATTCAATCAATCGTATTTATTGAGCGCCTCCTCCTGTGTGCGGAGCGCCGGACTGAGCGCTTCATCCGTCCGTCCGTCTGTTCATTCATTCATTCAATCGTACTTATTGAGCGCCTCCTGCGTGCGGAGCGCCGGACTGAGCGCTTCATCCATCCATCCATTCATTCATTCAATCGTACTTATTGAGCGCCCCCTGTGTGCGGAGCGCCGGACTGAGCGCTTCATCCATCCATTCATTCATTCATTCATTCAATCAATCGTATTTATTGAGCGCCTCCTCCTGTGTGCGGAGCGCCGGACTGAGCGCTTCATCCGTCCGTCCGTCTGTTCATTCATTCATTCAATCGTATTTATTGAGCGCCTCCTATGTGCGGAGCGCCGGACTGAGCGCTTCATCCATCCATCCATTCATTAATTCAATCAATGGTATTTATTGAGCGCCTCCTGTGTGCGGAGCGCCGGACTGAGCGCTCCATCCATCCATTCATCCGTCCGTCCGTCGGTCCATTCATTCATTCAACCGTATTTATTGAGCGCCTCCTGCGGGCGGAGCGCCGGACTGAGCGCTTCATCCATCCATTCATTCATCCGTCTGTCCGTCCGTCCATTCATTCATTCAATCGTACTTATTGAGCGCCTCCTGCGTGCGGAGCGCCGGACTGAGCGCTTCATCCATCCATTCATTCATTCATCCGCCCGTCCGTCCGTTCATTCACTCATTCAATCGTACTTATTGAGCGCCCCCTGCGTGCGGAGCGCCGGACTGAGCGCTTCATCCATCCATCCATTCATTCATTCATTCAATCAATGGTATTTATTGAGCGTCTCCTGCGTGCGGAGCGCCGGACTGAGCGCTCCATCCATCCATCCATTCATTCATTCAATCGTACTTATTGAGCGCCTCCTGCGCGCGGAGCGCCGGACTGAGCGCTCCATCCATCCATCCATCCATTCATTCATTCAATCAATCGTATTTATTGAGCGCCTCCTGTGTGCGGAGCGCCGGACTGAGCGCTTCACCCGTCCATCCATCCATTCATTCATCCGTCCGTCCGTCCGTCCATTCATTCACTCATTCAATCGTACTTACTGAGCGCCTCCTGCGTGCGGAGCGCCGGACTGAGCGCTTCATCCGTCCATTCATCCATCCGTCCGTCCGTTCATTCACTCATTCAATCGTACTTATTGAGCGCCTCCTGCGTGCGGAGCGCCGGACTGAGCGCTTCATCCATCCATTCATCCATCCGTCCGTCCGTCCGTCGGTCCATTCATTCATTCAACCGTATTTATTGAGCGCCTCCTGTGCGCGGAGCGCCGGACTGAGCGCTTCATCCATCCATTCATTCATCCGTCCGTCCGTCCATTCATTCATTCAATCGTATTTATTGAGCGCCCCTTGTGTGCGGAGCTCAGGACTGAGCGCTTCATCCATCCATTCATTCATCCGTCTGTCCGTCCGTCCATTCATTCATTCAATCGTACTTATTGAGCGCCTCCTGCGTGCGGAGCGCCGGACTGAGCGCTCAAGCGCTTAGTACAGTGCTCTGCACATAGTAAGCGCTCAATAAATACGATTGATTGATTGATTGATTCATCCATCCATTCATCCATCCGTCTGTCCGTCCGTCCATTCATTCATTCAATCGTACTTATTGAGCGCCTCCTGTGCGCGGAGCGCCGGACTGAGCGCTTCATCCATCCATTCATTCATCCGTCCGTCCGTCCATTCATTCATTCAATCGTATTTATTGAGCGCCCCTTGTGTGCGGAGCTCAGGACTGAGCGCTTCATCCATCCATTCATTCATCCGTCCGTCCGTCGGTCCATTCATTCATTCAACCGTATTTATTGAGCGCCTCCTGTGTGCGGAGCGCCGGACTGAGCGCTTCACCCATCCATCCATCCATTCATTCATCCGTCCGTCCGTCCGTCCATTCATTCATTCATTCAACCGTACTTATTGAGCGCCTCCTGCGTGCGGAGCGCCGGACTGAGCGCTCCATCCATCCATTCATTCATTCATCCGTCCGTCCGTCCATTCATTCACTCATTCAATCGTATTTATTGAGCGCCTCCTGCGTGCGGAGCGCCGGACTGAGCGCTCCATCCATTCATCCATCCGTCCGTCCGTCTGTTCATTCACTCATTCAATCGTATTTATTGAGCGCCTCCTGCGTGCGGAGCGCCGGACTGAGCGCTTCATCCATCCATTCATTCATTCATCCGTCCGTCCGTCCGTTCATTCACTCATTCAATCGTACTTATTGAGCGCCTCCTCGTGTGTGCGGAGCGCCGGACTGAGCGCTCCATCCGTCCGTCCGTCCATTCACTCATTCAATCGTATTTATTGAGCGCCTCCTGTGTGCGGAGCGCCGGACTGAGCGCTTCATCCGTCCAGTCATTCATTCAATCGTATTTATTGAGCGCCTCCTGCGTGCGGAGCGCCGGACTGAGCGCTTCATCCATCCATTCATTCGTTCAATTATTATTATTGAACGAATAATAATTATTATTATTGTTACTCTATTATTTATTTATTTATTTATTTATTTTACTTGTACATTTCTATCCTACTTATTTTATTTTGTTGGTATGTTTGGTTCTGTTCTCTGTCTCCCCCTTTTAGACTGTGAGCCCGCTGGTGGGTAGGGACTGTCTCTATGTGATGCCAATTTGTACTTCCCAAGCGCTTAGTACAGTGCTCTGCACCTAGTAAGCGCTCAATAAATACGATTGATTGATTGATTGATTGATTGATTGATTCAATCAATCGTATTTATTGAGCGCCTCCTGGGTGCGGAGCGCCGGACTGAGTGCTTCGTCCATCCATTCATCCGTCCGTCCGTCCGTCCGTTCATTCATTCAATGGTATTTATTGAGCGCCTCCTGTGAGCGGAGCACCGGACTGAGCGCTTCACCCATCCATTCATCCGTCCGTCCGTCCGTTCATTCATTCATTCAATCGTATTTATTGAGCGCCTCCTGCGTGCGGAGCGCCGGACTGAGAGCTCCATCCATCCATTCATTCGTCCGTCCGTTCGTTCATTCATTCAATCGTATTTACTGAGCGCCTCCTGTGCACGGAGCGCCGGACTGAGCGCTTCGTCCATCCATCCATTCATTCATCCGTCCGTCCGTCCGTCCGTTCATTCATTCATTCAATCGTATTTATTGAGCGCCTCCTGTGTGCGGAGCGCCGGACTGAGCGCTTCATCCATCCATTCATCCATCCGTCTGTCCCTCCGTCCATTCATTCATTCAATCGTATTTATTGAGCGCCTCCTGCGTGCGGAGCGCCGGACTGAGCGCTTCATCCATCCATTCATTCATTCATCCGTCCGTCCGTCCGTTCATTCACTCATTCAATCGTATTTATTGAGCGCCTCCTGTGTGCCGAGCGCCGGACTGAGCGCTCCATCCATTCATTCGTTCATTCAATCAATGGTATTTATTGAGCACCTCCTGTGGGCGGAGCGCCGGACTGAGCGCTTCATCCATCCATTCATTCATTCATTCATTCAATCAATCGTATTTATTGAGCGCCTCCTGTGGGCGGAGCGCCGGACTGAGCGCTCCATCCATCCATCCATTCATTCATTCAACCGTATTTATTGAGCGCCTCCTGCATTTGGAGCGCCGGACTGAGCGCTTCACCCATCCATCCATCCATTCATTCGTCCGTCCGTCCGTCCATTCATTCATTCAATCGTATTTATTGAGCGCCTCCTGTGGGCGGAGCGCCGGACTGAGTGCTTCATCCATCCATTCATCCGTCCGTCCGTCCGTTCATTCACTCATTCAATCGTATTTATTGAGCGCCTCCTGCGTGCAGAGCGCCGAACTGAGCGCTTCATCCATCTATTCATTCATCCGTCCGTCCGTTCATTCATTCATTCAATCGTATTTACTGAGCGCCTCCTGTGTGCGGAGCGCCGGACTGAGCGCTTCATCCATCAATTCATCCGTCCGTCTGTCCATTCATTCATTCAATTGTATTTATTGAGCGCCTCCTCGTGTGTGCGGAGCGCCGGACTGAGCACTTCATCCGTCCGTCCGTCCGTTCATTCACTCATTCAATCGTATTTACTGAGCGCCTCCTGTGCGCGGAGCGCCGGACTGAGCGCTTCATCCATCCATTCATCCGTCCGTCCGTCCATTCATTCATTCAATCGTATTTATTGAGCGCCTCCTCGTGTGTGCGGAGCGCCGGACTGAGCGCTTCATCCATCCATTCATCCATCCGTCTGTCCGTTCATTCACTCATTCAATCGTATTTATTGAGCGCCTCCTGTGTGCAGAGTGCTGGACTGAGCGCTTCATCCATCCATTCATCCGTCCGTCTGTTCATTCATTCATTCAATCGTATTTATTGAGCGCCTCCTGTGTGCGGAGCGCCGGACTGAGCGCTTCATCCATCCATCCATTCATCCATCCGTCCGTCCATTCATTCATTCAACCGTATTTATTGAGCGCCTCCTGCGTGCGGAGCGCCGGACTGAGCGCTTCATCCATCCATTCATCCGTCCGTCCTTTCATTTATTCAATCGTATTTATTGAGCGCCTCCTCCTGTGTGCGGAGCGCCGGACTGAGCGCTTCATCCGTCCGTCCGTCTGTTCATTCATTCATTCAATCGTATTTATTGAGCGCCTTCTGTGTGCGGAGCGCCGGACTGAGCACTCCATCCATCCATCCATTCATTCAATCAGTTGTATTTATTGAGCGCCTCCTGTGTGCGGAGCGCCGGACTGAGCGCTTCATCCATCCATTCATCCGTCCGTCCGTCCGTTCATTCACTCATTCAATCGTATTTATTGAGTGCCTCCTGTGTGCGGAGCGCCGGACTGAGCGCTTCATCCATCCATTCATTCATTCAATCGTATTTATTGAGCGCCTCCTATGTGTGGGGCGCCGGACTGAGTGCTTCATCCATCCATCCATTCATCCGTCCGTCCGTCCATCCATTTATTCATTCAATCGTATTTACTGAGTGCCTCCTGTGTGCGGAGCGCTGGACTGAGCACTTCATCCATCCATTCATTCATCCGTCCGTCCGTCCATTCATTCATTGAATTGTATTTATTGAGCGCCTCCTGTGCGCGGAGCGCCGGACTGAGCGCTTCATCCATCCATTCATTCATCCGTCCGTCCGTCGGTCCATTCATTCATTCAACCGTATTTATTGAGCGCCTCCTGTGGGCGGAGCGCCGGACTGAGCGCTTCATCCATCCATCCATTCATTCATCCGTCCGTCCGTCCGTTCATTCATTCATTCTATCGTATTTATTGAGCGTCTCCTGTGGGCGGAGTGCTGGACTGAGCGCTTCATCCACCCATTCATCCGTCCGTCCATTCATACATTCATTCCATCGTATTTATTGAGCGCTTACTGTTTGCAGAGTCCTCGCCTGAGCGCTTCATAATGATAATAACAATAGTGGCGTTTATTAAGCGCTTACTATGTGCCAAGCCCTGTTCTAAGCGCTGAGGGAGCTACAAGGTGACCAGGTTGTCCCACGGGGGGCTCCCAGTCTTCATCCCCATTTGACAGATGAGGGAACTGAGGCCCAGAGAAGGGAGGTGACTTGCCCAAGGCCACCCAACTGACCGTTGGCGGGGTTGGGATTCGAACCCACGACCTGTGACTCACAAGCCCGGGCTCTTTCCACTGAGCCGCAATGCTCCATCCATCCGTCTATCCGTCCATCCATCCATCCATCCGTCTGTCCGTCCATCCATCCATCCATCCATCTGTCTGTCCATCCGTCTGTCCATCCATCCGTCTGTTCATCCATCCATCCATCCATCTGTCCATCCGTCCGCCCATCCATCCGTCTGTTCATCCACCCATCCATCCATCCATCCATCCATCCATCCATCCATCCATCCATCCATCCGTCCCTCCATCCATCTGCCCATCCATCCGTCCGTCTGTCCATCCGTCCATCCATCTATGCATCCATCTATCCATCCATCTGTCCATCCATCCGTCCATCCGTCTATCCATCCATCCGTCCATCCATCCGTCCATCTGTCGATCCATCCATCCATCCATTCGTCCATCCATCTGCCCATCCATCCGTCCGTCCATCTGTCCATCCATCCATCCATCTGTCCGTCCATCCATCCCCCATCTATCCATCCATCCATCTGTCTGTCCCTCCATCCACCCATCCACCCATCCATCCGTCCATCCGTCCATCCGTCCATCCATCCATCTATGCATCCATCCATCCGTCCGTCCGTCCGTCCATCCATCCATCCCTCCATCCGTCCATCCATCTATGCATCCATCCGTCCATCCATCCACCCGTCCGTCCATCCACCCGTCCGTCCACCCATCCGTCCGTCCATCCGCCCATCCATCCGCCCGTCCCCCCGTGTAGCGTAGTTGGGCAGGGGGGCGAGCGCGCAGAGCGCTGCGCTAAGCGCTGGGGCCTTTTTCCCGGGCCCAGCGGGGGCCGCTCCCAAGCACTTAGCGCAGCGCTCGGCGCCCGGTGGCCCGGAGGGGCTGAAGGAGAGCAGCGGGACGGGGGCCCCCAACACACACACACACACACACACACACACACACACACACAAACACGCCCCAAAACCCTCCCGTCCCCCCCAAAACACCCACCCACCCACCCCCAAACACTCTCATCCCTCCAAAACCGCATACATACCCCAAACACTCCCATCCCCCCAAAAAAACATACACACAAAACACACACTCCTCCAAACACTCCCATCCCCCCCAAACACACACACACAAAACACACACCCCAAACACTCTCATCCCCACAAAGACACACACACCCCCAAACACTCCCATTCCCCCAAAACACACACACTCCCATCCCCCCAAAACACATATACCCCAAACACTCCCATCCCCCCAAAACACACACACCCCAAACGCTCTCATCCCTCCAAACACACACACACACAACACACTCCCAAACACTCCCATCCCCCAAAAACACACACACGCACGCACACACCCCATATACACACCCAAACACTCCCATCCCCCCAAAAACACCCACACACACTCCCATCCCCCAGAACACCCCCCCACACACCCCCAAACACTCCCATCCCCCAAAAAACACACACAAAAAAACACACACCCCAAACTCTCCTCCCCACAAACATACACACCCCCAACACTCCTATCCCCCCAAAACACACACACACACACCCAAACACTCCCATTCCCTCAAAAACACACAAACACTCCCATCCCCACAAAGCACACACACCCCCAAACACTCCCATCCCCCCAAAAAGACACACATCCCAAACACTCTTATCCCTCCAAAAACACATACACACCCCAAACACTCCCATCCCCCAAAACACACACACACACCATATACACACCCAAACACTCCCATGCCCCCCCAAAAATCACACACACACACTCCCATCCCCCCAAAACACCCCCCCCCACACACACCCAAACACTGCCATCCCCACAAACACATAGACACCCCCCCAAACACCGCCATCCCTCCCAAAACAAACACACACAGACACACACACACGTCCCACCCACCTGGAGTCCGGGTCGAAAGCATTGAATTCTCCCTAATCAATCAGTCGATCATGTTTATTGAGCGCTTAGTAGTAATAACGATAATCCTGATGGCATTTGATAAGCGCCTACTAGGTGCCAGTCACTGGACTGAGCGCTGAGGCGGCTACAAGCAAATTTTCGGGGGAATTCGCCCTAATCAATCAGTCGATCGGGTTTGTTGAGCTCTTATTACTAATAATGATAGTAATGATGGTATTTGTTAAGCGCTTACTAGGTGCCAGGCACCGTACTAAGCGCTGGGGTGGATACAAGCAAATTTGCGGGGAGATGTCGCCCTAATCAGTCAGTCGGTCGCACTTATTGAGCGCTTATTAGTAATAATGATAGTAATGATGGTATTTGTTAAGCGCTTACTAGAAGCCAGGCACTGTACTAAGCGCTGGGGTGGATACAAGCAAATTTCCGGGGAGATGTCGCCCTAATCAATCAGTCGGTCGCACTTATTGAGCGCTTATTTATTAGTAATAATGATAGTAATGATGGTATTTCTTAGGCGCTTACTAGATGTCAGGCACTGTACTAAGCACTGAGGTGAATACAAGCACATTTCCAGGGAGATGTCGCCCTAATCGGTCAGTCGATCGTACTTATTGAGCACTTATTAGTAATAATGATAGTAATGATGGTATTTGTTAAGCTCTTACTAGGTGCCAGGCACTGTACTAAGCACTGGGGTGGATACAAGCAAATTTCCGGGGAGATGCCCTAATCAGTCAGTCGGTCGTACTTATTGAGCGCTTGTTAGTAATAATAATGATGATGATGGTATTTGTTAAGCTCTTACTAGGTGCCAGGCACTGTACTAAGCGCTGGGGTGGATACAAGCAAATTTGCGGGGGATGTCGCCCTAATCAGTCAGTTGGTCGTACTTATTGAGCTCTTGTTAGTAATAATAATGATGATGATGATGGCATTTGTTAAGCGCTTACTATGTGCAAAGCACTGTACAATAATGATAGTAATGATGGTATTTGTTAAGCGCTTACTAGGTGCCAGGCACTGTACTAAGCGCTTGGGTGGATACAAGCAAATTTGCGGGAGATGTTGCCCTAATCAGTCAGTCGGTCGTACTTATTGAGCGCTTATTAGTAATAATGATAGTAATGATGGCATTTGTTGAGCACTTACTAGGTGCCAGGCACTGTACTAAACGCTGGGGTGGATACAAGCAAGTTTGAGGGGGATGTCGCCCTAATCAGTTGGTCGGTTGTACTTATTGAGCGCTTATTAGTAATAATGATAGTAATGATGGTATTTGTTAAGCTCTTACTAGGTGCCAGGCACTGTACTAAGCGCTGGGGTGGATACAAGCAAGTTTGAGGGGGATGTTGCCCTAATCAGTCGGTCGGTCGTACTTATTGAGCGCTTATTAGTAATGATGGTATTTGTTAAGCTCTTACTAGGTGCCAGGCACTGTACTAAGCGCTGGGGTGGATACAAGCAAATTTCCGGGGAGATGTCGCCCTAATGAGTCAGTCGGTCGTACTTATTGAGTGCTTGTTAGTAATAATAATGATGATGATGGCATTTGTTAAGCACTTACTATGTGCAAAGCACTGTACAATAATGATAGTAATGATGGTATTTGTTAAGCGCTTACTAGGTGCCAGGCACTGTACTAAGCGCTGGGGTGGATACAAGCAAATTTGCGGGGGATGTTGCCCTAATCAGTCAGTCGGTCATACTTATTGAGCGCTTATTAGTAATAGTGATAGTAATGATGGTATCTGTTAAGCTCTTACTAGGTGCCAGGCACTGTACTAAGCGCTGGGGTGGATACAAGCAAATTTCTGGGGGGATTTCACCCTAATCAGTCAGTCAGTCGTACTTATTGAGCGCTTGTTAGTAATAATAATAACGATGATGATGGCATTTGTTAAGCGCTTACTATGTGTAAAGCACTGTACAATAATGATAGTAATGATGGTATTTGCTAAGTGCTTACTAGGTTCCAGGCACTGCACTAAGCGCTGGGGCGGCTACAAGCAAATCAATCGATCAATCAATCGTATTTATTGAGCGCTTACTGTGTGCAGAGCACTGTACTAAGCGCTTGGGAGGTACAAGTTGGCAACATATAGAGACAGTCCCAATCCCTGTCCCTCAGAGGGCTCCCAGTCTTCATCCCCATTTGGCAGATGAGGGAACTGAGGCCCAGAGAAGTGAAGTGACTTGCCCACAATCACCCAGCAGACAAGTGGCGGAGCCGGAATCCGAACCCATGACCTTCTGGCTCCCAGGCCCGGGCTGTAACAATAATAATAATAATAATAATGGCATTTATTAAGCGCTTACTATGTGCAAAGCACTGTTCTAAGCGCTGGAGAGGTTACAAGGTGATCAGGTTGTCCCATGGGGGGCTCACAGTCTTAATCCCCATTTTCCAGATGAGGGAACTGAGGCACAGAGAAGTGGACTGTACTGAGCGCTCAGGAGAGTATACTGTAGCGGCGCTGGTAGACACGACCCCCTGCAGATCCAGATGACCCCCCCCAAAGATGCCCCCCGGATCAATCAATCAATCAATCAATCGTATTTATTGAGCGCTTACTGTGTGCAGAGCACTGTACTAAGCGCTTGGGAAGTCCAAGTTGGCAACATCTAGAGACGGTCCTGACCCAACAGCGGGCTCACAGTCTAGAAGATGACCCCCCCTTCCCCCTCGTTGTCCCCCGCCAAAATCCCGCTTCGGCAGACGCGTCGACAAGGCCCGAAGGACGCGGGGAGTCGCGCCCCTATTTACTGAGCGCTTCCCGCGGGCAAGGCGCTGTACTGACCGTCCGGTGGGTCGGCCGGGCCGGCAGGGCCTTATCTCCCGGCAGCAGAAGTGGCACCCCACCTTCCTGTTTAATGGCTCTTAGGTCACCCTCAGTGTCCGCGCTGCAATTCCTGTTTACCGCGTCCCGGACGGGCCGGAGGCTTGGGAAGGGCCGGGCCTGGGCGCCACGGCGGCTTCTGAACCCGAGAGAGGGGAGACCGCAGCCCCCCGTCTCCCCAATCCCCCCCCAAATCAGCCCAGGGATCCTAAAGATATATTTATTCTATTTATTATTTTATTTTATTAATCTGTTTTGTTGTCTGTCTCCCCCTTCTAGACTGTGAGCCCGCTGTTGGGTAGGGACCGTCTCTAGATGTTGCCAGTTTGGACTTCCCAAGCGCTTAGTGCAGTGCTGTGCACACAGTGAGCGCTCAATAAATACGATTGATTGATTGAATAAATATGATTGAATCAATCAGTCGTATTTATTGAGCGCTTACTATGTGCAGAGCACTGGACTAAGCGAGTGAATGAATGAAGATTAGAGCCGCAGTCGGCTGACCGGTGCCCAGTGACCCCTTCCAAACCCGGGCACCTCTGGGCCTCAGCCACATGTAATAGTGGCACCAGCCCGGGTTTTGGGGTCAGAGGGCCTGGGTTCTAATCCCCGCGCTGCCACCCGCCTGCTGTGTGACCCTGGACAAGTCACTTCTCTGGGCCTCGGTTCCCTCACCTGTCAAATGGGGATTCATAATAGTGATTTTGGTGTTTGTTAAGCGCTGACTACGGGCCAAGCACTGCTCTAAGCGTGGGGGTATCTACAAGGTCGTCAGGTCGTGGGGCTCACGGTCTTCAGCCCCATTTGACAGATGAGGGAACTGAGGCCCAGAGAAGCGAAGTGACTTGCCCGAGGTCACACAGCTGACGAGGGGCAGAGTCGGGATCAGAACCCACATCTTCTGGCTCTCCCCACTAAGCCACGCTGGTTCTGGGAGCCCCGCGAGGGACAACTTGATTACCTCGTATCTACCCCAGCGCTTAGAACGGTGCTTGGCGCATGGTAAGCGCTTAACTAACACTATTATTAATATTCTTCTTATTATTATTATTATTGCCCTATTTGAGAGGCCTCAGCAAGGTCCCAAGCACCGAATTTAACGCTGGGGAGGAGACAAGATAACCAGGCCGGACGCAGTCCCCGTTCCCACCCGGGACTTCAAGGACAAGTAGCGTTCAAAGTCAATTCCGAAGGAAAATCGGAAACGATCCCATCTTTTGGACCTCCCGTCCATCCCTCTTGGCTTTCCTGTCACCCCAAGAGGCGTCGTGACCCCGAGAAAAAATTGACTCGAATTTGCAGGGTTGACCCGATTGCCTTCCGGACGCCCCGATGCTTGGCGGGAGGTTGGGTATTAGTGGGTATCGAATAAATCCCGCTGTAATCGTCGTCATCATCATCATCATCGTCATCAATCGTATTTATTGAGCGCTTACTGTGTGCAGAGCACTGTACTAAGCGCTTGGGAAGTCCAAGTTGGCAACATATAGAGACGGTCCCTACCCAACAGTGGGCTCACAGTCTAATAATCACCCACTATTTTTCCAAGTGGCCTAGGAACTTGCTTGTTGCCAACAAAGATCCGCTGTTGGGACGGAGGAGACGGCGTTTTGCTTTCGCTCGCTGTTTTTCTGTGGCTGAGAGATTGTCGTGAGAGGTGTGATCCCCCCGTGAGCCCTGGGTGCGAGTTCCCAGCCGTGGCGGGGGGCGGCGATGGGGTCGGTGCCCCCGGGTGCTGGCCGAGGGGGCGAAGGCACCGGCAATTCCAGCTGTTGGGATGTTGGCATGGCTCCCCTTCAGCTGCCCGGATTGGCACGGCCCGAGCTCTGTCCGTGTGGAGATCTGTGTATTTGCTAAATTTCTGGTAAATTAATTAATTAATTCATTCAATTCTATTTATTGAGCGCTTACTGTGTGCAGAGCACTGTACTAAGCGCTTGGGAAGTCCAAGTTGGCAACATGTAGAGACGGTCCCTACCCAACAGCAGGCTCACAGTCTAGAAGGGGGAGACAGACGACAAAACAAAACATATTAATCAGTATTTAGTGATAGTAATGGTCTTTATTGAGCAATGTTCCCTACTAAGTACTCTGAGAATAATAATAATGCCGGTATTTGCTAAGCGCTTACTACGTGCCAAGCATTGTTCTAAGCGCTGGGGGGGATACAAGGTGATCAGGTTGTCCCACAGGGGAGCTCACAGTCTTCATCCCCATGTTAATAATAATAGTATTAGAATAATAATATAATATATCATTATTATTATTTTAATAATGATAGTATTAGAATAATAATATAATATATCATTATTATTATTTTAATAATGATAATGTTGGTATTTTTTAAGCACTTACTATGTGCCAAGCACTGTTCTAAGCGCCAGGGGGGATACAAGGTGATCAGGTTGTCCCACATGGGGCTCACAGTCTTCATCCCCATTTTACAGATGGGGGAACTGAGGCACAGAGAAGTGACTTGCCCAGAGTCACACCGCTGACAAGTAACTGAGGCCCAGAGAATAAGAAGAAGAAGAATGATGATGGCATTTATTAAGCACTTACTATGTGCAAAGCACTGCTCTAAGCGCTGGGGAGGTTACAAGGTTAGGTTAGAAGCGGGGTGGCTCAGTGGAAAGAGCCCGGGCTTTGGAGTCAGAGGTCATGGGTTCGAATCCCAGCTCCGCCACATGTCTGCTGTGTGACCTTGAGCAAGTCACTTAACTTTTCTGAGCCTCAGTTACCTCATCTGTAAAATGGGGATGATGACTGGGAGCCCCCCGTGGGGCAACCTGATCACCTTGTATCCCCCCCCAGCGCTTAGAACAGTGCTTCGCACATAGTAAGCGCTTAACAAATGCCATCATTGTTATTATTATTATTAAGGTGATCAGGTTGTCCCACGGGGGGCTCACAGTCTTCACCCCCATTTTCCAGATGAGGGAACTGAGGCCCAGAGAAGCGAAGTGACTTGCCCAAAGTCGCCCAGCTGACAAGTGGTGGAGCCGGGATTAGAACCCACGACCTCGGACTCCCAAGCCCGGGCTCTTTCCGCTAAGTCACGCCGCTTCCCCCGAGAGGTACCCCCGGCCCACAAGGAGCTTCCCCTCTGATCGAGGAGCCGGGCCTCGTGTCTGCCAACGGTGGGAGGATGATAAATAATTAAATAGGTATCTACACTCAAGCGCCAGAGGTGGTTGTTGGAGCAATACGGCCTGAAGGGTTGGGAATTAATCGGGGAAGACTCCCTGGAGAAGGTGGGCTAGAGAAGCAGCGTGGCTTGGGAGCCAGTGGTCTTGGGTTCTAATCCCGGCCCCTCAGGGCCTCAGTGACCTCATCTGGAAAATGGGGATGAAGACTGTGAGCCCCCCCGTGGGACAACCCGATCACCCTGTAACCTCCCCAGTGCTTAGAACGGTGCTTTGCACATAGTCAGTGCTTAATAAATGCCATTATTATTATTATTATTATCTTGTACCCACCCCAGCGCTTAGAACAGTGCTTGACATAGAGCAAAGCAGCGAAGCGACATACAGTAAAGTAGAGAGGCAGCGTGGCTCAGTGGAAATGGAGTCGGAGGCCATGGGTTCAAATTCCGGCTCCGCCAATTGTCAGCTGGGTGACTTTGGGCAAGTCACTTCACTTCTCTGGGCCTCGGTTACCTCATCTGTCAAATGGGGATGAAGACTGTGAGCCCCCCGTGGGACAACCTGATCACCTTGCATCCCCCCCTCCAGCGCTTAGAACGGTGCACGTAGTGAGCGCTTAACAAATACCATCGTGATTATTAAATTACCCACTTTGGTATTGAGTACTTCTGTCTCAGTTCTTCCACTTTTCCTCTTGTATATTTGGCAGTTTGTGTCTGCCAACTTCCCTGTTACATAAAGTACTTCCGGGCAGGGACTTCTTGTATATTTCCAAGCGCCCAAACAGGGCTCTGCGTTCGTTCAGTCAGTCAGTCATATTTATTGAGCGCTTACTGCATTCATTCATTCAACCGTATTTATTGAGCGCTTTATTGATAATAATAATAATGGCATTTATTAAGCACTTACAGTGTGAAAAGCACTGTTCATTCATTCATTCATCCATTCATTCATTCAATCGTATTTATTGAGCGCTTTATTGATAATAATAATAATAATAATGGCATTTATTAAGCACTTACAGTGTGAAAAGCACTGTTCATTCATTCATTCATCCATTCATTCATTCAATCGTATTTATTGAGTGCTTTGGTAATAATAATAATAATAATGGCATTTATTAAGCACTTACAGTGTGAAAAGCACTGTTCATTCATTCATTCATCCATTCATTCATTCAATCGTATTTATTGAGCGCTTTATTGATAATAATAATAATAATAATGGCATTTATTAAGCACTTACAGTGTGAAAAGCACTGTTCATTCATTCGTTCATCCATTCATTCATTCAATCGTATTTATTGAGTGCTTTGGTAATAATAATAATAATAATGGCATTTATTAAGCACTTACAGTGTGAAAAGCACTGTTCATTCATTCATTCATTCATTCATATTTATTGAGCGCTTAGTGTGTGCAGAGCACTGTACTAAGCGCTTGGGAAGTCCAAGGTGGCAACATATAGAGACGGTCCCTACCCAACAGTGGGCTCACAGTCCAGATCCTGCTGGCGCTCATTCATTCATTCATTCATATTTATTAATTCATTCATATTTACTGAGCGCTTACTATGTGCAAAGCACTGTTCTAAGCGCTGGGGGGGATCCAAAGGGATCAGGTTGTCCCACGTGGGGCTCACAGTCTTAATCCCCATTTGACAGATGAGGGAATTGAGGCCCAGAGAAGTGAAGTGACTTGCCGGAAGTCACACGACTGACAATTGGCTGAGCCAGGATTCGAACCCATGACCTCTGACCCCAAAGCCCGTGCTCTTCCCACTGAGCCACGCCGCTCAGTATTCATTCATTCAGCCATATTTACTGAGCGCTTACCGCGTGCCGAGCACCGGACTAAGCGCTGGGAGGAGTACAGTGCAACAATAAACGGACATATTCCCTGCCCACCACTGGCTTACAGTCTAGTCCAAAGGCCCCAGTACAGCGCGGTACCCAAAGTGGGTAATTGCAGGAATAGAAATAGAGAAGCGGCATGGCCTAGTGGTTAGCGCGTGGGCCTGGGCGTCAGAAGAACCGTGGTTCGAATCCTGGCTCCCTCTCATGTCTGCTGTGTGACCTTGGTCGAGTCACTTAACTCCTCTGGGCCTCAGTTACCTCAGCTGTAAAGTGGGGATTAGGATTGTGAGCCCCGTGTGGGCCACGGACTGTGTCCAACCTCGTTACCTTGTATCTGCCCCAGCATTTCGAACAGTCCCTAGCATCTAGTAAGTGCTTAACAGCCATACGCATAAAAAAGCATATGCAAAAATGCATAAAAAAGCATTTATTGAGCGCCCACTCTGTAACCCCAAGGCACTATCCTGATGACTGAGGTCGAGCTGCGGTTTTTTTTGGACTCAACTCCCCAGCTAGTTTATTCAGTCGTATTTATTGAACGCTTGCTGCGTGCGGAGCACTGGACTGAGCGCTTGGAAAGCACAATTCGGCGATAAAGAGAGACCGTCCCTGCCCACACCGGGCTTACGGTCGTGGCTAGTGTAGATTGGGCAAGGCCCTGCTTTGCGGCTGACTGGGGAGAAGGGACTTAGAACAGTGCTCTGCACACAGTAAGCGCTCAATAAATACGATCGAATGAATGACTTCTGTCCCCCAGGAGACTTTTGAGCCCACTGTTGGGTAGGGACTGTCTCTATATGTTGCCAATTTGTACTTCCCAAGCGCTTAGTACAGTGCTCTGCACATAGTAAGCGCGCAATAAATACGATTGATGATGATGAGGAATGATGGACGAGGGAGGATCTGAGCCAGCTGGGCTTGATGGGCTGAGGTCAAAGTGGTGGCCTTTCTGGGCCCCCGTTTTTTATGGTACTTATTAAATGCTTACTATATAATAATAATAATAATAATAATGATAATAATGGCATTTATTAAGCTCTTACTATGTGCAAAGCACCATTCTAAGCACTGGGGAGGTTACAAGGTGATCAGGTTGTCCCACTGGGGGGCTCACAGTCTTCATCCCCATTTTCCAGATGAGGTCACTGAGGCCCTGAGAAGTGAAGTGACTTGCCCAAAGTCACCCAGCTGACAATTGGCGGAGCCAGGATTTGAACCCATGGCCTCTGACTCCAGAGGCCGGGCTCTTTCCACTGAGCCATGCTGCCTCTCTACTTTACTATATGTCGCTTCGCTGCTTTACTCTATGTCAAGCACTGTTCTAAGCACTGGGGTGGGTACAAGATAATAATAATAATGGCATTTATTAAGCGCTTACTATGTGCAAAGCACCGTTCTAAGCGCTGGGGACGTTACAAGGTGATCGGGTTGTCCCCCGGGGGGGGCTCACAGTCTTCACCCCCATTTTACAGATGAGGTAACTGAGGCCCAGAGAAGTTGTGACATGCCCAAAGTCACCCAGCTGACAAGTGGTGGAGCCGGGATTTGAACCCACGACCTCTGACTCCAGAGGCCGGGCTCTTTCCACTGAGCCACGCCGCCTCTCTACTATATGTCGCTTTGCTGCTTTACTATGTCGAGCACTGTTCTAAGCGCTGGGGTGGGTGCAAGATCTATCAGGTTGGGCGCAGACCCTGACTCACGAGGGGCTCACGCTCTAAATAGATGGGGGTAGGATTTAATCATCATCATCATCATCATCAATCGTATTTATTGAGCGCTTACTATGTGCAGAGCACTGTACTAAGCGCTTGGGAAGTACAAATTGGCAACATATAGAGACAGTCCCTACCCAACAGTGGGCTCATAGTCTAAAAGGGGGAGACAGAGAACAAAACCAAACATACTAACAAAATAAAATAAATAGAATAAATATGTACAAGTAAAATAAATAAATAAATAAATAGAGTAATAAATATGTACGAACATATATACATATATACAGGTGCTGTGGGGAAGGGAAGGAGGTAAGATGTCCATCAAGAGTCAGTAGTATTTACTGAGCACTTACTGTGTGCAGAGCACTGTATTAATAATACTATTGGTATTTGCTAAGCACTTACTATGTGCGAAGCACTATTCCAAGCGCCGGGGGGATACAAGGCGATCAGGTTGTCCCATGTGGGGCTCACAGTCTCCATCCCCATTCTCCAGATGAGGTAATCCCCATTTCGCAGTGGAGAAAACCGAAGCCCAAGTGGCTTGCCCAAAGTCACCCAGCTGATAAGTGGCGGAGGCGGGATTAGAACCCATGACCTCCGACTCCCAAGGCCGGGCTCTTTCCGCTGAGCCGCGCTGCTCAGCGCTGTCAGATGGGGCCCACTGTTGGGTAGGGACTGTCTCTATATGTTGCCAATTTGTCCTTCCCAAGCGCTTAGTACAGTGCCCTGCACATAGTAAGCGCTCAATAGATACGATTGATGATGATGATGATGGGGCGGTGGGTCAGGGGTCTGGGTCCGCTGGTATTTGGGAGAGCCCGTGGGGCTGGGGCCTACTGGGCCCTCACTCCAGACGATAACCCCGGGGGACATTTGGGGGGCTTTCTCGAATTTGGCTGTGAGGACTGGGGGGCTGGGGGGAATCCCCAGGATAATAATAATAATAATAATGGCATTTATTAAGCACTTACTATGTGCAAAGCACTCTTCTAAGCGCTGGGGAGGTTACAGGGCGATCAGGATGTCCCACGGGGGGCTCACAATCTTCATCCCCATTTTCCAGATGAGGGAACTGAGGCCCAGAGAAGTGAAGTGACTTGCCCCAAGTCACCCAGCCGGCAATCGGCAGAGCCGGGATTTGAACCCATGACCTCCGACTCCAAAGCCCGGGCTCTTTCCAGTGAGCCACGCTGCTTCTCGAAGAGGGCGTGTCCATTCAGGATCAGGAAGAGGGCACGGACATTCTCCAGCCCCGGGGTGGGGGAATCAGAGAAGCGGCGTGGTTCAGTGGAAAGAGCCCGGGCTTTGGAGTCAGAGGTCATGGGTTCAAATCCCGGCTCCGCCACCTGTCAGCTGGGTGACTTTGGGCAAGTCACATAACTTCTCTGGGCCTCAGTTACCTCACTGGGGAGTACAAGTTGGCAACATATAGAGACGGACCCCGACCCGCTCCTTAGCATAATAATTATAATAGACTGTGAGCCCACTGTTGAGTAGGGACCGCCTCTCTATGTTGCCAACTTGTACTTCCCAAGCGCTTAGTACAGTGCTCTGCACACCGTAAGCGCTCAATAAATACGATTGAATGAATGAATGAGTGTAAAATGAGGATAAAGACTGTGAGCCCCCCCGTGGGACAACCTGATCACCTCGTAACCACCCCAGCGCTTAGAACAGTGCTTTGCATGTAGTAAGTGCTTAATAAATGCCATTATTATTATTATTATTATTATTATTATTATTATTATTATCTGGCTGGGGACAGGTGAGGCATCGCTGTGAGCCCACTGTCTTTTAGACTGTGAGCCCACTGTTGGGTAGGGACCCGTCTCTATATGTTGCCAACTTGTACTTCCCAAGCGCTTAGTACAGTGCTCTGCACACTTTAAGCACTCAATAAATACGATTGATTGATTGATTGATTGATTCCAGGTTCCTCCAAGGGTAAGCGGGGGAGGGTTTGGGTGGTTGAAGGATTTTTGCTCCTGGTTTTCCGACGGCGATTTTTCCGGGCAAAGTCCACATCTCTGCTTGGGCTTTAGAGGTGGCCGAAAGCCTGGTTTCAGCGAGGCTTACCGGCAGGCCAAATCAATCAATCAATCAATCAATCGTATTTATTGAGCACTTACTATGTGCAGAGCACTGTCCAAACGCTTGGGAAGTACAAATTGGCCACACATAGAGACAGTCCCTACCCAACAGTGGGCTCACAGTCTAAAAGGGGGAGACAGACAACAGAACCAAACATACCGACAAAATAAAATAAATAGGATAGAAATGTACAAGTAAAATAAATAAATAAATAGAGTAATAAATATGTACAACCATATATACATATATACAGGTGCTGTGGGGAGGCGTTAGCCAAAGAGGCGTTAGCAGTTCCAGTTCCCCTGGAATAATAATGATGGTATTTGTTAAATGCTGTTCTAATAATAATAATAATAATAATAATGGCATTTATTAAGCACTTACAGTGTGAAAAGCGCTGTTCATTCATTCATTCATTCAATCGTATTTATTGAGCGCTTACTGCGGGCAGAGCACCGGACTAAGCGCTTGGGAAGTCCAAGTTGGCAACATCTAGAGACGGCCCCTACCCAACAGTGGGCTCACAGTCTAGAAGACTATATTTATTGAGCGCTCACTGCGTGCAGAGCACCATACCAAGTGTTTGGGAGAGTACAGTTCAACAATAAACAAAGAGCGCAATTCACCAATAAACATAAAGTACAATTCGACAATAAACAGTGACCTTCCCTGCCCACAATGAGCTTACGGTCTAGGGGGGGATTGGATGATCAGGGTTCCCCGTCACCCCGTCCCAGTGTAGGGCCAGGGGAGGGGTCACCTATGGAGCCGGGTGTGCCCACAACAGGGGCTCTCCTGAGAAGCAGCGTGGCTCAGTAGAAAGAGCCCGGGCTTTGCAGTCAGAGGTCATGGGTTCAAATTCCGGCTCCGCCAATTGTCAGCTGGGTGACTTTGGGCAAGTCGCTTCACTTCCCTGCGCCTCCGTTACCTCATCTGTAAAAGGGGGATTCATTCATTCATTCAGTCGTCTCTATTGAGCGCTTGCTGTGTGCAGAGCACTGGACTAAGCGCCTGGGAAGTCCAAGTTGGCAACGGATAGAGACGGTCCCTACCCAACAGCGGGCTCACAGTCTAGAAGATGAAGACTGTGAGCCCCCCAGGGACAACTTGATCACCTTGTAACCTCCCCAGCGCTCAGAACAGTGCTCGGCACGTAGTAAGCGCTTAATAGATGCCGTCGTTGTTAGGATTATTAGCTCCTCCAAGCCGGGCCGCCCGCCGTGGGGGTCAGGGGAGAGGCTGCGGACTGAGGTGTGGGGAGCACCGACGGGGGACACGAGGAGCACGTGGATGGACACCGCGGCCCCGGAGGATGGGGGGCACCGGACCCCTTTCCATCCGGTGCTTCCAGTCTCCGTTTGCAGCCACATCCCGGCTGGGCCTGGAATGCCCCCAATCCCTCTGCCCATCCGCCAAGCTCGCTCTCTTCCTCCCTTCAAGGCCCTGCTGAGAGCTCACCTCCTCCAGGAGGCCTTCCCAGACTGAGCCCCTTCCTTCCTCTCCCCCTCGTCCCCCTCTCCATCCCCTCCATCTTACCTCCTTCCCTTCCCCACAGCACCTGTATATATGTATATATGTTTGTACATATTTTTTACTCTATTTATTTATTGTACTTGTACATATCTATTCTATTTCTTTTATTTTGTTAGTATGTTTGGTTTTGTTCTCTGTCTCCCCCTTTTAGACCGTGAGCCCACTGTTGGGTAGGGACTGTCTCTAGATGTTGCCAATTTGTACTTCCCAAGCGCTTAGTACGGTGCTCTGCACATAGTAAGCGCTCAATAAATACGATTGATGAAATACGATTGACGATGGGCCGACGAAGCCGGGCCCAGTAGGCCGCCCTGGCTGGGTTCCAGTCCTCCGCCGAGCCCCATGCTCCCGGCCAGCCCCAGCGGCCCCGGCCCCGGGGACCATTTTGGCCATCTGGCCGGGAGTTGCTCGTTCCTTTCCCAGAGGCCTCCGGCCTTCCCTCTCCCCTCCCGGCCCCATTCCCATCCCGCCAGCGGGGGAGCGGGCCGGGAGGTGCCAGGCCCGGCCGGCCGGGTCACAAGTCCGCCCTGTCGATGAATTCAAGGAAAAGGCCCCCTTTTTTTATTATGATACTGACGTCGGACCGAGTGGCTGGTCCGTGGACGCCGTTAGGAAATGGCTGTTGTGTTTCCTTAAAATAGCCCGGTGGGGGTTGAGGGGGAGGAAAACGCATTCCCATATGCGCTTCTGGGGGATGGTGACCTCTGACCCCTGGCCCCCAGCTTTGGGTGGCACAACTCACAGCCACGACCCACCCTGGGCCCCTGGAGGGGCACCCCCCTAACCGCCAGGGCCCAGCGGACCCCCCCCAATCTGGGCCTCAGACGAGGAACCAAGTTGTTCTGGTTGGAGCCTTAAAGACGGTTAGACAAGCGCTCAGTACAGTGCTCTGCACACAGGAAGCGCTCAATAAATACAATTGATTGATTGACGGTGGCCCTGTTGGTTTGGCGAACGCTCGCTGTGGGCAGGGAGAGAACGTGTCCATTTATTGTTCTATTGTATAATAATAATGGCATTTATTAAGCCCTTACTATGTGCAAAGCACTGTTCTAAGCGCTGGGAAGGTTACAAGGTGATCAGGGTGTCCCACTGGGGGCTCACAGTCCTAAACCCCATTTTACAGATGAGGTGACTGAGGTACAGAGAAATTAAGTAACTTGCCCGGAGTCACACAGCTGACAATTGGCGGAGCCGGGATTTGAACCCATGACCTCTGATTCCAAAGCCCGCGCTTTTTTCCACTGAGCCACGCTGCATCTCTAAGACTTCTCTAAGTCTAAGATTAAGACTGTGAGCCCCCCGTGGGACAACCTGATCACCTTGTAACCTCCCCAGCGCTTAGAACAGCGTTTTGCACATAGTAAGCACTTAATAAATGCCATTATTATTATTATTATTATTATTATTATTATCATCCTGCGCCCCACCCCAACTACCCTCAGGCTCACTCTGGTCCAGCCTTACTGCTTACCCGGGATGCCTAGGGACCGGCAGGGATGCGGTCAGTGGAAGAGCGCGGGAGCCCATTTTATATTCCCAGCTCTGCCCCTATCCTGCTGTGTGGCCCCTGGCAAGGAACTTTAACCTTCCCCGGCCTCAGTTTCCTCACCTGTCAAATGGGGGTGATAGTCCCCGCCGGCCCCCTGCTCCTCCTCCTGGGGTTGGCCTGAGAATAAGATGGGATTTCCTGATGTGAAAATACTCGGGGAAATAAGCACGCTCTACAGATTCACACTGAAGCAGCGTGGCCGAGAGGAAAAAGCAGTCAGAGGACCTGGGTTCTAATCCCGACTCGGCCACTGGTCTGCTGCGTGACTTTGGGCAAGTCACCTCACTTCTCTGTGCCTCGGTTACCTCATCCGTAAAAGGGGGATGAAGACTGCGAGCCCCACGTGGGACAACCTGATGACCTTGTATCTCCCCCAGCGCTTAGAACAGTGCTTGGCACATAGTAAGCGCTTAGCAAATACCATCATTATTATCCCAGTTCCGCCATGTACCTGCTGTGTGAACTCGGGCAAATCACTTAACTTCTCTGTGCCTCAGTTCCCTCATCTACGCAATGGGGATTCAATATCTGTTCTCCCTCGTACTTTAATAGTGAGCCCCATAGGGGACTATATCATCTTTTAATGGCATTTATTAAGCGCTTACTGTGTGCAAAGCACTGTTCTAAGCGCTGGGGAGGTTACAAGGTGATCAGGTTGTCCCACGGGGGGCTCACAGTCTTAATCCCCATTTTACAGATGAGGGAACTGAGGGCCAGAGAAGAGAAGTGACTTGCCCCAAGTCACACAACTGGCAATGACCTGATTACCCTGTATAGAGGAGCAGTGTGGTCTAGTGGACGGACCTGAGTTATAGTGTAGGCTCCGCCACTTGTCCGCTGTGTGACTTGGGGCAAGTCCCTTCACTTCTCTGTGCCTCAGTTACCTCATCTGTAAAATGGGGATGAAGGGACCATGAGCCCCAGGTGGGACAGGGACCTTGTGTCTCCCCCAGCGCTTAGAAGAGTGCCTGGCACATAATAAGCGCTTAATAAACACCACAAAAAAGTATCTCCCCTGGGACAGTGTAAGGGCTAAACAGATACCACAATTATTATTATTATCGTTATTATTTTCTGGCGGCAGAGAGGCCTTTCGGGCCTGCGGATTCCAAGAGGAACTTTCAATGCAGGAAAAAGGTCAACCAGAGAGGGGAAGGGAGCTGAGAAAACTCCCTGGGAGCGGTTGGTGAAAGAGGTTTAGTGGTGTTGCAATTTTATTTAGCTAAAAAGAGTGGACTTTTACCCCGCAGATAGGGCTGTAGGAGGAACGCGGTCTATCCGGGAACTGGCTCCTGGGGTGACTTTTTCCTCCCCAGCGCTTAGAACAGTGCTTTCCATTCATTCATTCATTCAATCCATCGTATTTATTGAGTGCTTACTGTGTACTAAGCGCTTGGGGAGTAGAAGACGAAGACAGGGGACGATGACCCACATTCCCACATTCCCGGCCCACGTCATCCCCCGGGCCTGGAATGCCCTCCCTCTGCCCATCCACCAAGCTAGCTCTCTTCCTCCCTTCCTTCCTCTCCCCCTCGTCCCCCTCTCCATCCCCCCATCTTACCTCCTTCCCTTCCCCACAGCACCTGTATATATGTATATATGGTTGCACATATTTATTACTCTATTTATTTATTTATTTATTTTACTTGTACATTTCTATCCTATTTATTTTATTTTGTTGGTATGTTTGGTTTTGTTCTCTGTCTCCCCCTTTTAGACTGTGAGCCCACTGTTGGGTAGGGACTGTCTCTATGTGTTGCCAATTGGTACTTCTCAAGCGCTTAGTACAGTGCTCTGCACATAGTAAGCGCTCAATAAATACGATTGATTGATTGATTGATTGATTGATTGATTCAAGGCCCTGCTGAGAGCTCACCTCCTCCAGGAGGCCTTCCCAGATTGAGCCCCTTCCTTCCTCTCCCCCTCGTCCCCCTCTCCACCCCCCCATCTTACCTCCTTCCCTTCCCCACAGCACCTGGATATAGGGATATATGGTTGTACATATTTATTACTCTATTTATTTGTTTATTTTACTTGTCCATATCTATCCTATTTATTTTATTTTGTTAGTATGTTTGGTTTTGTTCTCTGTCTCCCCCTTTTAGACTGTGAGCCCACTGTTGGGTAGGGACTGTCTCTATATGTTGCCAATTTGTACTTCCCAAGCGCTTAGTACAGTGCTCTGCACATAGTAAGCGCTCAATAAATACGATTGATGATGATGATGATGATGATGATGATGACTCTTCCCCTCCTTTAAAGCCTTACTGAAGGCCCACCTCCTCCAGGAGGCCTTCCCTGACTGCGCCCTCTTCTCTCACTCCCTTCTGCGTCACCCTGACTCGATCCCCTTTATTCATCCCCACTCCCAGCCCCAAAGCACTAGGCACCTCTCTGTCACTTGTTTATTTACTTTTATTCATTCGTTCATTCAGTCGTATTCACTGAGGGCGTACTGTGTGCGGGGCACTGTACTAAGCGCCTGGAAGGTACAGTTCGGCAACAGATAGAGACAATCCCTACCCAAATTAAAGTCCCTCTCCCCCTCGAGCCTGTCACTTCGTTGTGGGCGGGGAATGTGTCTGTTGGAGTGTTCGATTGTCCTCTCCCAAACGTTTAGTCCAGTGCTCTGCGCACGGTAAGCGCTCACTAAATACGATTGACTAACAGCTCCGAGCCCCTGGGATAATAATAATAATAACGATGGCATTTATTAAGCGCTTGAGCCCACTGTTGGGTAGGACCGTCTCTATATGTTATGTATATATGTATATATGTTTGTACATATTTATTACTCTATTTTACTTGTACATATCTATTCTGTTTATTTTATTTCGTTAGTAGTTTTGTTCTCTGTCTCCCCCTTTTAGACTGTGAGCCCACTGTTGGGTAGGGACCGTCTCTATATGTTGCCAACTTGGACTTCCCAAGCGCTTAGTACAGTGCTCTGCACACAGTAAGCGCTCAATAAATGCGATTGATGATGATATGTTGCCAACTTGTACTTCCCAAGCGCTTAGTACAGTGCTCTGCACACAGTAAGCGCTCAATAAATACGATTGATGATATGTTGCCAACTTGTACTTCCCAAGCGCTTAGTACCGTGCTCTGCACACAGTAAGCGCTCAATAAATACGATTGAATGAATGAATGAATGGAAAGCACTGTTCTAAGGATACAAGGTGATCAGGTTGTCCCACGGGGGGCTCCCAGTCTTCATCCCCATTTTCCAGATGAGGGAACTGAGGCCCAGAGAAGTGAAGTGACTTGCCCAGAGTCACCCAGCGGACAAGTGGCGGAGCCGGGATTTGAACCCATGACCTCTGACTCCTAAGCCCGGGCTCTTTCCGCTGAGCTTTTCTCTGGTGGTCGGAGTCCGGTCCTGGCCACGGGGAGGGCCTCGGGAGATTCGGGAGCCTCAGGAATGGCCGAGTTTGGGAAGCCGAGGAAGCCTCGCCCGAGGTGTGGTCTACTGGACGACAGTGGGCCTGGGTCAATGTTTAACTGTCCCCAAACCGAGAGGAGGGGGATGACCAGCCTGTCAAATTGGGAAATGCCCGGCCTCGAGGACAGAAGGAAATGGTGGCCATCGTTTGGACGGAAGCGTCCCCCGACCCTCCCACTCATCCTCCGTCGGTCGAATTTATTGAGTACTTTCTAAGCGGGTCCTCTCCCGACCACTCACTACAGGGTCCGGCGCACCGTAAGCGCCGTCTCCGCAATTTCTTCCCGTTAATGTCTGCCTTCCCATCTCGACCGTAAGCTCGCGGTGGGCAGGGAGCGGGTCTGCCAACTCAGTTCTATTGTCCTCTCCCAAGCGCTCAATACAGCGCCCTGCACCCAGTGAGCACTCAATAAATACGACTGAGTGAGCGCTCCATTTATTCATTCATTCATTCAATCGTACTTATTGAGCGCTTACTGTGTGCAGAGCAATGTGATTGATGGAATCAATCGATCGTATTTATTGAGCGCTTACTGTGTGCAGAGCACTGGACTAAGCGCTTGGGAAGTCCAAGTTGGCAACATGTAGAGACGGTCCCTACCCAACAGCGGGCTCGCAGTCTAGAAGGGGGAGACAGAGAACAAAACAGAACAAAATAAAATAAATAGAATAGATATGTACAAGTAGAATAAATAGAGTAATAAATGCGAACAAACATATATACATATATATAGGTGCTGTGGGAAAGGGAACGAGGTGGGGGAGAGGAAGGAGGGGGCTCAGTCTGGGAAGGCCTCCTGGAGGAGGTGAGCTCTCAGTAGGGCCTTGAATGATTGGAAAGGGCACAGGACCAGGAGTCTTACCCTCTCTGGGCCTCAGTTTCCTCATCTGTCAAAGGGGCAGAAGGTCCCTGCTCTTTAGACGGTAGGCCCTGCGGGTGTTAGGGACTGCGTCCACTCTGATCGGCTCACAGTGCCTGGCACGTAATGAGGGCTTAACTAATTTTATAATGAATTTACGGCCAATTTTTCCCGAGACGCTCTTTTTGCTCCCGTAATGCCAAACTTCTCACTGGCCCCCGTCCTCCCTCTGTCCCGGAAGGCCCTCCCTCCTCAAATCCCGCTCAGATCTACCTCAGTGTCTGGCACATAACGAGGGCTTAACTGGTTTTATAATGAATTTACGGCCAATTTTTCCCGAGACGCTCTTTTTGCTCCCGTCATGCTAAACTTCTCGCTGGCCCCCGTCCTCCCTCAGGCCCGGAAGGCCCTCCCTTCTCAAATCCCGCAGACCCCGGCCTTATCGAAGGGACGTCTCCTCCAAGAGGCCTTCCCTGACTAAGCTCCACTTTCCTCCCGCTCCGTTCGTCTCCCGGCCCGGCGCCACTTAGGTCGATATCCGTCATTTATTCGTTTCCGTTGGCGTCCCTCTCCCCCCGCCTCTAGACTGTAAGCTCGCTGCGGGCCGGGAATGTGTCTGCCTCCTCTCTCAGGTGCTTAGTGCGGCGTTTTGCACGCATTAATACGACCGGACGAGTGAATGAATGGAGGCCCCCGACATTTTGAGAAGAATCAGCTGCCACCAACTGAGACTCGCCCATGGCGCGGCCTTCCCTCCTTCCCTTCCCCCTGGCTGGGACGCTCAGCCGTCGTCCCGGCCCGGCCTTCAGGGTTCGCCGAGGTTTACAGCCGGGCCCCGGTTTATGGAGCTAATTTTAGAGGATCCGTGCAGCGTGGGAGCGGGGAGGAAGGAGCCGGCCGTCTGTCGGCGGCGAGAAGCAGCACCCCGGTCCCGGGCCTACCGTGGTTCACCTTTCGAACCGCCGGTTCCGCCCCTGGCAGCCCGGACGCGGGCAGGGGTGGAGATGGCGAGATAAGGGAAGTATGAAGGTCACATTGCAGCTCATCCAAAGCAGCCGCTCGCCACGTGACTGGACCGTCGACCTCGGGGATAGATAAATAATAAATCGATGCGATGGACGGCCCCGCCGGCCGGCCGATCGAGGAGTCCCCCCGGTTCCGCTGCCAGAGGGTTCTGGGACGTGGCCCGGTGGGTAACGGGGCTTCGGTTTCGGATTTTTTAATGGTATTTGTCAAGCGCTTTCCGAGGGCCAGGAAGCAGCGTGGCTCAGTGGAAAGAGCACAGGCTTAGGAGTCGGAGGTCATGGGTTCAAACCCCGGCTCCGCCACTTGTCGGCTGGGTGACTTTGGGCAAGTCACTTCTCTAGGCCTCAGTTCCCTCATCTGTAAAATGGGGATGAAGACTGTGAGCCCCCCGTGGGACAACCTGATCACCTTGTAACCTCCCCAGCGCTTAGAACGGTGCTTTGCACATCGTAAGTGCTTAATAAATGCCAGTATTATTATTATTCCCCCCTTCTTACCTCCTTCCCTTCCCCACAGCACCTGTATATATGTATATATGTTTGTACATATTTATTACTCTATTTATTTATTTATTTTACTTGTACATATCTATTCTATTTAGTTTATTTTGTTAGTATGTTTGGTTTTGTTCTGTCTTCCCCTTTTAGACTGTGAGCCCACTGTTGGGTAGGGACTGTCTCTATATGTTGCCAATTTGTACTTCCCAAGCACTTAGTACAGTGCTCTGCACATAGTAAGCGCTCAATAAATACGATTGATGATGATGATGATGATGATGATTATTATTACAGTACACCGTGCTGGGGTGGGCACAGTCCCCGCCCCACGTGGGGCTCCCAGGCTTCATCCCCAGTTTACAGATGAGGCAACTGAGGCCCCGAGAAGTGAAATGACTCGCCCAATGTCACACAGCGGAGAAGGGGCCGAGGCGGGGTTCCCCACCTCCCGGGCCCAGATTCTTTCCACTGGGACACGCTTGGGGTCGGCAGGTGCGGGGGGCTTCCTGTCAGGCCTGGTTTCCTGAAAAATACACCAGGTCAGGACTGGGCGGCTCAATGGGTGCAAGGAACTGGACTAGAGAAGCACGGGTGGCCTAATAAACGGAGCCCGGGCCTGGGAATCAGAAATACTTGGGTTATAATTCCAGCTGTGTGACCTCGGACAAGTCCCCTCACTTCCCTGTGCCTCAGTTGCCTCATCTGTAAAATCATAATAATGATGGTATTTGTTAAGCACTTCCTATGTGCTAAGCACTGGGGTAGATACAAGGTCATCAGGTTGTCCCACGTGGGGCTCACAGCCTCCATCCCCGTTTTCCAGATGAGGGAACTGAGGCTCAGAGAAGTCAAGTGGCTGGCCCAAGGTCGCGCGGCAGAGGCGGGATTGGAACCCACGACCTCCGACTCCCAAGCCCGGGCTCTTTCCGCCGAGCCACGCCGCTTCTCTAAAATGGGGATTCGGCCCGTGTTCTCCTCCTTACTTAGATTGTGAGCCCTGTGTGGGACAGGGACGGCCTGACCTGATTCTTTTGTACCCGCCCCAGCGCTTGACACATAGTAAGTGCTTAACACATACCACAATTATTAAAAGCCTGGGCACCGAGCCATGGAAGGCTGAGGGACACCCCTGGACCTTGAGAACAAGTTTGCCGGCTAATCTGGGATCCGGCTGATGCAAACTAGCTGATCTACCAGGGAGAGAGAGAGAGAGAATAGCTATAGAAATAATAAACATGAAGCAATTGATCATTTTTTTGTGGTATTTGTTGAGCACTTCCTATGTGCCAGGCACTGTACTAAGTTCTGGTGTAAATACAAATTAATAATAATAATAATGGCATTTGTTAAGCGCTTACTACGTGCAGAGCACTGTTCTAAGCGCTGGGGGTGGATGCAGGGTGATCAAGTTGTCCCACATGGGGCTCACAGTCTTAATCCCCACTTTACAGATGAGGTAACTGAGGCTCAGAGAAGTTAAGTGACTTGCCCAAGGTCACACAGCAGACACGCGCCGGAGCCGGGATTCGAACCCATGACCTCCGACTCCAAAGCCCGGGCTCTTCTCCACTGAGCCACGCTGCTCCTCTGTATTAATTAATCAGGTTGGACGCTGTCCACGTCCCAAACGGGGCTCCCCATTTTATAGATGGGGTAACTGAGGCACAGAGAAGTGAAATGACTTGTCCAGCAGATGAGTGGTGGAGTCGGGATTAGAACCCAGGTCCTCTGACCCTCAGGCCCGGGCTCTTTCCGCTAGCCGCGCTGCTTCTGCAGAGCATCATCATCATCAATCGTATTTATTGAGCTCTTACTATGTGCAGAGCACTGTACTAAGCGCTTGGGAAGTACAAATTGGCAACATATAGAGACAGTCCCTACCCAACAGTGGGCTCACAGTCTAAAAGAGCAAACGTGTAGATCAAAGCACGAGGGCCTTCTACACTGTGAGCCCATTGTTGGGTAGGGACCGTCTCTATATGTTGCCGACTTGTGCTTCCCAAGTGCTTAGTACAGTGCTCTGCACACTGTAAGCGCTCAATAAATACGATTGAATGAATGAGGGCAGGATTGGCAACCAGGCGGGCACATGGAGATCAATCTCGGGTGGCTTCCTGAAGGTGGAGGAGGTACTCGGGTCCACGGGGTTCCAGGAAAACACTTGGAGGACCAAAGAACGCTCATCGGTCAGTCAATCGAGGCTATTTATTGAGCGACCTCAGTGTGCTGAGCACCGGGCTGACCGCCCGGGAGCGTCCACTAGCATCGGCAGACGTGATTCCCACCTTTTGAAGGTTGGGGCGAGACAGACACTGAAATCAGTGGTAGGTGGGAAGAGGAAGAGGAGAAGACAGAGGTAGAGGTGTGTAGTGGATGAGAATTAGAAAAGGGGCGTCCAGTACTGCTCCGGACGTGGCCTGGACACCCCTCAAACCCTCTGGGAATGCTTAGTGGACCTCCTGGGAGCTTTGGGCATGGTGGAGGGCTGAGGGGCCTTTTCTTGGGGACGTTAATCTCCGGGCTGGCTCTTGGCTTCTATCCATGGGACGGGATCATCATCATCATCATCAATCGTATTTATTGAGCGCTTACTGTGTGCAGAGCACTGTACTAAGCACTTGGGAAGTACAAGTTGGCCACATATAGAGACGGTCCGTACCCAACAGTGGGCTCACAGTCTAAAAGACGGGATGAGAAGGATATCAATAACTGGGGGTGCTCTCCACTCCCTGGGGGTCATTGCATACTCCCCCTTCTAGACTGTGAGCCCACTGTTGGGTGGGGACCGTCTCTATATGTTGCCAACTTGGACTTCCCAAGCGCTTAGTACAGTGCTGTGCACACAGTAAGCGCTCAATAAATACGACTGATCGATTGATGGATTGATTGGATAGAGTCCGGACTTGGGAGTCACACAGTCATGAGTTCTAATCTTGGCTCTGCCACCTGCCTGCCGAGTGACCTTAGACAAGTCACTTCACTTCCCCGGGCCTCGGTCACCTCATCCGCAAAATGGGGATGGAGACTGCGAGCCCCACGTGGGACCGGGGCTGCATCCAACCTGATTTTCTCGTTGCCACCCCAGCATTTAGTAGAGTGCCCAGCACAAATACCACAATTATTATTCTTGTTCTGCCCTCGCACCTTCTCTAGGAGTGGGGACTGCGGAGGGACGGGGAGACGGTTAGTCGATCGTGTTTATTGAGCGCTTACCGTGTGCAGGGCACTGTACTAAGCGCTGGGGAGAGTATGATGTAACAGTATAACAGACGCACGGTGGAAGGCGGTTCTGGGCATTTGGAGAACTGGGGACGTGGGAAATCCAGCCTGGGGGGTTTCCCTGGTCGAAGATGGGGGAAAGGGGTGGTCAAAAGGTTGGTGAGTGGAATGGCTGGAATGTGGATGGATGAAACGCTGGTGGGTGGGGGTCTCTAGCTGAGAATGGGGGGGGGGGGTTAGGTTAGCTGAGAGACGGAAGGGGACGTGGAGTCTATTAGAGAAGCAGAGAAGCGGCGTGGCTCAGTGGAAAGAGCCCGGGCTTTGGAGTCAGAGTTCATGGGCTCAAATCTCGGCCCTGCCACTTGTCAGCCGGGTGACTTCGGGCAAGTCACTTCATCATCATCAATCGTATTTATTGAGCGCTTACTGTATGCAGAGCACTGTACTAAGCGCTTGTACAGTCACTTCACTTCTCTGGGCCTCAGTTCCCTCATCTGGAAAATGGGGTTGAAGACTGGGAGCCCCCCGTGGGACAACCTCATCACCTTGTAACCTCCCCAGCGCTTAGAACGGTGCTTTGCACATAGTAAGCGCTTTATAAATGCTATCAAAAAAAAAAAAAGAGCCCGGGTTTTGGAGTCAGAGTTCATGGGCTCAGATCTCGGCTCTGCCACTTGTCAGCTGGGTGACTTCGGGCAAGTCACTTTTCTGGGCCTCAGTTCCCTCATCTGGAAAGTGGGGTTGAAGACTGGGAGCCCCCCGTGGGACAACCTGATCACCTTGTAGCTTCCCCAGTGCTTAGAACAGTGCTTTGCACATAGTAAGCACTTAATAAATGCTATCAAAAAAAAAAAAGAGCCCGGGCTTTGGAGTCAGAGTTCATGGGCTCAAGTCTCGGCTCTGCCACTTGTCAGCTGGGTGACTTCGGGCAAGTCACTTCTCTGGGCCTCAGTTCCCTCATCTGGAAAATGGGGTTGAAGGCTGTGAGCCCCCCGTGGGACAACCTCATCACCTTGTAGCTTCCCCAGTGCTTAGAACAGTGCTTTGCACATAGTAAGCGCTTAATAAATGCTATCAAAAAAAAAAAAGAGCCCGGGCTTTGGAGTCAGAGTTCATGGGCTCAAATCTTGGCTCTGCCACTTGTCAGCTGGGTGACTTCGGGCAAGTCACTTCTCTGGGCCTCAGTTCCCTCATCTGGAAAATGGGGTTGAAGACTGGGAGCCCCCCGTGGGACAACCTCATCACCTTGTAACCTCCCCAGCGCTTAGAACGGTGCTTTGCACATAGTAAGCGCTTTATAAATGCTATCAAAAAAAAAAAAAGAGCCCGGGCTTTGGAGTCAGAGTTCATGGGCTCAAGTCTCGGCTCTGCCACTTGTCAGCTGGGTGACTTCAGGCAAGTCACTTCTCTGGGCCTCAGTTCCCTCATCTGGAAAATGGGGTTGAAGACTGTGAGCCCCCCGTGGGACAACCTCATCACCTTGTAGCTTCCCCAGTGCTTAGAACAGTGCTTTGCACATAGTAAGCGCTTTATAAATGCTATCAAAAAAAAAAAAGAGCCCGGGCTTTGGAGTCAGAGTTCATGGGCCCAAATCTCGGCTCTGCCACTTGTCAGCTGGGTGACTTCGGGCAAGTCACTTCTCTGTGCCTCAGTTCCCTCATCTGGAAAATGGGGTTGAAGACTGTGAGCCCCCCCATGGGACAACCTGATCACCTTGTAGCTTCCCCAGTGCTTAGAACAGTGCTTTGCACATAGTAAGTGCTTAATAAATGCCATCATCATCATCACTATTATTATTATTAGGCCGAGCGCCCCAGGTGGGACAGGGACCGTGTCTGATCGGATTGTATTGTAACCGTCGCAGTGCTTAGCACACAGAAAGCGCTGAAGAAGTACCGCAGTTATTTCGGTGGCTTCTCTGCCCTCGTCTGCCGTTGCGGTTTGGGCTGTTGGCACCAGAGCGGAGCCCCGTTGCGATGGGGTGGAGGGGACAAGAAGGGTGACTGGCATCCCGGGACCGAGTTCTAGGATCACATCCCAGGAGCTCTCCGGGGCGTGGTGGGAATGGTGAAGGTCCCGGGGGGATGTGGGTGGACGGCCCAGGAATGTGGGTGGGCGTCTGCAGGCCGGGCCCACGCTGGCCAAACCCGCTGGCTTTCTATCCCTGCTGGCGCTTGCCCGGCCTGGATGGCGGGGTGGATGCCCGGCATGGAGAAAGTCACAGGGCCTGGATTGGGCATCCCCAGAGACCCCCCGGCACTCCGCAATGGAAAAGCTGAGAGTCGGGACATCCGGCTTCCACTCCCAGCTCTGCCGCTGGCTTGCTCAGTGACTTTGGCAAACTCCTTCACCTCTCTGGGCCTCGGTTCCTCATCTTTGAAGTGAAGATAAGAGCAATTAATCTATGGTATTTATTGGGCATTTCCTGTGTGCAGAGCACAGTACTAAGTGTTTGGGAGAGGACAACGGAACAGAGTTGGTAGAAAAGCTCCCTGCCCACAGTGAGCTTACAATCCAGATCTCCTCTTTGACTTATATGGGACAGGGACTGTATCTTCATTCAATCGTATTTATTGCACACTTATGGTGTGCAGAGCACTGTACTAAGCGCTTGGAAAGTACACTTCGGCTGTATCTGACTTGATTACTTTTTATCTCCCTAGTGTTCAGCATCGGGTAAGTGCCCCAACTAGGCAAAACTAGGCAATGCTAAGGGGAAGGAAGGAAAAGAAGAGGGGGGAGAAAAGGAGAAGAGAGAAGAGAGGAAAGGAGAGCAGAGAGGAGAGAAAATAAGAGGGGAGAGAAAAGAAGAGAGGAAAGGAAAGGAAAGAGAAAAGAAGAGAGGAGAGCAGAGAGAAAGGAAGAGAGAAGGGAGGAGAGGAAAGGAAAGAGAAAAGAGGAGGGGGAGAGAAAAGAAGAGAGGAGGGGGAGAAAGGAGAGAGAAAAGAAGAGAGGAGGGAGAAAAGAAAGGAGAGGGGAGAGAAAAGAAGAGGGGAGAGAAAAGAAGAGAAGAGGGAAAGAGAGGGGAGAGAAGAGGAGAGAGAAGAGAGGAGGGGGAGAGAAAAGAGAGGAGAGTGGAGAAAAAATAAGAGAGGAGGGGGAGAGGACAGGAGACAGAGGAGAGGAGAGAGAAGTAAGGAGAGGAGAGGGGAGAGAAAAGAGGAGAGGAGGAGGAGAGGGGAGAAAAAAGAGGAGAAGAGGAGGAGAGGAGAGAAAAGAAGAGAGCAGAGGGGAGAAAGAAGAGAGGAGAGGGGAGAGAAAAGGAGAGAGGAGAGGGGAGAGAAAAGAAGAGAGGAGAGGAGAGTGGAGAGAAGAGAGAAAAGAAGAGAGGAGAGGGGAGAAAAAAGAGGGGAGAGAAAAGAGAGGAGGGGGAGAGAGGAGAGGAGAGTGGAGAGAAGAGAGAGAAAAGAAGAGGGGAGAGGAGAGAGAAAAGGCGAGGAGAGGGGAGAAAAAAGAAGAGAGGAGAGGGGAGAGAAAGGAAGAGAGGAGGGGGAGAGAGGAGTGGAGAGAAGAGAGGAGGGGGAGAGAAAAGGAGAGGAGAGGGGAGAGAAGGGAGAGAGGGGAGGGGAGAGAAAAGAAGAGAGGAGGGGGAGAGAGGGGAGGGGAAGAGAGGAGGGGGAGAGAAGAGAGGAGAGGAGAGGGACGAGAAGAGAGGAGAGGAGAAGGGTGAGAAGAAAGGAGAGGAAAAAAGAAGAGAGGAGAAGGGAGAGAAAAGAAGAGAGGAGAGGAAAAAGGAAGAGAGGAGAGGGGAGAGAAAAGGCAAGGAGAGGGAGAGAAAAGAAGAGAGGAGAGGGGAGAGAAAAGAGAGGAGAAGGGAGTGAAAAGAAGAGAGGAGAGGGAAGAGAAAAGAAGAGAGAAGGGAGAGAAAAGAAGAGAGAAGGGAGAGAAAAGAAGAGAGGAGAAGAAAGAGAAGAGGGAGAGGAGAGAGAACCCTGGGCAGGGAGAGAGGAAGAGAGGTCGAAAGGGCAGAGTCGCACCCGCAGGGAGTGTGGAGGGCCTTAATTCCCAGGGAATCCACAATGATAATCATGACTGTGGGGTTGAAGCGCTTGCTACGTATCAAGCACTGTGCTGAGCACCGGGGTATATACAAGATAATCTTCTCCGGCATAGTTCCTGTTCCACATGGGGCTCACGGACTTAAGGGGAGGGAAAACAGGGACCTTATCCCTATTTTTACAGAGGAGAAAACGGAGGCACAGAGAAGTTCAGGTTACACAGGCAGGTGATGGAGCCAGAGTTGTTATTATAGAGGAGCAGTGTGGCTCAGTGGAAAGGCCCGGGCTTGGGAGTCAGGGGTCGTGGGTTCGAATCCCGGCTCCGCCACTTGTCAGCTGGGTGACTTTGGGCAAGTCACTTCTTTGTGCCTCAGTTACCTCATCTGTAATATGGGGACTAAGACTGTGAGCCTCACGTGGGACAACCTGATAACCTTCCCAGCGCTTAGAACAGTGCTTGGCACATAGTAAGCGCTTAGCAAATACTATTATTATTATTATTATTATTATTATTATTATTATTATTATTAGTTAGAAGCGAGATCTGGTGACTCCCGGGCCAAGCTCCTTTCATTAGGTGATAACTGCCCAGGGCAGGGGCAGCCGAGGCCTAGAGAAGCAGTGTGGCTCAGTGGAAAGGGCCCGGGCTTTGGAGTCAGAGGTCATGGATTCAAATCGCGGCTCCGCCACTTGTCAGCTGGGTGACTTTGGGCAAGTCACTTCACTTCTCTGGGCCTCAGTTACCTCATCTGTAAAATGGGGATGAAGACTGTAAGCCCCCTGTGGGCCAACCTGATCGTCTTGTAACCTCCCCAGTGCTTAGAACAGTGCTTTGCACATAGTAAGCGCTTAATAAATGCCGTCATTATTATTATTATGGGGCCATGGTTAGAGCTGGGCACCCTAGCCACCCTCGGACGTCCCACGGGCAGGAGAAGCAGCATGGCTCAGTGGAAAGAGCCCGGGCTTTGGAGTCAGAGGTCATGGGTTCAAATCCCGGCTCCGCCAATGGTCAGCTGCGTGACTCTGGGCAAGTCACTTCACTTCCCCGGGCCTCATCTGTAAAATGGGGATGAAGACTGTGAGCCCCATGTGGGACAACCTGATCACCTTGTAACCTCCCCAGTGCTTAGAATAGTGCTTTGCACATTGTAAGCACTTAATAATAGTAATAATAATGGCATTTATTAAGCGCTCACTATGTGCAAATCACTGTTCTATGTGCTGGAGGTTACAAGGTGATCAGGGTGTCCCACGTGGGGCTCACAGTCTTCATCCCCATTTTGCAGATGAGGGAACTGAGGCACAGAGAAGTTAATAAATGCCATTATTATGATGATGATGATTCATGCAGGATCCCCTTAGGATGCAGGGTGGGGTGACCCTGAGGTGAGTCTGGAGGGGTGTCCACAATCTGCCGGATCCCAGAGGCACTGCCTTGTTGGAAAACTATTATCCGGAATTCTAAGTGACAGGGATATAGGCACATACTCACACATATTAATGTGCACACATAAGTATGCACACGCACAGACACACACATACATACATGCACACTCTGAGCTTTGGGGCCCGGCTCCCCCCGCCCCCCCCCCCACCCCGGGGCACACAGTGTGGCACATAGTGTAAGCGCTTAATAATAATAATGATGATTATCATCATCATCATCATCATCAATCGTATTTATTGAGCGCTTACTGTGTGCAGAGCACTGTACTAAGCGCTTGGGAAGTCCAAGTTGGCAACATATAGAGGCAGTCCCTACCCAACAGTGGGCTCACAGTCTAGAAGGGGGAGACAGAGAACAAAACCAAACATACTAACAAAATAAAATCAATAGAATAGATATGTACAAGTAGAATAAATAAATAAATAAGTAGAGTAATATATATGTACAAACATATATACATATATACAGGTTAAGCGCTTACGATGCGCCAGGCACTGTTCTAAGCACTGGGGTAGATACAAGCTAATTAGATTGGACACAGTCCCTGCTCCACATTATAATAATAATAATAATTATGGTATTTGTTAAGCGCTTACTATGCACCAGGCACTGTTCTAAGCACTGGGGTAGATACAAGCTAATTACATTGGACACAGTCCCTGCCCCACATTATAATAATAATAATTATGGTATTTGTTAAGCGCTTACTATGCACCAGGCACTGTTCTAAGCACTGGGGTAGATACAAGATAATTGGATTGGACACAGTTCCTGCCCCACATTATAATAATAATAATAATAATGGTATTTGTTAAGCTCTCACTATGCTTCAGACACTGTTCTAAGCACTGGGGTAGATACAAGATAATTAGATTGGACACAGTCCCTGCCCCACATTATAATAATAATAATTATTATGGTATTTATTAAGCGCTTACTATGCGCCAGGCACTGTTCTAAGCACTGGGGTAGATACAAGCTAATTAGATTGGACACAGTTCCTGCCTCACATAATAACAATAATAATTATGGTATTTATTAAGCGCTTACTATGCGCCAGGCACTGTTCTACACACTGGGGTAGATACTAGCTAATTAGATTGGACACAGTTCCTGCCTCACATAATAATAATAATAATTATGGTATTAAGTGCTTACTATGAACAGTGCTTTGCACATAGTAAGCGCTTAATAAATGCCATTATTATTATTATTATTATTATGTGCCAGGCACTGTTCTAAGCACTGGGGTAGATACAAGCTAATTAGATTGGACACAGTCCCTGCCCCAAAATTATAACAATAATAATTATGATATTTATTAAGCACTTACTATGCTCTAGGCACTGTTCTAAGCACTGGGATAGATACAAGCTAATTAGATTGGACACAGTTCCTGCCCCACATAATAATAATAATTATGGTATTTATTAACCGCTCATTATGCGCCAGGCGCTGTGCTAAGCACTGGGGTATATACAAGCTAATTAGATTGGACACAGTTCCTGCCTCACATAATAATAATAATAATGGTATTTATTAAGCGCTTACTATAAACAGTGCTTTGCACATAGTAAGTGCTTAATAAATGTCATTATTATTATTATTATTATTATTATTATTATTATTATTATGTGCCAGGCACTGTTCTAAGCACTGGGATAGATACAAGCTAATTAGATTGGACACAGTTCCTGCCGCCCATAATAATGATAATAATTATGGTATTTATTAAGCTCTTACCATGCGCCAGGCACTGTTCTAAGCACTGGGGTAGATACAAGCTAATTAGATTGGACACAGTCCCTGCCCCACATAATAATAATAGTAATAATTATGGTATTTATTAAGTGCTTATTATGTGCCAGGCACTGTTCTAAGCACTGGGGGAGATACGAGCTAATTAGATTGGACACAGTTCCTGCCTCCCATAATAATGATAATAATTATGGTATTTATTAAGCTCTTACTATGCACCAGGCACTGTTCTACACACTGGGGTAGATACAAGCTAATTAGATTGGACACAGTTCCTGCCCCACATAATAATAATAGTAATAATTATGGTATTTATTAAGCGCTTATTATGTGCCAGGCTCTGTTCTAAGCACTGGGGTAGATATGAGCTAATTAGATTGGACACAGTTCCTGCCTCAAATAATAATAATCAGAATTATGGTATTTATTAAGCTCTTACTATGCACCAGTCACTGTTCTACACACTGGGGTAGATACTAGCTAATTAGATTGGACATAGTTCCAGCCTCACATCATAATAATTATTATTATGGTATTTATTAAGCGCTTACTATGAACAGTGCTTTGCATATAGTAAGTGCTTAATAAATGCCATTATTATTATTATTATTATGTGCCAGGCACTGTTCTAAGCACTGGGGTAGATACAAGCTAATTAGATTGGACACAGTCCCTGCCCCACATAATAATAACAGTAATAATTATGGTATTTATTAAGTGCTTATTATGTGCCAGATGCTGTTCTAGGCACTGGGATAGATACAAGCTAATTAGATTGGACACAGTTCCTGCCTCACATAATGATTATCATTATTATTACGGTATTTATTAAGCGCTTACTATGCACCAGTCACTGTTCTACACACTGGGGTAGATACTAGCTAATTAGATTGGACACAGTTCCAGCCTCACATAATAATAATTATTATTATGGTATTTATTAAGCGCTTACTATGAACAGTGCTTTGCACATAGTAAGCGCTTAATAAATGCTATTATTATTATTATTATTATTATTATTATTATTATTATTATTATTATGTGCCAGGCACTGTTCTAAGCACTGGGGTAGATACAAGCTAATTAGATTGGACACAGTCCCTGCCCCACATTATAATAATAATAATTATAGTATTTGTTAAGCTCTCACTATGTGCCAAGCATTGTTCTAAGCTCTGGGGTAGATACAAGATAATCGGGTTGTCCCATGTAGAGCTCACAGGCTTCATCCCCAGTTTACAGATGAGGTAACTGAGGCCCGGAGAAATAGCGTGGCTCAGTGGAAAGAGCCCGGGCTTTGGAGCCAGAGGTCATGGGTTCAAATCCCGGCTCCGCCAATGGTCAGCTGGGTGACTTTGGGCAAGTCACTTCACTTCTCTGGGCCTCAGTTCCCTCATCTGGAAAATGGGGATTAAGACTGTGAGCCCCACGTGGGACAACCTGATCACCTTATATCCCCCCCCCCAGCTCTTAGAACAGTGCTTTGCACATAGTAAGAGCTTAGCAAATACCATCATTATTATTATTATTGTTACCTCCCCAGCGCTTAGAACAGTGCTTTGCACATAGTAAGCGCTTAATAAATCTCATCATTATTATTGTTAACTCCCCAGTGCTTAGAACAGTGCTTTGCACATCGTAAGCACTTAACAAATACCATTATTATTACTAACTCCCCAGCACTTAGAACAGTGCTTTGCACATAGTAAGCGCTTAATAAATGCCATCATCATTATTATTGTCACCTCCCCAGCGCTTAGAACAGTGCTTTGCACATAGTAAGCGCTTAATAAATGTCATCATTATTATTATTATTAACTCCCGAGCGCTTAGAACAGTGCTTTGCACATAGTAAGCACTTAACAAATACCATCATTATTATTATTAATAATAATATCAAGGCCACTCTTCCTGTGGCCTTGTATAATTTTTCCTGGCCTCGCCGGCCACTGGCTGCGTGGATGGAGGCCCAAGACATTGGGAGCCTGGAGGAGGGAAGGAGTAATAATAATAATAATAATAATAATAATAATAATAATAGTAATAATAATAATAATAGCATTTATTAAGCGCTTACCATGTGCAAAGCACTGTTCTAAGCACTTGGGAGGTTACAAGGTGATCAGGTTGTCCCGGGTGGGGGCTCCCAGTCTCCACCCCCATTTTCCAGATGAGGTCACTGAGGCCCAGAGAATAATAATAATAATAATGTTGATATTTGTTAAGCGCTTACTATGTGCAAAGCACTGTTCTAAGCGCTGGAGAGGATACAAGGTGATCAGGTTGTCCCACGGGGGGGCTCCCAGTCTTCATCCCCATTTTCCAGATGAGGTCACTGAGGCCCAGAGAATAATAATAATAATGTTGGTATTTGTTAAGCGCTTACTATGTGCAAAGCACTGTTCTAAGCGCTGGGGAGGTTACAAGGTGATCAGGTTGTCCCAGGGGAGGCTCCCCATCTTCATCCCCATTTTCCAGAGGAGGTCACTGAGGCCCAGAGAATAATAATAATAATGTTGGTATTTGTTAAGCGCTATGTGCAAAGCACTGTTCTAAGCACTGGGGAGGACACAAGGTGATCCGATTGTCCCACGGCGGGGCTCCCAGTCTTCATCCCCATTTGCCAGATGAGGTCACTGAGGCCCAGAGAATAATAATAATAATGTTGGTATTTGTTAAGCGCTTACTATGTGCAAAGCACTGTTCTAAGCGCTGGGGAGGTTACAAGGTGATCAGGTTGTCCCAGGGGAGGCTCCCAGTCTTCATCCCCATTTTCCAGAGGAGGTCACTGAGGCCCAGAGAATAATAATAATAATAATAATAATGTTGATATTTGTTAAGCACTTACTATGTGCAAAGCACTGTTCTAAGCACTGGAGAGGATACAAGGTGATCAGGTTGTCCCAGGGGGGGCTCCCAGTCTTCATCCCCATTTTCCAGAGGAGGTCACTGAGGCCCAGAGAATAATAATAATAATAATAATAATAATAATAATGTTGATATTTGTTAAGCACTTACTATGTGCAAAGCACTGTTCTAAGCACTGGAGAGGATACAAGGTGATCAGGTTGTCCCAGGGGAGGCTCCCAGTCTTCATCCCCATTTTCCAGATGAGGTCACTGAGGCCCAGAGAATAATAATAATGATAACGTTGGTATTTGTTAAGCGCTTACTTTGTGCAAAGCACTGTTCTAAGCGCTGGGGAGGATGCAAGGTGATCAGGTTGTCCCGGGGGGGCTTCACAGTCTTCATCCCCATTTTCCAGATGAGGTCACTGAGGCCCAGAGAAGTGAAGTGACTTGCCCAAGGTCACACAACCGAACCCATTTGAGTAGCGTGTGTTTGTGTGTGTGTGTGTGTGTGTGAGAGAGAGAGAGAGAGAGAGAGAGAGAGAGAGAGAGAGAGAGAGAGAGCTTGTGTGTTTGTGTGCACGTGCTCCCCAGTGTCAGTTGGGCAGGGCTGGCAGTTTGCCCTGGGTAAGGTTCACCCCAATTGCTGAGAAGCAGCGTGGCTCAGTGGAGAGAGCCCGGGTTTGGGAGTCAGAGGTCGTGGGTTCAAATCCCGGCCCCGCCACTTGTCCGCTGGGTGACCTTGGGCAGGTCACTTCGCTTCTCTGGGCCTCAGTGACCTCCTCTGGAAAATGGGGACCGTGAGACCCCCCCCCTCCCCCCCGTGGGACCACCTGATCGCTTTGTAACCTCCCCAGCGCTTAGAACAGTGCTTGGCACATAGTAAGCGCTTAATAAATGCCATCATTATTATTATTATTATTTTGCTGAAGACGCCCAGGTACGAGGGCCGAGGAGTGCACGCACACACAAACCTACACTTTCACACACATTTCTGCGTGTGTACGCATGCATGCACGCACACGCGCACACACACACATATATGTATATATGTATATGTACATATATACATATACATATATATGCATATACAAATATATGCATATACATATGTATGCATGTACATACACACATATATATGCATATACCTACACACATATATACATATATGTATACATATACACATATATACATATGCACGCACACACACACACACACACACACACACACACACACACACACACACACACACACACACACACACACACACACACACACACACACACACATATATAGCGGTGGGCACTGCTGTTCCCAAGCACACAGTCCCACGCATCCCCGTGCAACACGACAAGCAGGGAATGTGTCAGTTTATTGATATACTGTACTAATCAGCATCAGCATCATCAGCATCATCATCTTAATTTGGGTATTTGTTAAGCACTTACTATGTGCCAAGCACTGTTCTAAGCGCTGGGGGAGATACAAGGTGATCAGGTTGTCCCACATGGGGCTCCCAGTCTTCATCCCCATTTTCCAGATGAGGGGACTGAGGCCCAGAGAAGTGCAGTGACTTGCCCAAAGTCACACAGCCGATAAGTGGCGGAGCCGGGATTAGAACCCATGACCTTTTAGACTGTGAGCCCACTGTTGGGTAGGGACTGTCTCTATATGTTGCCAACTTGTACTTCCCAAGTGCTTAGTACAGTGCTCTGCACACAGTAAGCTCTCAATAAATACGATTGATGATGATGACCTCCGACTCCCAAGCCAGTGCTCTTTCCACTGAGCCACGCTGCTTCTTGTACTGTCCCAAGCGCTTAGTACAGTGCTTTGCACACAGTAGGGGCTCGATAAACACGACTGGATGAATGAATAGGACCCACTCACATTTCTTTTTTTGTGTGTGTAGCGTTTGTGTAGTGCTTTGTATGTGTCAAACACAGTTCTAATCCCAAATCGGCAACATATAGAGATGGTCCCTACCCAACAACGGGCTCCCGGTCTAGAAGGGGGAGACGGACAACAAAACAAAACATGGAGACAGGTGGCAAAACCGTCAGAATAGATAGAATTATAGATATAAATAGAATTAGAGCTATGGACACCTATAGCTATAGGTTCATTCAATCGTATTTATTGAGCGCTTACTGTGTGCAGGGCACTGGACTAAGTGCTTGGGAAGTACAAGTTGGCAACACTGTTCTAATAATAATAATAATAATAATGGCATTTATTAAGCACTTACTGTGTGAAAAGCATTGTTCATTCATTCATTCAATAGTATTTATTGAGTGCTTACTGTGTGCAGAGCACTGGACTAAGTGCTTGGGAAGTACAAGTTGGCAACACTGTTCTAATAATAATAATAATAATAATAATGGCATTTATTAAGCACTTACTGTGTGAAAAGCATTGTTCATTCATTCATTCAATAGTATTTATTGAGCGCTTACTGTGTGCAGAGCACTGTACTAAGCGCTTGGGAAGTACAATTTGGCAACATATAGAGACGGTCCCTACCCAACAGCGGGCCCCCTCCTCCCCATCCCCTCCGCCTTACCTCCTTCCCCTCCCCACAGCACCTGTATATATGTTTGTACGGATTTATTACGCTATTTTATTAGTACATATTTATTCTATTTATTTTATTTTGTTAAAATGTTTGGTTTTGTTGTCTGTCTCCCCCTTCTAGACTGTGAGCCCACAGCACCTGTATATATGTATATATGTTTGTACGGATTTATTACTCTATGTATTTATTTTATTTGTACATATTCTATTTATTTTATTTTGTTAAAATGTTTGGTTTTGTTCTCTGTCTCCCCCTTCTAGACTGTGAGCCCACTGTTAGGTAGGGACTGTCTCTATATGTTGCCAATTTGTACTTCTCAAGCGCTTAGTACAGTGCTCTGCACACAAGTAAGCGCTCAATAAATACGATTGATGATGATGATGATGATGATAGTAAGCGCGCAATAAATATGATTGAATGAATGAATGAATAGAAGTCTAGCAGGTTGGACACAGTCCCTGTCCTAGGAGGGGAAAAAAGGAGAACTGAGGGACAGAGAAGTTAAGTAAGTTGCCCAAGGTCACACAGCAAACAAGTAGAGAAGCAGGGTGGCCTAATGGATACAGTCAGTCAGTCGATTGTATTTGAGCGCTTATTCTGTGCCGAGCACTGTAATGAACAGTGACTGTGACTTCTAGACTGTGTGAGCCCGCTGTTGGGTAGGGACCGTCTCTATATGTTGCCAACTTGGACTTCCCAAGCGCTTAGTACAGTGCTCCGCACACAGTAAGCGCTCAATAAATACGATTTTATGAATGAATGAATAGAAAGTCTAGCAGGTTGGACACAGTCCCTGTCCTAGGAGGGGAAAAAAGGAGAACTGAGGGACTGAGCACTGTAATGAACAGTGACTGTGACTTCTAGACTGTGAGCCAACTGTTGGGTAGGGACCGTCTCTATATGTCGCCAACTTGGACTTCCCAAGCGCTTAGTCCAGTGCTCTGCACACAGTAAGCGCTCAATAAATACGATTGAATGAATGAATGAATGAACAGTGCTTTTCACACAGTAAGTGCTTAATAAATGCCATTATTATTATTATTAGACCAGTGTTGCCAACTTGTACTTCCCAAGCACTTAGTCCAGTGCTCTGCACACAGTAAGCGCTCAATAAATACGATTGAATGAACGAATACAATATAACTGACACATTCCCTGCTCCCAAAGAGCTTGCGGTCCCGAGGGGGAAATTACAGTTTAGAGGGAGGGAAAGGCCGGGCCTAATCCCGGCTCCGCCATTTGTCTGCCGTGTGATCTTGGACAAGTCACTTCACTTCCTTCTCTGTGCTTAGTACAGTGCTCTGCACATAGTAAGCGCTCAGTAAATACGATTGATGATGATGATGTGCCTCAGTTACGTCACCTGGGAAATGGGGATTAAGACTGTGAGCCTCGTCTCTGTCTAACCTGTTTAGCTTGTATCTACCTCAGCACTTAGTACAGTGCCTGGCCCATAGTAAGCGCTTAACAAATGCCATTTAAAAACAGAAATGGTTAGTTGGCAGAGCCGGGATTAGGATCCGCACTCCGTCATACTCACACCCCCATACGCTCCCAAGTACTCACTCCTACAAGGCCAACCCAGTGTAATAATAATAATTGTGGTATTTGTTAAGCGCTTACAATGTGCCACACACTGTTTTAAGCGCTGGGGTGGATACAAACAAATTGGGTTGGACACAATCCCTGTCCCAAATAATAATAATAATAGCGATGGCATTTATTATCCCACTGTTGGGTAGGGACTGTCTCTATATGTTGCCAATTTGTACTTCCCAAGCGCTTAGTACAGTGCTCTGCACATAGTAAGCGCTCAATAAATACTATTGATGATGATTAAGCGCTTACTATGTGCAAAGCACTGTTCTAAGCACTGGGGACATTATTTTATTTTGTTAGTATGTTTGGTTTTGTTCTCTGTCTCCCCCTTTTAGACTGTGAGCCCACTGTTGTAGGGACTGTCTCTAGATGTTGCCAACTTGGACTTCCCAGGCGCTTAGTACAGGGCTCTGCACTCAGTAAGCGCCCAATAAATACGATTGATTGATTGATTGATACAAGGTGATCAGGTTGTCCCACGGGGGGCTCACTGTCTTAATCCCCATTTTACAGATGAGGGAACTGAGGCACAGAGAAGAGAAGTGACTTGCCCAAAGTCACCCAGGTGACAATTGGCGGGATTTGAACCCACGACCTCTGACTCCAAAGCCCGGGCCCTTCCCACTGAGCCACGCTGCTTCTCGTGGGCCTCACAGTCTCAATCCCCATTTCACGGTTGAGGCAACCGAGTCCGAGAGAAGCGAAGTGACCTGCCCGAGGTCACCCAGCGGGCCCGCGGAGGAGCCGGGATTTGAACCCAGGTCCTCTGGCTTCCAGGCTGGGCTCTCTCCACGAAAAGAGACGGAAAGCGGTTTTCTACGTGGTCGCATCTGGAAGCGGGGAGGGGACGGGGAGGAATCGGGCCCTGACATTTCCTCCGGACTCTGGAAGCCGCCCCGTGGGGAGACGAGACGCCGGACGGTCGCCGCCATGGCCGTCAGAGGCCCACGCAAACCCTGCAAATGTCGTCCGCTCTTCTCTCCCCAAGGCCACGGTTTACTGTGTGGACCCCCCAAGGACAGGGCGTACAGTTCTCCCTCCCGCTTTTCCTCTTCCTCCTCTTGTCTCCCGCTCTCCCCACGGCCATCGGGCCCATCGCAGGCCTGGCTCGCCCAACCAGTAACGTAATTAAACGCTTTCCAACTGGGGCCCGAGCGAGGACTCCTTTTTCCCGATCTACCGGCCAGGCTGCTATTTAAATTGCCGGCCGAGCCGTGGAATCATCATCATCAATCGTATTTATTGAGCGCTTACTGTGTGCAGAGCACTGTACTAAGCGCTTGGGAAGTACAAATTGGCAACATATAGAGACAGTCCCTACCCAACAGTGGGCTCACAGTCTAAAAGGGGGAGACAGAGAACAAAACCAAACGTACTGACAAAATAAAATAAATAGAATAGATATGTACAAGTAAAATAAATAGAGTAATAAATATGTACAAACATATATACATATATACAGGTGCTGTGGGGAAGGGAAGGAGGTAAGATGGGGAGGATGGAGAGGGGGACGAGGGGGAGAGGAAGGAAGGGGCTCAGTCTGGGAAGGCCTCCTGGAGGAGGTGAGCTCTCAGCAGGGTCTTGAAGGGAGGAAGAGAGCGAGCTTGGCGGATGGGCAGAGGGATTGGGGGCATTCCAGGCCCGGGGGAGGACGTGGGCCAGGGGTCGATGGCGGGACAGACGAGAACGAGGTACGGGGAGGAGATTAGCGGCGGAGGAGCGGAGGGTGCGGGCTGGGCTGAAGAAGGAGAAAAGGGAGGTGAGGTAGGAGGGGGTGAGGGGATGGATGGCCTTGAAGCCCAGGGTGAGGAGTTTCTGCCTGATGCACAGATTGATTGGTAGCCACTGGAGATTTTTGAGGTGGAATGGCGACCTTCACTCGCCCTTCGGCTCCCGCCTCCCTCGACCGCCCCAGGTCTCTCGGGGTCCGGTCGCCTTGACGTCCCTCGGCTGAGTCCGGTGTCCTCGGCCTCCCTCGTCCGCTCCCGGGTCCCCCGGCCTCTCGCCCCGACGGGAGCCTCCACGTGTGCGGCCTCGTTTTCTGCCAGGGTGGGCAAGGGGGGTGTGCGGGGAAGAGGACTGAATCGCCTCTCTGTTGGCGGGGGGACAATGGTCGCCATGGGAACTGCCCGGGTCCTCGGGCGGCCACCTGCGCAGCCCGGGGCCGGCCGGATCAATGGCTTTTTGAGGCCGCGGTGGGCGAGGGGCGGGCGGGCACGTTTCTGGGGGCCGTTCGGGCGGCCCCGTTTCCTGCTGCCTCTTGGGCCTTCGCCCTTACGGCCTAATCCCCAAGGGCGGGACAGTCCGTGTGGATGGAGACCGGAGAGAGGAGAGTTGGGAGGAGGCAGACGCGGAATATCAGGGATCAATCAATCAATCAATCAATCAATCAATCGTATTTATTGAGCGCTTACTGTGTGCAGAGCGCTGGACTAAGCACTTGGGAAGTCCAAGTTGGCAACATATAGAGACGGTCCCTACCCAACATCATCATCATCATCAATCGTATTTATTGAGCCCTTACTGTGTGCAGAGCACTGGACTAAGCGCTTGGGAAGTACAAGTTGGCAACATATAGAGACGGTCCCTACCCAACATCATCATCAGCATCATCAATAGTATTTATTGAGCGCTCACTGGGTGCAGAGCACTGGACTAAGCGCTTGGGAAGTCCAAGTTGGCAACCTAGAGAGACGGTCCCTACCCAACAGTGGGCTCACAGTCTAAAAGGGGGAGATAGAGAACAAAACCAAACATACTAACAAAATAAAATAAATAGAATAGATATGGACAAGTAAAATAAATAAATAAATAGAGTAATAAATATGTACAAACATATATACAGGTGCTGTGGGGAAGGGAAGGTGGATGACCCGTAGTCAGGGTCCCCCGAGCCCCTTCCTTCCTCTCCCCCTCTCCATCCCCCTCATCTTTCCTCCTTCCCTTCCCCACAGCACCTGTATATATGTTTGTACATATTAATTACTCTATTTATTTATTTACTTTACTTGTACATATCTATTCTATTTATTTTATTTTGTTAGTATGTTTGGTTTTGTTCTCTGTCTCCCCCTTTAAGACTGTGAGCCCACTGTTGGGTAGGGACCGTCTCTATATGTTGCCAACTCGTACTTCCCAAGCACTTAGTACAGTGCTCTGCACACAGTAAGCGCTCAATAAATATGATTGATTGATTGATTGATTGATTGAATTGGGCCCCTGCTGTGTGCAGAGTGCCGTACTGGGCACCTACGGTGTGCCGAGCACTCTGTTGGCCACCTACTCTGGGCAGAGCACTGTATTGGCCACCTACTGTGGGCATTCAGTAAATCGTATTTACTGAGCGTGGCTCAGTGGAAAGAGCCCGGGCTTTGGAGTCAGAGGTCATGGGTTCAAGTTCCGGCTCCGCCAATTGCCGGCTGTGTGATTTTGGGCAAGTCGCTTCTCTGTGCCTCAGTTCCCTCATCTGTAAAATGGGGGTGAAGACTGTGAGCCCCAAGCTGGACAACCCGATCACCTTGTAACCTCCCCAACACTTAGAACAGTGCTTTGCACATAGTAAGCGCTTAATGAATGCCATTATTATTATTACTGTGTGCAGAGCACTTAGTACAGTGCTTAGGGGAGGACAATATAACAATATAACCAACACATTGGAGAAGCAGCGTGGCTCAGTGGAAAGAGCCCGGGCTTTGGAGTCAGAGGTCAGGGGTTCAAATCCCGGCTCCGCCAACTCTCAGCTTGTGTGACTTTGGGCAAGTCACTTCACTTCTCTGGGCCTCAGTGACCTCATCTGTAAAATGGGGATTAAAACTGTGAGCCCCCCGTGGGACAACCTGATCGCCTTGGCACCTCCCCAGTGCTTAGAACAGTGCTTTGCACATAGTAAGCGCTTACCATTATTAGTCCAGCGCTTAGAACAGTGCTTTGCACATAGTAAGCGCTTAATAAATGCCATCATATTATTATTATTAGTCCCTGACCATTCACTCATTCGTTCAATCGTATTTATTGACGCTTACTGTGTGCAGAGCACTGGACTAAGCGCTTGGGAAGTAGAAGTTGGCAACATAGAGAGACGGTCCCTACCCGACAGTGGGACCACAATGAGCTTGCAGTCTAGAGGGGGGACACAGATACTAATAAAAAGAAGTAATGGCTTTGGACATAAGTGCTGTGGGGATGGGAAGGGGGATGAATAAAGGGAGCAAGTCAGGGTGGGGAAGAAGGGAGAAGGGAAAAGGAGGACTTAGTCAGGGAAGGCCTCTTGGAGGAGATGGGCCTTCGATAAGGCTCTGAACGGCGGGGAGGGTAATCGTCTGTCAGATATGAGGAGGGAGGCAGCATGTAATAATAATAATTATTATTATAATAATAATAATAATGGCATTTGTTAAGCGCTTACTATGTGCAAAACACTGTTCTAAGCCCCGGCGGGGCATACAAGGTGATCAGGTTGCCCCCCGCGGGGCTCCCAGTCTTCATCCCCATTTTCCACAGGAGGGAACCGAGGCTCAGAGAAGTGAAGCGACTTGCCCAAGGTCACACAGCGGACAAGTGGCGGAGCCGGGATTAGAACCCACGACCCCTGACCCCCAAGGCCGGGCTCCTTCCACTGAGCCGCGCCGCCTCATGCGGGCCAGAGGCCGCCGGCGGGATAGGGGAGATGGAGGTAAAGTGAGAAGGTTGGCATTAGAGGAGCTAAATATGGGGGCCGGTTTGGAGCAGGAGCGTAGCGAGATGAGGTCGGAGCCGGCAAGGTGATATGGACTGATTGAAAGTCAAAGGTGACGAGTTTCCGTTTGATTTGGAGGTGGACGGGAAACCGCCGGAGGTTCCCGAGGACCAGGGCGACGTGTGCTTGTCCAGATCTATTCTATTTATTTTATTTTGTTAGTATGTTTGGTTTTTGTTCTCTGTCTCCCCCTTTTAGACTGTGAGCCCACTGTTGGGTAGGGACTGTCTCTATATGTTGCCAACTTGGACTTCCCAAGTGCTTAGTCCAGTGCTCTGCACACAGTAAGCGCTCAATAAATACGATTGATGGTGATGATGGTGGCGTGCTGAACGTTTTTGTAGAAAAATGAGCCGGGCAGCGGAGTGACCGGTGCCTCAGTTCCCTCATCTGTAAAATGGGGATTAAGACTGCGAGCCCCGCCGTGGGGCAACCTGATTACCTTGTATCAACCCCAGCGCTTAGAACAGTGCCTGGCACATAGTAAGCGCTTTACAAGTACTATTATTATTATTATTATTATTATTATTATTATTATTATTATTATCCCCAGCGCTTAGAATGGTGCTTTGCACAGAGGAAGCGCTTAATAAATGCCATCATTGTTATTGTTATTATTAAGCATGAACTGGCGCGGAGAGAGAAAGGAGGCAGGGAGGTCGGCGAGGAGGCTGATACAGTAATCGGGGCGGGAGAGGAGAAGTGCTTGAATCACCGTCGTAGCTGTTTGGATGGAGGAGAAAGGGCAGATTGTAGCGCTGCTGTGAAGTTTGAACCGACAGGATTTAGTGATAATAATAATAATAATAATAATAATAATAATAATAATAATAATAATAATAATAGCATTTGTTAAGCGCTTACTATGTGCCAAGCACTGTTCTAAGCACTGGGGGCGATACAATGTGATCAGGTTGTCCCAAGTGGGGCTCACAGTCTTAATCCCCATTTTTACAGATGAGGGAACTGAGGCTCAGAGAATCAATCAATCAATCAATCAATCGTATTTATTGAGCACTTACTGTGTGCAGAGCACTGCACTAAGCGCTTGGGAAGTCCAAGTCGGCAACACATAGAGACAGTCCCTACCCAACAGCGGGCTCACAGTCTAGAAGGGGGAGGCAGAGAACAGAACCAAACATACTAACAAAATAAAATAAATGGAATAGATATGTACAAGTAAAATAAATAGATAGAGTAATAAATATGTACAGACATATATACAGATATACATACATATATATACATATATACAGAGAAGCAGCGTGGCTCAGCGGAAAGAGCCCGGGCTTTGGAGTCAGAGGTCATGGGTTCAAATCCCAGCTCTGCCAATTGTCAGCTGTGTGATTTTGGACAAGTCACTTCACTTCTCTGGGCCTCAGTTCCCTCATCTGGAAAATGGGGATTAACGTGAGCCCCCCCGTGGGACAACCTGATCACCTTGTAACCTCCCCAGCGGTTAGAACAGTGCTTGGCACATAGTAAGCACTTAATAAATGCCATTATTACTATTATTATTAAGTGACTTGCCCAAGGTCACACAGCAGACTTGTGGTGGAGCTGGGATTCGAACCCATGACCTCTGACTCCAAAGCCCGGGCTCTTTCCACTGAGCCACGCTGCTTCTCTAAAACACATCACGCCCGAACAGGGACACGAACCCTGGACCCTCAGATGGATTGAAAGCGCTTAGTCCAGTGCTCCGCACACAGGAAGCGCTCAATAAATACGACTGAAGGCAGGGATGTGTGGGTTGAAGGAGAGAGAGGAGTCGAGGATCACGTCAAGGTGCCGGGCTTAGGAGACAGGAAGGACGGATGGGAAAGTCACGGGGAGGACAGGGATTGGGTGGGAAGATCATCATCATCATCATCAATCATATTTATTGAGCGCTTACTATGTGCCGAAGATGATAAGGAGCTCCGATTTGGACGCGTTAAGCTTGAGGTGACGGGAGGACATCCATGGAGAAGCAGCGAGGCTCAGCGGAAAGAGCCCGGGCATTGGAGTCCGAGGTCATGGGTTCAAATCCCGGCTCACCATTTGTCAGCTGGGTGACTTTGGACAAGTCACTTCTCTGGGCCTCAGTTCCCTCATCTGTAAAATGGGGGTGAAGACTGTGACAGGTGGTACAACCTGATCACCTTGTAACCTCCCCAGCGCTTAGAACAGTGCTCTGCACGTAGTAAGTGCTTAATAAATAGCTTTAATAGTAATAGATTGAATTCTATTAATTTAATGAATAGCTTTAATAATAATAGATTGAATTCTATTAATTTAATTAATTTAATTCTATTTATTCTGACGACTGGACACCCGTCCGCACGTTTTGTTTTGTTGTCCGTCTCCCGCTTCTAGACTGTGAGCCCGCTGTTGGGTAGGGACCGTCTCTATGTGTCGCCACTTTGTACTTCCCAAGCGCTTAGTACAGTGCTCTGCACACAGTAAGCGCTCAATAAATACAACTGAATGAATGAAAGTACAGTGCTCTGCACTGTATGAATGATTGAATGAATGAATACTGGGTGGAGTGTGCTGTATTGGGTGTCTACTATGTGCATAATGCTGTACTGGATGCCGGCTGTGTACTGTACTGTATATGGACTGTACTGGATGCCTGCTGAATACTGTACTGTGTACCGGGTGCTGTCCTGGGTGTCTAATTTGCGCACGGCGCTGTGCGGGACATCTACCTTGTGCGAGGACACTGTACTGGGCATCTACTTTGTTGTACTGTACTCTCCCAAGCACTTAGTACAGTGCCTTGATCACAGTAAGCGCTCAGTAAATGTGATTGAACGGATTCATTCAAGCGTATTTATTGAGGCTTCCTGTGTTTAGAGCACTGCACTAAGCGCTTGGAAAGTACGGTTCATGAGTGCAAAGCACTGTACTGGGCCTCTACTGTGTGCAAAGCAGTGTAATGGGCGCCTACTGTGTGCAAGCTATGTACTGGGCAGAGCGCCCTGTACTGAGCTCCCTAATGTGCGTGAAATGCTGGACTGGGCACCTATTGAGTGAAGAACACTGCGCTGGGCGCCTGCTGCGGGCAGGATGCTGTGCTGGACCCTTGCGGGACGTATACTTTGAAATAATAATAATAATAATAGCGTTTATTAAGTGTTTACTGTGTGCAAAGCACTGTTCTAAGCGCTGGGGGGGCTCCAAGGTGATCAGGTTGTCCCACGGGGGGCTCACAGTCTTCGTCCCCATTTTGCAGATGAGGGAACTGAGGCCCAGAGAATAATAATAATAATAATAATAATGGCATTTATTAAGCGCTTACTATGTGCAAAGCACTGTTCTAAGTGCCGGGGAGGCTCCAAGGTGATCAGGTTGTCCCACGGGGGGCTCACAGTCTTCATCCCCATTTTCCAGATGAGGGAACTGAGGCCCAGAGAAGTGAAGTGACTTGCCCAAAGTCACCCAGCTGGCAATTGGCAGAGGCGGAATTCGAACCCATGACCTCTGCCCCCAAAGCCCGGGCTCCTTCCACCGAGCCACGCGGCTTCTCGAAAATACAAGAGAAGATCCTTGCACTCAGGAAACATTCTTGATTAACTGATTGATTAGTGGGAAGAGGCCGGGCTTGGGTGTCAGAGGATCTTGGGTTCGAATCCTAGTTCCAACTCTTATCTGCTGTGTGTCCTTGGGCAAATCCCTCAACCTCTCTGTGCCTCAGGAAAATGGGGATTAAATCCTACTCCCTTCTACTTAGACTGTGAGCCCCATGTGGGACAGGGGCTTTGTCCAAGCTGATAGCTTTAATTCTATTTGTTCTGATGATTTTGACACCCGTCTACATGTTTTGTTTTGTTGTCTGTCTCCCCCTTTTAGACTGTGAGCCCATTGTTGGGTAGGAACCATCTCTATATGTCGCCAACTTGTACTTCCCAAGCGCTTAGTACAGTGCTCTGCACACAGTAAGCGCTCAATAAATACGATTGAATGAATGAATGAATGAATAATCTTGTACCCGCCCCAAGACTTACGTAGGTCAGTGCCTGGACTGTAAGCCCATTGTGGGCACGGAATATGACTGTTCGTTGCCGTATTGTACTCTCCCAGGCGCTTAGTACAGTGCTCTGTGCACGGTAAGTGCTCAATAAATACGACTGAACGAATGAATGAATGAAAATAAGCACTTAATAAGTACCGTTAAAAAAAAAGGCAGAGTGCTCCCGAGACTTTTGACGGCCCAAGTGACCACAGCACATTGCCGCCCTGTTCAAGCGTTTAGTACAGTGCTCTGCACTGAGTACGTGCTCAATAAATTCAACTGATTGATTTAGTGGCCTGAAGGGTGGTAATAATAATAGTAATAATAATAATAATGGTATTTTTTTTAGACTTTTAGACTGTGAGCCCACTGTTGGGTAGGGACTGTCTCTATATGTTGCCAACTTGGACTTCCCAAGCGCTTAGTACAGTGCTCTGCACACAGTAAGTGCTCAATAAATACGATTGATTGATTGATTGATTGATTAGTTAAGCGCTTACTATGTGCAGAGTACTGTTCTAAGCTCTGGCGAGGATACAAGGTGATCAGGTCATCCCACGTGGGGCTCACAGTCTCCACCCCCATTTTCCAGATGAGGGAACTGAGGCCCAGAGAAGTCAAGTGACTGGCCCAAAGTCCCACAGCTGACAAGTGGCAGAGCCTGGATTAGAACCCGTGACCCCTGATTCCCGAGCCCGGGTTGGGCCGTTATGTCCGGGACACTGAACTGGGATCTTAGGGCGGTTCTTCATTGGAAATAAGAGACTCAGGAGCCGCCTTTGAACGAAAGAGCCCGGGCCTGGGAGAGGTCACGGGTTCTAATCCTGGCTCCGCCACTTGTCCGCTGGGTGACTTTGGGCAAGTCACTTCCCTTCTCTGGGCCTCAGTTCCCTCGTCTGGAAAATGGGGATGAAGACTGGGAGCCCAGTGCGGGACGGGGACTGTGTCCAACCTGATGACCTTGGTATCTACCCCAGTGCTTAGGACGGTGCTTGACACGCAGGAGGCGCTTACCAAATACCATCATTATTAATGGAGGGGGGAAACGGGAAACAGATTGAAAACATCCACTAGGTGAAAGAATTGGTTTTAGATTCTAGCCTTCATTTTTCTGGGCTCCACGAGAAGTAAAGCAGCGTGGCTCAGTGGAAAGAGCCCGGGCTTTGGAGTCAGAGGTCGTGGGTTCAAATCCCGCCTCCGCCAACTGTCAGCTGTGTGACTTTGGGCAAGTCTCTTCACTTCTCTGGGCCTCAGTTGCCTCATCTGTAAACTGGGGATTAAAACTGTGAGCCCCCCGTGGGACAACCTGATCACCTTGTAACCTCCCCAGCGCTTAGAACAGTGCTTTGCGCATAGTAAGCGCTTAACAAATACCATTAAAAAAAAAAAGTAAAGGGTGAGTTTCTGTTCTGTCCGAGAAAAGCCAGGCCCTGCCCTGTGTCCTGCCGCAGGGGGTGGGGGGACCAGAGGACACAGACTGCCAAGCTCGCTCTCTTCCTCCCTTCAAGGCCCTACTGAGAGCTCACCTCCTCCAGGAGGCCTTCCCACACTGAGCCCCTTCCTTCCTCTCCCCCTCGTCCCCCTCTCCATCCCCCCCATCTTACCTCCTTCCCTTCCCCACAGCACCTGTATATATGTATATATGTTTGTACGTATTTACTACTCTATTTATTTATTTATTTATTTATTTATTTATTTATTTATTTATTTATTTATTTAACTTGTCCATATCTATTCTATTTATTTTATTTTGTTAGTATGTTTGGTTTTGTTCTCTGTCTCCGCCTTTTAGACCGTGATCCCACTGCTGGGTAGGGACTGTCTCTATATGTTGCCAACTTGGACTTCCCAAGCGCTTAGTCCAGTGCTCTGCACACAGTAAGCGCTCTATAAATACGATTGATGATGATGATATCTATTCTATTTATTTTATTTTGTTAGTATGTTTGGTTTCGTTCTCTGTCTCCCCCTTTTAGACTGTGAGCCCACTGCTGGGTAGGGACTGTCTCTAGATGTTGCCAACTTGGACTTCCCAAGCGCTTAGTCCAGTGCTCTGCACACAGTAAGCGCTCAATAAATACGATTGATGATGATGATGACTGCTCTTCCTCCTCCTCCTCCTCCGTGCCTGTTTCCAAAAGGAGACAGACCCTGGAACTAGAAACCGGTGTTGGGCCGCCCCTCGGGCCGTCCTCTCAGGTCTTCCGGGCCGTCCAGCGGAGGAGCGGGTCAATCAATCAATCAGTCAATCGTATTTATTGAGCCTTACTGTGTGCAGAGCACTGGACTGAGCGCTTGGGAAGTCCAAGTTGGCAACATACAGAGACAGGCCCTACCCAACAGTGGGCTCACAGTCTGGAAGTGGGAACGAGGAGGCGGCCAGACCCCCGCTCCCGGGCCCTCGACGTCCGACTGTAGATGCCGCTTCCGAAGCGGAGGCTGGAGGCGGGGGCGGGGTTGGCCCGAATGTCCCAGTCCGTCCCGACCACGTCCGGCCACGGCCGTGACGAGCCGGTGACTAACAACCAGGAATTCATTGCCCAACCCGGCACCCCTGTAGCACACGGGGCCTGGGCCGCCGCTCTTCTCCGGCCCGCACGGACACGCTCTGGGTGATCTGGGTGACCTCGGATCCGTCGCTTAACCTTTCTGGGCCTCAGTTTCCTCCTCCCTTCCTCTCCCTACCTCTCAGCGGTGTCGCAAGGCTAAAATGAAGCGTTTGACGTCGAGGCCTTTGGAACGGCAACGTCACTTGACAATTTCAAGCTCTTTCCCCAGCCCTGGTGAAAAAACTCGGTCATGGGGGTCACCAAAACCCAGAAAGGTCAAGGGACTAGCCAGAGGTCCCACATCGTCAGGGCGGAGCGGGGATCGGACCCCGATTTCCCCCCGAAAGGATCCTCCCAGAAGCCTCTGCCGGCTGCAGTCGGCCTGTTTTCTTTCTTTCTTTCTTTTTTTTTTTAGGAAAGAGATTATTTTTAAAAGTGAGCATGGTTTAAGTAAACTCTGCAACCTTTAAACGTACGAAATAAACATTACGCTTAATGAGGTTCTGGGAACACTGTCACCTTTGAACTCAGCCGAGGACCATGTGGGGCCAGAAACAGTCGAAGGGACTACTTGATCTAGATTTAGAGTTTCCTGGTTTAAAAAAAAAAAGTTTGTGTGTGTGTGTGTGTGTGTGTGTGTTTGCTGGAGCGCACCCTCACTTTATAACTTTAGCAAAAAGCTGGAGTCGGGATGGCGTTTTCTTCGGAATCATTGCTAAGTCGGCAGAGACCAGCTTGGGGTGAGGGGGAGAGAGTGGGGGAAGGACAAAGATGAAGAGAGAGGTTTGGGGGGCACGGATAAAGAGGCAGAGAGTCGGAGTTCGAGGGGGACAGAGGAGAGGGAGAGGAAAGCAGCCCGGGGGAGAGAGCACGCTCATAATTTTGGCGTCAAAGTTCTGCATTTGAACCGAGAGGGAAGGAGAGAGGAGCTGCCGATGGTGTCGGCAGCTCATTAGACTGTGAGCCCACTGTTGGGTAGGGACTGTCTCTATATGTTGCCAATTTGTACTTCCCACGCGCTTAGTACAGTGCTCTGCACATAGTAAGCGCTCAATAAATACGACTGATGGTGAGAGAGGAGACGCGGGCGATGGAGGGGAGGTGGAGGGAGGGAAGGGCAGGTGGAAGCAAGTGGATGGAAGGAAAGGTGGAGGGGGTTTGAGCTGGTTGTGGCCGGTGGTCAGTGGTGAGACTTGACACCCGTCCACATGTTTTGTTTTGTCGTCCGTCTCCCCCTTCTAGACTGTGAGCCCGCTGTTGGGTAGGGACCGTCTCTAGATGTTGCCAACTTGGACCTCCCAAGCGCTTAGTACAGTGCTTTGCACACAGTGAGCTCGTGGCTCAGTGGAAAGAGCCCGGGCTTTGGAGTCGGAGGTCATGGGTTCGAATCCCGACCCCGCCACTTGCCTGTTGTGTGACCTTGGGCGAGTCACTTCACTTCTCTGAGCCTCAGTCACCTCATCCGGAAAATGGGGATTAAGACTGTGAGCCCCACGTGGGACAACTTAATCACCTTGTATCCCCCCCAGTGCTTAGAACAGTGCTTTGCACATAGTAAGCGCTTAACAAATGCCATTATTATTATTATAATAAATACGATTGAATGAATGAATGGTGAGGCGTCCCAGGCCTCCATCGTCGCTGTCGCCTGGGAGGCCGACAGGATCCTGAAAGGGAGTCGATGGTGTTGGCAGCTCATTCCCCACATCCGCCAAGCTAGCTCTCTTCCTCCCTTCAAAGCCCTACTGAGAGTTCACCTCCTCCAAGAGGCCTTCCCAGACTGATCCCCTTTTTTCCCCTCCTCCTCCCCATCCCCCCCGGCCCTACCTCCTTCCCCTCCCCACAGCACCTGTATATATGTTTGTACAGATTTATCACTCCATTTATTTTACTTGTACATATTTACTATTCTATTTATTTTGTTAATGATGTGCATGTTGCTTTATTTCTTTTTGTTAATAATAATAATAATAATAATAATACTGGCATTTATTAAGCGCTTCCTATGTGCAAAGCACTATTCTAAGCACTGGGGAGGTTGCAAGGCGATCAGGTTGTCCCACTGGGGGCTCACAGTCTTCATCCCCATTTTACAGATGAGGTAACTGAGGCCCAGAGAAGTGAAGTGACTTGCCCAAAGTCACTCAGCTGACAAGTGGCGGAGCCGGGATTTGAACCAATGTTCTGACGACTTGACACCCGTCCACATGATTTGTTTTGTTGTCCGTCTCCCCCTTCTAGACTGTGAGCCCGTTGGCGGGTAGGGACTGTCTCTATATGTTGCCGACTTGTACTTCCCAAGCGCTTAGTACAGTGCCCGGGCATTGGAGTCAGAGGTCATGGGTTCAAATCCCAGCTGTGTGACTTTGGGCAAGTCACTTCACTTCTCTAGGCCTAAGTTCCCTCATCTGTAAAATGGGGATTGATAATAATGGCATTTATTAAGCGCTTACTATGTGCAAAGCACTGTTCTAAGCATTGGGGAGTTTACAAGGTGATCAGGTTGTCCCACGTGGGGCTCACAGTCTTAATCCCCATTTTACAGATGAGGCAACTGAGGCACAGAGAAGTTAAGTGACTTGCCCAAAGTCACACAGCTGACAAGTGGCAGATTAAGACTGTGAGCCCCACGTGGGACAACCTGATCACCTTGTATCCCCCCCAGCGCTTAGAACAGTGATTTGCACAGAGTAAGCGCTTAACAAATGCAATCATTATTATTATTATTATTATTATTATTATTATTAAGCACTCAATAAATACGATTGAATGAATGAATTCCTTATAACAAGAATGTGTGCCCAGGATGCCAACCAGCACTCCATTCATTCATTCAATCGTATTTATTCATCATCATCATCATCAATCGTATTTATTGAGCGCTTACTGTGTGCAGAGCACTGTACTAAGCGCTTGGGAAGTACAAGTCGGCAACGTATAGAGACGGTCCCTACCCAACAACGGGCTCACACTGTATACAGGGTATAGTCGGTGCAGAACCCCGTACTGGGGCAAATTTTGTGTACAGAGCATTGTACTAGCTGTATGTTGCATGCAGAGCGCTGTACTGGTTGTATATTGCATGCGGAAGGCTATATTGGGGGTGTACTGTGTACAGCGCTTAGAACAGTGCTTTGCACATAGTAAGCGCTTAATAAATAATAATGGCATTTGTTATGCGCTTACTATGTGCAAAGCACTGTTCTAAGCGCTGGGGGGGATACAATGTGATCAAGCTGTCCCACGTGGGGCTCACAGTCTTAATCCCCATTTTTACAGATGAGGTAACTCAGGCTCAGAGAAGTTAAGTGACTTGCCCAAGGTCACACAGCAGACTTGTGGTGGAGCCAGAATTCGAACCCATGACCTCTGACTCCAAAGCCCGGGCTCTTTCCACTGAGCCACGCTGCTTCTCTAATAAATGCCATCATTATTATTACAGAGTGCTGTACTGGGGGTATAGTGTGTGCAGAGTGCTTGCACTGGGCATATATTTTGAGTACTGGGCGGTATTGTCAATCAATCAATCAATCGTATTTATTTACTGTGTGCAGAGCACTGGACTAAGCGCTTGGGAAGTCCAAGTTGGCAGCATCTAGAGCCGGTCCCTACCCAACAGTGGGCTCACGGTCTAGAAGGGGGAGACAGACAACAAAACAAAACATATTAACAAAATCAAATAAATAGAATAGTAAATATGTACTAGTATTAAATAAGAGTAATAAATCTGTGCAAATTACTATGAATCCCCCCACCTCACCTCCTTCCCCTCCCCGCAGCCCCTGTCCATATATGTACTATTAAATAAATAAGAGTAATAAATCTGTGCAAATTACTATGAATCCCCCCACCTCACCTCCATCCCCTCCCCGCAGCCCCTGTCCATGTGATATGTACTATTAAATAAATAAGAGTAATAAATCTGTGCAAATTACTATGAATCCCCCCACCTCACCTCCTTCCCCTCCCCGCAGCCCCTGTCCATATGATATGTACTATTAAATAAATAAGAGTAATAAATCTGTGCAAATTACTATGAATCCCCCCCACCTCACCTCCTTCCCCTCCCCACAGCCCCTGTCCATATGATATGTACTATTAAATAAATAAGAGTAATAAATCTGTGCAAATTACTATGAATCCCCCCACCTCACCTCCTTCCCCTCCCCGCAGCCCCTGTCCATATATGTACTATTAAATAAATAAGAGTAATAAATCTGTGCAAATTACTATGAATCCCCCCACCTCACCTCCTTCCCCTCCCCGCAGCCCCTGTCCATATGATATGTACTATTAAATAAATAAGAGTAATAAATCTGTGCAAATTACTATGAATCCCCCCACCTCACCTCCTTCCCCTCCCCACAGCCCCTGTCCATATGATATGCACTATTAAATAAAAGTAATAAATCTGTGCAAATTACTATGAATCCCCCCACCTCACCTCCTTCCCCTCCCCACAGCCCCTGTCCATATGATATGTACTATTAAATAAATAAGAGTAATAAATCTGTGCAAATTACTATGAACCCCCCCACCTCACCTCCTTCCCCTCCCTGCAGCCCCTGTCCATATGATATGTACTATTAAATAAATAAGAGTAATAAATCTGTGCAAATTACTATGAATCCCCCCACCTCACCTCCTTCCCCTCCCCGCAACCCCTGTACATATGATATGTACTATTAAATAAATAAGAGTAATAAATCTGTGCAAATTACTATGAATCCCCCCACCTCACCTCCTTCCCCTCCCCGCAACCCCTGTACATATGATATGTACTATTAAATAAATAAGAGTAATAAATCTGTGCAAATTACTATGAATCCCCCCACCTCACCTCCTTCCCCTCCCCACAGCCCCTGTCCATATGATATGTACTATTAAATAAATAAGAGTAATAAATCTGTGCAAATTACTATGAATCCCCCCACCTCACCTCCTTCCCCTCCCCGCAGCCCCTGTCCATATGATATGTACTATTAAATAAATAAGAGTAATAAATCTGTGCAAACTACTATGAATCCCCCCACCTCACCTCCTTCCCCTCCCTGCAGCCCCTGTCCATATGATATGTACTATTAAATAAATAAGAGTAATAAATCTGTGCAAATTACTATGAATCCCCCCACCTCACCTCCTTCCCCTCCCCGCAGCCCCTGTCCATATGATATGTACTATTAAATAAATAAGAGTAATAAATCTGTGCAAACATATGGACAGGGGCTGTGGGGAGGGGAAGGAGGTGAGGTGGGGGGATTCATTCATTCGTTCATTCAATCGTATATCATCATCATCAATCGTATTTATTGAGCGCTTACTGTGTGCAGAGCACTGTACTAAGCGCTCAATCGTATATATCGTATCTGCAGATAGTAGGTGCTCAGTAAATACCACTGATTGATTGATTGAGTAGAAGACACAGCCCCGCTCTCTGGGAATTCACAGTCTAACTTGGGGAGATGAATGGTGGCAGTCCCAGTAGATGAAGTGCTCAGCACACAGTAAGCGCTCAGTAAATACGATTGAATGAAGGAAAATACGTCTAAAATTGGGCTCTCTACTGGCCATATAACAACCCCATCGCCTAGCACATAGTAAAGACTTGTTTGGGTGGGCTTATAAAAGATGTCAGCTGCTCGAGGGCTGAGACGACGTCCGCCATCCCAACTGTTTAGCTTGGCCTCGTGGAAAGAGCGCGGGCCTGTAAATCGGAGGGTGTGGGTTCTAATCCCAGCTCCACCACCTGTCTGCTATGTGACCCTGGGCGAGTCACTTCACTTCTCTAGTCCTCAGTTCTCGCTTCTGGAAAATGGGGGTGAAGAACGTGAGCCCCATGTGGGACAGGGAGTGTGTCCGACCTGATTGCCTTGTATCTATCCCAGTGCCCAGGAGAGTGCCTGACATATAGTAAGTGTTTAACAAATACCACAGTTCATCATCATCAATCGTATTTATTGAGCGCTTACTATGTGCAGAGCACTGTACTAAGCGCTTGGGAAGTACAAATTGGCAACACATAGAGACAGTCCCTACCCAACAGTGGGCTCACAGTTCATCATCGTCCTCATCATCAATCATATTTATTGAGCGCTTACTGTGTGCAGAGCACTGTACTAAGCGCTTGGGAAGTACAAGTTGGCAACATATAGAGACAGTCCCTACCCAACAGTGGGCTCACAGTCTTTATTAAGGGAGAAGCAGAGTGGCTCAGTGGAAAGAGCCCGGGCTTTGGAGTCAGAGGTCATGGGTTCAAACCCCGGCTCCGCAGATTGTCAGCTGGGTGACTTTGGGCAAGTCACTTCATTTCTCTGGGCCTCAGTTCCCTCATCTTGAAAACGGGGATGAAGACTGGGAGCCCCCCGAGGGACAACCTGATCACCTTGTATCCTCCCCAGCGCTTAGAGAAGCAGCGTGGCTCAGTGGAAAGAGCCCAGGCTAGGAGTCAGAGTTCATGGGTTCAAATCCCGGCTCCGCCGATTGTCAGCTGTGTGACTTTGGGTAAGTCACTTCACTTCTCTGTGCCTCAGTTACCTCATCTGTAAAATGGGGATTAAGACTGTGAGTCCCCTGTGGGGCACCCTGATCACCTTGTATCCCCCCAGTGCTTAGAACAGTGCTTTGCACATAGTAAGCACTTAATAAACGCCATCATTATTATTATTATTATTATTAGAACAGTGCTTTGCACATAGTAAGCACTTAATAAATGCCATCATCATCATTATTATTATTATTAGAACAGTGCTCAGCACTTAGAACAGTGCTTTGCACATAGTAAGCACTTAATAAATGCCATCATTATTATTATTATTATTATTAGAACAGCACTCTGCACTTAGAACAATGCTTTGCACATAGTAAGCGATTAATAAATGCCATCATCATCATTATTATTATTATTAGAACAGTGCTCAGTGCTTAGAACAGTGCTTTGCACATAGTAAGTGCTTAATAAATGCCATCATCATTATTATTATTATTGTTATTAGAACAGTGCTCAGCGCTTAGAACGGTGCTTTGCACATAGTAAGTGCTTAATAAATGCCATCATCATTATTATTTTTATTATTATTAGAACAGTGCTCAGCGCTTAGAACGGTGCTTTGCACATAGTAAGCGCTTAATAAGTGCCATCATAATTATTATTATTATTAGAACAGCGCTCTGCACTTAGAACAGTGCTTTGCACATAGTAAGCGCTTAATAAATGGCATCATCATTATTATTATTAGAACAGTGCTCAGCGCTTAGAACAGTGCTTTGCACATAGTAAGCGCTTAATAAATGCCATCATTATTATTATTATTAGAACAGTGTTTTGCACATAGTAAGCGCTTAATAAATGCCATCATCATTATTATTACTATTATTATTATTATTATTATTATTAGAACAGTGCTCAGCACTTAGAACGGTGCTTTGCACATAGTAAGCGCTTAATAAATGCCATCATTATTATTATTATTGCTATTAGAACAGTGCTCAGCGCTTAGAACGGTGCTTTGCACATAGTAAGCGCTTAATAAACGCCGTCATTATTACTATTATTATTTCCAACTCCCTGCCCACCCTGCCCTTTGCAGAGTAGGCTCCTACTGAACACTGTGGATGCCCACTGTTGGGTAGGGACCGTCTCTCTATGTTGCCAACTTGGACTTCCCAAGCGCTTAGTACAGTGCTCTGCACACAGTAAGCGCTCAATACATACGATTGATGATGATGATGATGATAAATCACTCAGACTAGTGATTTAGGTTCAGGAAATAGCCCTGATCCATTCCCGGTTCCCAAGGCCCGACCCCGCTTCCCGCCCCCTGGATAGGGGAGCCCCGAGATTTGGCAGGGAGAGAGGGGGAGTCACAAAAGGGTGGAGAGGGAATGCGGGGCTGCCCAGGGGAATGGGCCAGATCAGATGGTCCAGTTACGTTGCCAACTTGTCCTTCCCAAGCGCTTAGTACAGTGCTCTGCACACAGTAAGCGCTCAATAAATACGATTGATGGATTGATGGGGGGCGGTTATGGACGGGAGGGTGGGCCTAGTAGGGGCAGGGTTTTAGCTAGGCATGATAATAATAATAATAATGGCATTTGTTAAGCGCTTACTATGTGCAGAGCACTGTTCTAAGCGCTGGGGGGGTTACAAGGTGATCAGTCAATCAATCAAGCGTATTTATTGAGCGCTTACTGTGTGCAGAGCACTGTACTAAGCGCTTGGGAAGGACAAGTTGGCAACGTATAGAGACGGTCCCTACCCAACTATCAATCAGTCAATCAAGTCACTTGACTTCTCTGGGCCTCAGTTCCCTCATCTGTGAAATGGGGGTGAAGACTGTGAGCCCCACGTGGGATGACCTGATCACCTTGTATCCTCCCCAGAGCTTAGTTAGAACAGTACTCTGCACATAGTAAGCGCTTAACAAATCAATCAATCGTATTTATTGAGCGCTTACTGTGTGCAGAGCACTGTACTAAGCGCTTGGGAAGTCCAAGCTGGCAACATATAGAGACGGTCCCTACCCAACAGTGGGCTCACAGTCTAGAAGGGGGAGACAGAGAACAAAATCAAACATGCTAACAAAATAAAATAAATAGAATAGATAGGTACAAGTAAAATAAATAAATAGAGTAGATCAGGTTGGGGCTCACAGTCTTAATCCCCATTTTACAGATGAGGTAACTGAGGCTCAGAGAAGTGAAGTGACTTGCCCAAGGTCACCCAGCAGACATGTGGTGGAGGCGGAATTCGAACCCATGACCTCTGACTCCCAAGCCCGCGCTCTTTCCACTGAGCCACGCTGCGTTAGGGATGGACAAGGCCTGGTCCCCCTTCTAGACTGTGAGCCCACTGTGGGGTAGGGACCGTCTCTATATGTTGCCTACTTGGACTTCCCAAGCGCTTAGTACAGTGCTCTGCACACAGTAAGCGCTCAATAAATACGATTGATTGATTGATTGATTGATTGATTAGTTGTTGGGCTTGGGGTGTTGAGAAAGTGGCAACGCGGCGGAAGCCGGAGGGAAGCGGAACGGTGTTGCTCGGTGGTGGGCGGTAATTACGGAGAAATCCCCGCCACACTGTTCATTCATTCATTCAATCGTATTTATTGAGCGCTTACTGTGTGCTGAGCACTGGACTAAGCGCTTGGGAAGTCCAAGTTGGCAACATCTAAAGACGGTCCCTACCCGACAGCGGGCTCACAGTCTAGAAGGAAAGAAATCAGGCCTTGGAGTCAGGAGTCCTGGGTTCTAATCCCAGCTCTGCCACTCACCTGCTCTGGGATCTTGGGCAAGCCACGTCAGGGCTCAGTTCACTTTCCTCATAATAATAATAATAATAATAATGGCATTTATTAAGCGCTTACTGTGTGCAAAGCGCTGTTCTAAGTGCTGGGGAGGTTACAAGGTGATCAGGTTGTCCCACTGGGGGCTCACAGTCTTTATCCCCATTTTACAGATGAGGGAACTGAGGCGCAGAGAAGTGAAGTGACTTGCCCAAAGTCACACAGCTGACAGTTGGCGGAGCTGGGATTCGAACCCATGACCTCTGACTCCAAAGCCCGGGCTCTTTCCAGTGAGCCACGCTGCTTCTCATCTGTAAAATCAATCAGTGATAGGCCCTGATAAGGAGCCCCAGATCAATCAATCAATCAATCAATCAATCGTATTTATTGAGCGCTTACTGTGTGCAGAGCACTGGACTAAGCGCTTGGGAAGTCCAAGTTGGCAACATAGAGAGACGGTCCCTATCCAACGGTGGGCTCACAGTCTAGAAGGGGGAGACAGAGAACAAAGCCAAACATATTAACAAAATAAAATAAATAGAATAGATATGGACAAGTAAAATAAATAAATAAATAGAGTAATAAATATGTACGAACATATATCCTTCCTCTCCCCCTCGTCCCCCTCTCCATCCCCCCCGTCTTACCTCCTTCCCTTCCCCACAGCACCTGGATAGATGTATATATGTTTGTACAGATTTATTACTCTATTTATTTCTTTATTTATTTTACTTGTACCTATCTATTCTATTTATTTTATTTTGTTAATATGTTTGGTTTTGTTCTCTGTCTCCCCCTTCTAGACTGTGAGCCCGCTTTTGGGTAGGGGCCGTCTCTACGTGTTGCCAACTTGGACTTCCCAAGCGCTTAGTACAGTGCTCTGCACACAGTAAGCGCTCAATAAATACGATTTGATTGATTGATTGATATATACATATATACGGATAAGCGTGGAGCAGCAGCCATGTATATCTGCAGTTTCGGCCTGGGACTGGATGGCTTGTGGGGGGGGGGGGTGAATTACCCCCAGAGTGACCTGTTTGGGGTAACAGCGCTTAGTACAGTGCTCTGCACACAGTAAGCGCTCAATAAATACGACTGATGATAACAGCGGGCCGAGGGTCCGTCCTGGGGGTCAGTGAAATGGGGGTCTACTCCAGCGGTCAGTCCCGGGGCCTGGTGCGAAAGGCTGCCCTTGGCACGGGAACGGGGAGTCATTCGTTCATTCAATCGTATTTATTGAGCGCTTACTGTGTGCAGAGCACTGGACTAAGCGCTTGGGAAGTCCAAGTTGGCAACTGATGATGATGTTGGCATTTCTTAAGCGCTTACTACGCTGTTCTAAGCGCTGGGGGAGGTTCCGAAGCAGCGTGGCTCAGTGGAAAGAGCCCGGGCTTTGGAGTCAGAGGTCGTGGGTTCAAAGTCCGGCTCCGCCACTTGTCAGCTGTGTGACCTTGGGCAAGTCACTTCACTTCTCTGGGCCTCAGTTCCCTCATCTGTAAAATGGGGATTAAGACTGTGATCCCCCTGTGGGACAGTGCTTTGCACATAGTAAGTGCTTAATAAATACCATTATTATTATTATTATTATTACGAGGCGATCAGGTTGTCCCACGGTGGGCTCACAGTCTTAATCCCCATTTTCCAGATGAGGTCACTGAGGCCCAGAGAAGTGAAGTGACTTGCCCAAAGTCACACAGCTGACAGGTGGCGGAGCCGGGATTCGAACCCCTGACCTCTGACTCCAAAGCGCGGGCTCTTTCCACTGAGCCACGCTGCTTCTCATATAGAGGCAGTCCCTACCCGACAACGGGCTCACAGTCTAGAACCGGGGGACGGACAACAAAACAAAACATGTAGACATATGACAAATAAACATGGTGTTTATTTGTAGAAATAGGAAATAATAATAATAATAATGGCATTTATTAAGCACTTACTATGTGCAAATAATAATAATAATAATGGCATTTATTAAGCACTTACTATGTGCAAATAATAATAATAATGGCATTTATTAAGCACTTACTATGTGCAAATAATAATAATAATGGCATTTATTAAGCACTTACTATGTGCAAATAATAATGATAATGGCATTTATTAAGCACTTACTATGTGCAAATAATAATAATAATGGCATTTATTAAGCACTTACTATGTGCAAATAATAATAATAATGGCATTTATTAAGCACTTACTATGTGCAAATAATAATAATAATGGCATTTATTAAGCGCTTACTATGTGCAAAGCACTGTTCTAAGCGCTGGGAATGAATCAATTTAGACTATCAAATCATAAAATATGTATAATGTCCTCTGCATTCAAAGGCACCAGTGGTGAAATTCACATTTGTGCGTGAGGCTGGAAAGGGCAACGCAACCCATCGCCCCAACCTCATTGTGCGCGAAAACGTCTGCGTGTTGTTTTAGTTGTTTAATATTTCCAGCGGTCGGTGGTGTTTTTTCTTTTGCCTCCATGTCTCTAACTCCTAATTTTTGTACTGAAAGGAGCCATTTCCTGTCTGTTCCAGTGTCCCAATTGTGGGCTGGGAATGTGTCTGTTCATTGTTATATCGTACTCTCGCAAGCGCTTAGTACAGTGCTCCGCACACAGTCAGCGCTCAATAAATATGATTAAATGAGTGAATGGGCCCCGGGGGAGAGATGGGGTTGGGGAGAGGGGCCGCCTGGTTCAGGGACAAATGTTCTTTAAAATAAGAAAACAGTTTCGTCTTAAAGGTCTCTTCCTGACCGCCCCCGCGGAGCCTTGGCCCCTCCATCATCATCATCATCATCAATCGTATTTATTGAGCGCTTACTATGTGCAGAGCACTGTACTAAGCGCTTGGGAAGTACAAATTGGCAACATATAGAGACAGTCCCTACCCAACAGTGGGCTCCAGGCCCTTGGGAGGCTGGAGGCCACTGACAGTTCAGGCCAGCAGCTTGATGGACGTTTGAGAAGCTCAGAGAGCCATTATTCTTTTTATTTATGGCATTTGTAGCGCTTACTATGTGCCAGGCCCTGTACTGAGCTCTGGTGTAGATACAATCTCATTCATTCATTCATTCAATCGTATTTATTTTTTTTAACGGCATTTATTAAGCGCTTACTATGTGCAAAACGCCTTTCTAAGCGCTGGGGAGGTTACAAGGTGATCAGGCTGTCCCCCGGGGGGCTCCCAGTCTTCACCCCCATTTTCCAGATGAGGGAACTGAGGCCCAGAGAAGTGAAGTGACTGGCCCAAAGTCACCCAGCTGACAAGTGGCGGAGCCGGGATTTGAACCCGCGACCTCTGACTCCAAAGCCCGGGCTCTTTCCACTGCGCCACGCTGCTTCGCTATTTAGACTATGAGCCCACTGTTGGATAGGGACTGTCCCTATATGTTGCCAACTTGGACTTCCCAAGTGCTTTGCACACAGTAAGCGCTCAATAAATATGATTGATGATGAGGTTGATGCTGGGTGGGCACAAGTGAACAGGTGTGTGTGTGTGTTTGTGTCCCAAAATATGTATATATGTTTGTACATATTTATTACTCTATTTATTTATTTATTTTATTTGTGCATATCTATTCTATTTATTTTATTTTGTTAGTATGTTTGGTTTTGTTCTCTGTCTCCCCCTTTTAGACTGTGAGCCCACTGTTGGGTAGGGACTGTCTCTATATGTTGCCAATTTGTACTTCCCAAGCGCTTAGTACAGTGCTCTGCACATAGTAAGCGCTCAATAAATACGATTGATGATGATGATGATTGATTGATTGATTGATTATTGAGCGCTGAATGTGTGCAGAGCACTGGACTAAGCACTTGGGAAGTCCAAGTTGGCAACATCTAGAGACGGCCCCTACCCAACAGCGGGCTCACAGTCTAATCGGGTTGGACACAGTCCCTGTCCCTCCCGGGGCTCCGAGTCCTTCATCCCCATTTTACAGATGAGGAAACCGAGGCCCAGAGAAGGGAAGCGACTTAACAGAAGTGAAAGTCACACGGCAGGCGAGTCGCCAAGCCGGGATTCCAACCCAGGTCCTTCTGACCCCGAGGCCCGGGCTTTCTGTGCCCCGTTGCTTCTCTCCTGGGGGCAAAGACTCCCAGGAGGGACTGGTCACCCCACAATCCTCAGATGCCAATTCACAAAAGTCCCATCTTGCCTTATCCAATCATCATCAATCGTATTTATTGAGCGCTTACTATGTGCAGAGCACTGTACTAAGCACTCTCCCGCCTCGGTCGTCTCGTCGCCGCTTTTAGACCGTGAGCCCACTGTTGGGTAGGGACCGTCTCTATATGTTGCCAACTTGGACTCCCCAAGCGCTTAGTACAGTGCTCTGCACACAGTAAGCGCTCATTAAATACGATTGATGATGATGCTGGGTGGGCACAAGTGAACAGGTGTGTGTGTGTTGTGTCCCACCGTCTCTCCCATCCTCTTCACCCTCAAGTCAGTCTCTTCTCCTCTCAGTTTCCCCAAATCGCCATCGTCAATAGCGTGTATTCGTCTCTGCAGAGCCTATTTTTGGTGGGCATTGGCTAAGCATTTACCTTGGGTAATAATAATAATAATAATAATAATAATAATAATAATAATAATGGCATTTGTTAAGCGCTTACTATATGCGAAGCACTGTTTTGTTTTTGTGTTGTCCGTCTCCCCCGTCTAGCCCGTGAGCCCACTGTTAATCAATCAATCAATCAATCAATAGTATTTATTGAGCGCTTACTGTGTGCAAAGCACTGTACTAAGCGCTTGGGAAGGACAAGTTGGCAACATAGAAAGACAGTCCCTACCCAACAGTGGGCTCACAGTCTAGAAGGGGGAGACGGATGACAAAATAACACATATTGACAAAATAAAATAGACTAAATATGTCCAAATAGTGTAATAAATAGGTACAAACATCTATACAGATGTTTAGGTTCGGACCGTCTCTATATGTTGCCAACTTGGACTTCCCAAGTGCTTAGTACAGTGCCCTGCACACAGTAAGCGCTCAATAAATAGGATTGAATGAGTGAATGAACTCTATTTATTTTACTTGTACATATTTATTCTGTTTATTTTATTTTGTTAATATGTTTCGTTGTGTGTCTCCCCCTTCTAGCCTGTGAGCCCACTGTTGGGTAGGGACTGGCTCTATTTGTTGCCAACTTGGACTTCCCAAGCGCTTAGTACAGTGCTCTGCACACAGTAAGCGCTCAATAAATACGATTGAATGAATGAATGAATGTTCTAAGCACTGGGGAGGACACAAGGTGATCAGGTTGTCCCACGGGGGGCTCACAGTCTTGATCCCCATTTTACAGATGAGGGAACTGAGGCTCAGCGAGGTTAAATGGCTCTAAGCCCTAGGGTGGATCCAAGTTAATTGGACCAAATTCAGTCAGAGTCGTATCCCCATTTTACAGATGAGGGAACTGAGGCTCAGAGAGGTTAAATGGCTCTAAGCCCTGGGGTGGATACAAGTTAATTGGACCACATTCAGCCAGTGTCCTATCCCCATTTTACAGATGAGGGAACTGAGGCTCAGAGAAGTTAAATGGCTCTAAGCCCTGGGGTGGATACAAGTTAACTGGACCAAATTCAGCCAGTGTCCTATCCCCATTTTACAGATGAGGGAATTGAGGCTCAGAGAGGTTAAATGGCTGTAAGCCCTGGGGTGGATACAAGTTAATCGGACCAAATTCAGCCAGTGTCCTATCCCCATTTTACAGATGAGGGAACTGAGGCTCAGAGAGGTTAAATGGGTCTAAGCCCTAGGGTGGATACAAGTTAATTGGACCAAATTCAGTCAGTGTCCTATCCCCATTTTACAGATGAGGGAATTGAGGCTCAGAGAGGTTAAATGGCCCTTAGCCCTGGGGTGGTTACAAGTTAATTGGACCACATTCAGCCAGTGTCCTATCCCCATTTTACAGATGAGGGAACTGAGGCTGAGAGAAGTTAAATGGCTCTAAGCCCTGGGGTGGATACAAGTTAATTGGACCAAATTCAGCCCGTGTCCTATCCCCATTTTACAGATGAGGGAACTGAGGCTCAGAGAAGTTAAATGGCTCTAAGCCCTGGGGTGGATACAAGTTAACTGGACCAAATTCAGCCAGTGTCTTATCCCCATTTTACAGATGAGGGAACTGAGGCTCAGAGCGGTTAAATGGCTCTAAGCCCTGGGGTGGATACAAGTTAATTGGACCAAATTCAGCCAGTGTCCTATCCCCATTTTACAGATGAGGGAACTGAGGCTCAGAGAAGTTAAATGGCTCCAAGCCCTGGGGTGGATACAAGTTAATTGGACCAAATTCAGCCAGTGTCCTATCCCCATTTTACAGATGAGGGAACTGAGGCTCAGAGAAGTTAAATGGCTCTAAGCCCTGGGGTGGATACAAGTTAATTGGACCAAATTCAGCCAGTGTCCTATCCCCATTTTACAGATGAGGGAACTGAGGCTCAGAGAAGTTAAATGGCTCTAAGCCCTGGGGTGGATACAAGTTAACTGGACCAAATTCAGCCAGTGTCCTATCCCCATTTTACAGATGAGGGAACTGAGGCTCAGAGAAGTTAAATGGCTCTAAACCCTGGGGTGGATACAAGTTAATTGGACCGAATTCAGCCCGTGTCCTATCCCCATTTTACAGATGAGGGAACTGAGGCTCAGAGAAGTGAAATGGCTCTAAGCCCTGGGGTGGATACAAGTTAATTGGACCAAATTCAGCCAGTGACCTATCCCCATTTTACAGATGAGGGAACTGAGGCTGAGAGAAGTTAAATGGCTCTAAGCCCTGGGGTGGATACAAGTTAATTGGACCAAATTCAGCCCGTGTCCTATCCCCATTTTACAGATGAGGAAACTGAGGCTCAGAGAAGTTAAATGGCTCTAAACCCTGGGGTGGATACAAATTACTTAGACCGAATTCAGTCAGCATCCTGCAGGCAGCTCACAGTCTAAATAGGAGGGAGAACAGGAATTGAATCCCCATTTTACAGTTGAGGAAACTGAGGTACAGGTGCCTAAGGTCACCCAGCAGGCAAGTGGGGGAGCCAGGATTAGAACTCAGGTCTTCTGGCTCCCAGGCCTGAGCTTTAATCCACTAGGTCATGGTGCTTCCTATATCCTCCTGGGTGCCTATATACTGAGCACCTCTCTGTACCATACTGGGCACCCACCCTGAGCCAGGGGCCGTACAGGGTGTCTGCTGTGTGTACCGTGACGGAACATCATCATCATCAATCGTATTTATTGAGCGCTTACTCTGTGCAGAGCACTGTACTAAGCGCTTGGGAAGTACAAATTGGCAACATCTAGAGACTGTCCCTACCCAACAGTGGGCTCACGGTCTAAAAGAACAGGCAACAGAAGAAGCAGTGTGGCCTAGTGGCCTAGAGAAGCAGCGTGGCTCAGTGGAAAGAGCCCGGGCTTTGGAGTCAGAGGTCATGGGTTCAAATCCCGGCTCCGCCACTTGTCAGCTGGGTGACTTTGGGCGAGTCACTTCACTTCTCTGGGCCTCGGTTCCCTCATCTGTCAAATGGGGATGAAGACTGGGAGCCCCCCGAGGGACAACCTGATCACCTTGTAACTTCCCCAGCGCTTAGAACAGTGCATTGCACATAGTAAGCGCTTAATAAATACCATCATTATTATTAGTGGCTACAGCATGGGCCTGGAATTCAGAAGGACCTGGGTTCTAATCCCAGCTCCGCCACTTGTCTGCTGTGTGACCTTGGGCAAATAATAATAATAATAATAATAATGGCATTTATTAAGCGCTTACTGTGTGCAAAGCACTGTTCTAAGCGCTGGGGAGGTTACAAGGTGATCAGGTTGTCCCACGGGGAGCTCACAGTCTTTATCCCCATTTCCCAGATGAGATAACTGAGGCCCAGAGAAGTGAAGTGACTTGCCCAAAGTCACACAGCGGACAACTGGCGGAGCCAGGATTGGAACCCCTGACCTCTGACTCCAAAGCCCGGGCTCTTTCCACTGAGCCGTGTTTCTCTGTGCCTCAGTTTCCTCATCAAGCAATCAATCAATCGTATTTATTGAGCGCTTACTGTGTGCAGAGCACTGTACTAAGCGCTTGGGAAGTACTAGTTGGCAACATATAGAGACAGTCCCCACCCAACAGTGGGCTCACAGTCACAGTCCCAGTGGGCTCATCACTTAACTTCTCTGTGCCTCAGTGACCTCATCTGTAAAATGGGGATCAAGACTGTGAGCCCCCCGTGGGACAACCTGATCTCCTTGTAACCTCCCCAGCGCTTAGAACAGTGAGCCCACTGTTGGGTAGGGCCTGTCTCTATATGTTGCCAACTTGAACTTCCCAAGTGCTTAGTACAGTGCTCTGCACACAGTAAGCGCTCAATAAATACGATTGATGATGATAGTAAGTGCTTAATAAATACCACTATTATTATTAATATTAAAATGGGGATGGAGACTGTGAGCTCCACGTGGAACGTGGACTGTGTCCAACCTGATTGACCGGTATCCACCCCAGCCCTTAGTACAGTGCGTGGCACATAGGAAGCGCCTAACAAATACAGTGCTCTGCACATAGTAAGCGCTCAATAAATACGATTGATGATGATAGTAAGCGCTTAATAAATACCACTATCATTATTATTATTATTATTATTAAAATGGGGATGGAGACTGTGAGCTCCACATGGAACGTGGACTGTGTCCAACCTGATTGACCGGTATCCACCCCAGCCCTTAGTACAGTGCGTGGCACATAGGAAGCGCCTAACAAATACAGTGCTCTGCACATAGTAAGCGCTCAATAAATACGATTGATGATATATATATATAATTTTTTTTAAAAAAGCAGGAGAAGCGAAGAGCTTAAACCGGGGTGGAGTGGGAGGAGAGGGTCGACAGGTGAGAGGACGGGGCCTGTTCCGGACCTGCTTCCCCGGATCTTGCCGCGTCTTGCTCGGGATTTCAAGATTCCCGAATCCTAGATTGCCTCCGGCCCCCGGCCTGGGCAGTGTCCACCGGCCAGAGACACAACTGATGACCCCTGGAATGTGCAGCGCGCACGCTATCTTCCCATGCCCGTTCCCGTCGGCCGTCGCACCTTATCCTCCCTTCATCCCCGGGAGGCAGGGAGAGGCAGAGCCGGGTGGTGTGGAGTGGGGTTGTGGGGGGAGATAATAATAATAATAATAATGATAATGGCGTTTATTAAGCTCTTCCTATGTGCACAGCACTGTTCTAAGCGCTGCGGAGGTTCCAAGGTGACCAGGTTGTCCCACAGGGGGGCTCCCAGTTGAGGTCATAATGATGGCGTTTATTAAGCTCTTCCTGTGTGCACAGCACTGTTCTAAGCGCTGCGGAGCTTCCAAGGTGACCAGGTTGTCCCTCGGGGGGGCTCCCAGTTGAGGTCATGATGATGGCATTTATTAAGCTCTTCCTATGTGCAAAGCACTGTTCTAAGTGCTGCGGAGGTTTCAAGGTGACCAGGTTGTCCCACAGGGGGGCTCCCAGTTGAGGTCATAATGATGGCATTTATTAAGCTCTTCCTATGTGCAAAGCACTGTTCTAAGCGCTGCGAAGGTTTCAAGGTGACCAGGTTGTCCCACAGGGGGGCTCCCAGTTGAGGTCATGATGATGGCATTTATTAAGCTCTTCCTATGTGCAAAGCACTGTTCTAAGTGCTGCGGAGGTTTCAAGGTGACCAGGTTGTCCCACAGGGGGGCTCCCAGTTGAGGTCATAATGATGGCATTTATTAAGCTCTTACTATGTGCACAGCACTGTTCTAAGCGCTGCGGAGGTTCCAAGGTGACCAGGTTGTCCCACAGGGGGGCTCCCAGTTGAGGTCATAATGATGGCATTTATTAAGCTCTTCCTATGTGCACAGCACTGTTCTAAGCGCTGCGGAGGTTTCAAGGCGACCAGGTTGTCCCACAGGGGGGCTCCCAGTTGAGGTCATGATGATGGCATTTATCAAGCTCTTCCTATGTGCAAAGCACTGTTCTAAGCGCTGCGGAGGTTTCAAGGTGACCAGGTTGTCCCACGGGGGGCTCCCAGTTGAGGTCATAATGATGGCATTTATTAAGCTCTTCCTGTGTGCACAGCACTGTTCTAAGCGCTGCGGAGCTTCCAAGGTGACCAGGTTGTCCCTCGGGGGGGGCTCCCAGTTGAGGTCATGATGATGGCATTTATTAAGCTCTTCCTATGTGCAAAGCACTGTTCTAAGCGCTGCGGAGCTTTCAAGGTGACCAGGTTGTCCCACAGGGGGGCTCCCAGTTGAGGTCATAATGATGGCATTTATTAAGCTCTTCCTATGTGCAAAGCACTGTTCTAAGCGCTGCGGAGCTTCCGAGGTGACCAGGTTGTCGCACGGGGGGCTCCCAGTTGAGGTCATAATGATGGCATTTATTAAGCTCTTCCTATGTGCACAACACTGTTCTAAGCACTGCGGAGGTTTCAAGGTGACCAGGTTGTCCCACAGGGGGGCTCCCAGTTGAGGTCACTGAGGCGCAGAGAAGCGGAGTGACTCGCCCAAAGTCACCCGGCGGACAGTTGGCGGGGCTGGGATTTGAACCCGTGACCTCGGCCTCCAAAGCCCGGGCTCTTTCCCCCGAGCCCCGCCGCTTCTCCGTTGAGGCCGCTCGGGCCCAGAGACGCGGAAGTGACTGGCCTGAGGTCCCAGAGCAGGCTGGGGCCAAGTGGAGGGGACTGGGGTGGGATGGGGTTTTTTTTTTAGACTGTGAGCCCACTGTTGGGTAGGGACTGTCTCTATATGTTGCCAATTTGTACCTCCCAAGCGCTTAGTACAGTGCTCTGCACATAGTAAGCGCTCAATAAATACGATTGATGATGATGATGGGGTTTTTTTAGACTGTGAGCCCACTGCTGGGTAGGGACCGTCTCTAGATGTTGCCAACTTGTACTTCCCAAGCGCTTGGTCCAGTGCTCTGCACACAGTAAGCGCTCAATAAATACGATTGATGATGATGGGGTTCTCCACTGAAGGAGGGGAGTGAGTGGGGGGTCCGGGAGGGGCACGGACTGGGGGGATGCTGGGCTTCCCGGGGCCCGGGAGGGCAGGAAGCAAGTCCTTGCCCGGCCTGGTGATTTCTTTCCCAGGGATTTGCGGCCCCCACCCAATCCCCACCGCCCCGCTTTGTCTCAGCAACAAAGACATCCGGTGTGGACGGCGTCCGGCCGCCAAGGCTGCCAGGGGCGGGCGGGCCGGGGGAGGGACAATCACACAACCCGCCGAAATCCCAGGCTCGGGGGCTCCGAGGACCTTAGAGGAGATGGGCGGGCTGGGGCTGGGGTCCCACATACTAATAATAATAGGCATTTATTAAGCGCTTACTATGTGCAAAGCACTGTTCGGTTACAAGGTGACCAGGTTGTCCCACAGGGGACTCCCAGTCTTCATCCCCATTTTCCAGATGAGGGAACTGAGGCGCAGTGAAGTGACTTGCCCAAAGTCACACAACTGACGATTGGCAGAGCCGAGGTTTGAACCCGTGACCTCTGACTCCAAAGCCCGGGCTCTTTATCTGCCAGTCCATCGATGCCAGGCTCTTCCATCGGAGTGAAAGCCCCTCCCGGGCAAGGCCTGGATCCTTCAACTGATTTTTTCCAGGGGCCCACCACGGTATCCGGCCTATGGGAAGGGCCCGCTACATTCCCTCCCTTCAGGAGCCGCCCAGTAATAATAATAATAATAATGGCATTTATTAAGGCGAGGACATTTCTATCCTATTTATTTTATTTTGTTGGTATGTTTGGTTCTGTTCTCTGTCTCCCCCTTTTAGACTGTGAGCCCACTGTTGGGTAGGGACTGTCTCTATGTGTTGCCAATTTGTACTTCCCAAGCGCTTAGTACAGTGCTCTGCACATAGTAAGCGCTCAATAAATACGATTGATTGATTGATTGATTAAGCGCTTGCTATGTGCAAAGCACCGTTCTAAGCACTGGGGAGGTTACAAGGTGATCAGGTTGTCCCACCGGGGGGCTCACAGTCTTCATCCCCGTTTGACAGATGAGGGAACTGAGGCCCAGAGAAGTGAAGTGAGTGGCCCGAAGTCACACAGCTGACAATCGGCGGCGCCGGGATTTGAACCCGTGACCTCTGACTCCAAAGCCCGGGCTCTTTTCCACTGAGCAACGCTGCTTCTCAAAGTCCTCCAGTTTCTACAGGGGAGGGTGAGCAGGGAGGCGGCGGGGAGGAGAGAGAGCAGGGCATGGACCTCAAAAAACACCACTGGTTGCCCATCCACCTTGGCATCCAACAAAAACGCCCCACTCTTGGCTTTATTAATAATAATAATAATAATAATAATAATGGCATTTATTAAGTGCTTACTATGTGCAAAGCACTGTTCTAAGCGCTGGAAAGTACTCAATCACCTTGCCCCCTCCTACATTACCTCGCTCAGCTCCCTCCTCCCAGGAGCTGCCCGGTTACAGCTCTCCACCCCCAGGAGGTGCCCAGTACAGCTCCCTGCCCACAGGAGGCATCCAGTAGTTACACAATATAATGCTAAAAGTAGATAAAATAAATTTGGAAGAGTTCAGAAATTCAAAAGTCACTGACAAGGTGGAGAGAGTAACCATCTGGGGGTAGGACCACCCTGCCACTAAGGTAGCACCCCTTGGGATGTGTGTGTGTGTGTGTGTGTGTTTGTGTGTAAGCAGCGTGGCTCAGTGGAAAAGAGCCCGGGCTTTGGAGTCAGAGGTCATGGGTTCAAATCCCGACTCTGCCAATCATCAGCTGTGTGACTTTGGGCAAGTCACTTCACTTCTCTGGGCCTCAGTTCCCTCATCTGGGAAACGAGGGTGAAGACTGTGAGCCCCCCGTGGGGCAACCTGATCACCTGGTAACCTCCCCAGTGCTTAGAACAGTGCTTTGCACGTAGTAAACGCTTAATAAATGCCATTATTATTATTACAAACAGCGTGGTTTAGTGGATAGAGCACAGGTCTGGGAATCAGAAGGATCTGGGTTCCAGTCCCGGCTCCGCCACGCGCCTGCCGTGTGAACGTGGGCGGGTCACGTCTCTTCTCTGGGCCTCAGTTCCCTCATCTGGAAAATGGGGATCAGGACAGCACGTCCTACGTGGAAAAAGGGCTGTGTCCAATTCGATGGCCTTGTATCATCATCATCCTCATCATCAATCGTATTTATTGAGCGCTTACTGTGTGCAGAGCACTGGACTAAGCGCTTGGGAAGTACAAATTGGCAACACATAGAGACAGTCCCTGCCCAACAGTGGGCTCACAGTCTAAAAGGGGGAGAGATCTACCCCATCGCTTCGTGTAGTGCTTGGCGTGTAGTAAGCGCTCACCGAACAGCACAGTTATTATTATAAGTAGTAGTATTATCACCAGTCGGTCCCCCTGCCCCCTGCCCGTGCAGGCCGGAGCACATTCCCGGTCAGAGAGCGCGGACTGGGTCAGCCGGCCCTCCCAGGTTGACGCAAATGCGGCCTTATCTGCGGCCCCGGATCGGATCGGGGCCCCCCTAGCCCCCTTCCAGGGCTACAGCCTGGACCCCCGGAGGCGGGGGGGGGGCCTGGCAGATAAAGATCTCCCACCTGCCGCCATCTGGAAAGACTCCACCAGGAGCCCTGCAGCTCAGGGAAGAAACCCACCACGCCGGGCTGGGCGCTGGGCCCGGGGGCGGGCAGAGGGACGGATGGCGGGGGCTTGAGGAGAAGCAGCGTGACTCAGTGGAAAGAGCCCGGGCTTTGGGGTCAGAGGTCACGGGTTCAAATCCCAGCTCTGCCAATTGTCAGCTGGGTGACTTTGGGCAAGTCACTTCTCAGCACTTAGAACAGTGCTTTGCACATAGTAAGCGCTTAATAAATGCCATTATCATTATTATTATTATTATTCTCTGGGCCCCAGTTCCCTCATCTGGAAAATGGGGATGAAGACTGGGAGCCCCCCGTGGGACAACCTGATCACCTTGTAACCTCCCCAGCGCTTAGAACAGTGCTCTGAACATAGTAAGCGCTTGATAAATACCATTAAAAAAAAAGAGACTAGACCGTGAGCCTGCTGTTGGGTAGGGACCGTCTCTATATGTTGCCAACTTGTACTTCCCAAGGGCTTAGTACGGTGCTCTGCACACAGTAAGCGCTCAATAAGTACGATTGAATGAAAGAGACTGAGGGTGGGAAGTCTGGTATAGGTGGGGAGGGGAGGTGTGCTTTCAGGGGGGCTTGGGGAGACCGGGATGGGGAGGGTTAGCCTGGGAGAACCGGGAAGCGGCGTGGCCTAATGGCTAGAGCCCGGGGCTGGAAGTCCGAAGAACCTGGGTTCTAATCCTGGCTCCATCACTTGCCCGCTCTATGACCCGGGGCAAATCACTTCACTGCTCTGGGCCTCTGTTTCCTCATCTCTAAAATGGGGATTAAGACTGTGAGCCCCGTGTGGGACGTGGACTGTGTCCAACCTGATTACTTTGTATAATAATAATGGCATCTATTAAGCGCTTACTATATGCAAAGCACTGTTCTAAGCGCCGGGGAGGCTACAAGGTGATCAGGTTGTCCCCCGGGGGGGGTGGGGGGCTCACAATCGTCATCCCCATTTTCCAGATGAGGGAACTGAGGCCCAGAGAAGTCAAGCGCTTAGTACAGTGCTCTGCACACAGTAAGTGCTCAATAAATGCGATTGATGATGAAGTGACTTGACCAAAGTCACACAGCTGACAGTTGGCAGAGCCGAGGTTTGAACCCACGACCTCTGACTCCAAAGCCCGGGATCCTTCCACTGAGCCGCGCTGCTCAGAACAGTGCCTGGCACATAGTAAGCGCTTAACAAATACCATTGAAACAAAAGAGAGAGAGGGGGCAAGGAACTGGTCCCAGCCTGGCTCATCCGTGTCGTGACTTCAGTGTGGCAGAGTGGGGGGGAGGGATCCTTGAATCCCTATTTCCACCCTTCCCTCCCCATCCCCCCTCCGTGGGAATTCGGAGGAGGAGGAGGAAAGATCTCCAGCCAGTAATACCAAAAAAAAAAAAATGTTTTTGTCCTTGGACAGGAAGTTGGACAGCGGGAAACACCAGCGGGTCCGGAGGGGTTGGGACACAATCCTGAACGGGCATCTGGGCTGGGTTGGGGGGCACTGGGGTGGACCAGAGGAGAGAGTCAGGGGTGTGGGGTTGCAAGTTGTTGCCAAATTGTACTTCCCAAGCGCTTAGTACAGTGCTCTGCCCACAGTAAGCGCTCAATAAATACGACTGATTGATTGGGGTGGTCCGTGCTGGGACACGGGGGAAGAGTCAGGGATCGATGAGAGGGGAGAATCAGGGGGGTTGGATGGTCCATGCTGGGTCACTGGAGGAGAGGCCGGGATGGAGAGGGCAGAGGCAGGGGTTTTGGATGGTCGGTGATGGGAAAATCTGGAAGAGGAATGGAGAGAATAATAATAATAATAATAATGGCAGTTATTAAGTGCTTACTATGTGCAAAGCACTGTTCTAAGCTCTGGGAGGGATACAAGGTGATCAGGTTGTCCCACGTGGGGCTCACAGTCCTCATCCTCAATTTACAGATGAGGGAACTGAGGCCCAGAGAAGTGAAGTGACTTGCCCAAAGTCACCCAGCTGACAGGTGGCAGAGCCGGGATTAGAACCCATGACCCCTGGCTCCCAAGCCCGGGCTCGTTCCACTGAGCCACGCTGCTTCTCTAAGAGAAGCGTTGTTTTCCCTGGCTTCCCGTCTAGACTCTAAGCTTGTTAGGGGCAGGGAAAATGTCTAGAAACTCTGTTGTTTTGGACTCTCCCAAGCGCTCTGTACAGTGCTCTGCACATAGTAAGTGCTCAATAAATGCCACTGATGAAGGGTGGAATGTCGGGCGGGATCGGCCTATCACCACAGCAAAGATCCGCCGTGAGCCAAGGGCTGTGGTGCCTCACTGTCTGCGAGTGTTCTTTGTTTTATATACATATGATAGCATTTATTGAGCGCTTACTATGTGCAAAGCACTGTTCTAAGCGCAGGGGAGGTTACAAGGTGATGAGGTTGTCCCACGGGGGGCTCACAGTCTTAATCCCCATTTTACAGATGAGGGAACAGAGGCCCAGAGAAGTGAAGTGACTTGCCCCAAGTCAGCTGACAAGTGGCGGAGCCGGGATTTGAACCCATGACCTCTGACTCCAAATCAATCAATCAATCAATCAATCGTATTTATTGAGCGCTTACTGTGTGCAGAGCACCGTGCTAAGCGCTTGGGAAGTCCAAGTTGGCAACATATAGAGATGGTCCCTACCCAACAGTGGGCTCACAGTCTAGAAGGGGGAGACGGAGAACAAAGCCAAACATATCAACAAAATAAAATAAATAGAATAGATGTGGACAAGAGAAAGAAAGAAAGAAAGAAAGAAAGAAAGAAAGAAAGAAAGAAAGAAAGAAAGAAAGAAAGGAGAGAGAGAGAGAGAGAGAGAAAGAAAGAAAGAAGAGAGAAAGAGAGAGAAAGAAAGAAAGAAAGAAGAGAGAGAGAGAGAGAAAGAAAGAAAGAAAGAAAGAAAGAAAGAAAGAAAGAAAGAAAGAAAGAAAGAAAGAAAGAAAAGAAAGAAAGAAAGAAAGAAAGAAATAAAAGAAAGAAATAAATAAATAAAAGCCTATGGTCTTTCCACTGAGCCACGCTGCTTCTGTCCAGATCTGTCATTTATTTCTATTAATGTCTGTCTCCCCTCTAAGGACACTGTGGGCAGGAAATGCGTCTGTTTATTGTGGTATATTGTACTCGCCCAAGCACTCTGTACAGTGCTCTGCACACAGTAAGTGCTCAATAAGTACGATTGAATGAATGAAAGAGGGAGCGCCCAAGTGTGCTCTGCCCACAGGAGATGCTCAGTACAGTGCTCTGCCCACACAATCGGTGGCCAGAACAGCAGTCTGGCCTGTGGTTTGGGGGTCAACACGGGGTGGCGAGGGGTCCCACTGGGTTGGGGAGGAACTGGCGGATGGGGGGCCGGGGGACTGAGATGCTGGTGTGGACGGTCAAGCGCTTAGTACAGTGCTCTGCACATAGTAAGCGCTCAATAAATACGATTGATTGATGATGACGGTCCCCGCAGGAGCAGCTCGGAGCGCCGGAAGGAGAAGTCTCGGGATGCGGCTCGGTGCCGGCGCAGCAAGGAGACGGAGGTGTTCTACGAGCTGGCCCACGAACTGCCCCTGCCTCACACGGTTAGCTCCCACCTCGACAAGGCCTCCATCATGCGCCTCGCCATCAGTTTCCTGCGCACCCACAAGCTCCTGACTGCAGGTGATGGGGCGTGAGGGGGCGGGGAGGGCCACCCGGTCACCATCCCCATCCTCTCCTTGTCACGGCCCCCGGTGGGACCCTACCCTGGCCTCCGCCGCACCCCGATCCTCACCCCATAATAATAACGATGGTAGTTGTTAAGCGCTAAAGCACTGTTCTAAGCACTGGGGGGATACAAGGTGATCAGGTTGTCCCCCGTGGGGCTCACAGTCTTCATCTGTAAAATGGGAATTAAGACTGGGAGCCCCACATGGGACAACCTGATCACCTGGTAAATTCCCCAGTGCTTAGAACAGTGCTCTGCCCATGGTATGCACTTAATAAATACCATTATTATTATTATTCCCATTTGACAGATAAGGGAACTGAGGCACAGAGAAGTTGTGACTTGCCCAAAGTCACACAGCTGACAATTGGCGGAGCCGGGATTTGAACCCATGACCTCTGACTCCAAAGCCCGGGCTCTTTCCACTGAGCCACGCTGCTCCTCTGAGCCCATCTGAGCCAGGGGCGAGTGAGGAGACCCCCGGAGTCCTGGTTCCACACAGAGGGGGGCAGGGGACCCCCAGGGGAGGTAATAATAATGATGGGACTGTGAGCCCACTGTTGGGTAGGGACCGTCTCTATCTGTTGCCAACTTGTACTTCCCAAGCGCTTAGTCCAGTGCTCTGCACACAGTAAGCGCTCAATAAATACGATTGATTGAATGATTGATGGATTAAGCGCTTACTATGTGTAAAGCACTGGTCTAAGCGCTGGTAGAGGAGAAGCCCCCTCCCTGCCCCTGCCCACACGGCTTACAACCTGGCTTTGGGAGTAGACTGGCCGGCCGAGTGAAATCCAGACCTTGACTTCCAATGGGTTCGTCCTCGCTGGCGCGGGTGATCGGGAGGGCTTCCTGGCGGAGGGGTGGGGGTTGAAGGAGGGGAGGTCTTTGAGTGGAGGAGGGAGGGCTGGGAGTGTTCATTCATTCATTCGTTCAATCATATTTATTGAGCGCTTACGGTGTGCAGAGCACTGGACTAAGCGCCTGGGAAGTCCAAGTTGGCAACATCTAGAGACGGTCCCTACCCAACAGTGGGCTCACGGTCTAGAAGGGGGAGACAGAGAACGAAATAAAACGTATTAACAAAATAAAATAAATATAATAAATATGTACAAATAAAATAAATACATAAATACATATGTGGGCGGGGGGAGATGCCCAGGGCGACGGGGAGAGGGGAGAGGAGAACCTAGCCAGGGAAGGAGGGGCGAACTGAGGAAGAATCCGGGGTCTTCTGCCACCTCCTCGCCTCTCCGGCTGTTGCCCACCTCGACCCCAGTTCCCTCTTACTTCTCTGAGCGGCTGCTTGAGAATGACAATCAGTCCATCGATCTATCACCGGTATTTATTGAGCGCTTACTGTGCGTGGAGCAGTCTACTAAGCTCCAGCCCAGCGCTCTCTCCCCTGGGCCCTGCTAAGGGCTGGGCACAGTCCCCCTTCTAGACTGTGAGCCCACTGTTGGGTAGGGACTGTCTCTATACGTTGCCAACTTGTACTTCCCAAGCGCTTAGTACAGTGCTCTGCACACAGTAAGCACTCAATAAATACGATTGATTGATTGATTACCACAGAGAGTAACCATCCAGCCGGGCAGCCAGCTGGGGAGGAGGTGAGGTGTGTCCGGAGAGGTTTGAAGATGGGGGGAGAAGGAGATGGAGGGAAAGAAGTGGAGGAGAGAGAAGGAGGCAATGAAGGAGGAAGGAGAAGGAGGAGATGGAGGGAAGGATATGGAGGAGGGAGGAGGACGTCTGTGGTCTGGCGGGCTTGCAGATGGGAGACATCCTGAGGGGGAGATGCGCTTTCCTGGCTTTCCCTGAACCTGAGGGATTGTCCGATCCCACGGCCTGAGGGGTCCCGGACCCCTCCTCTCCCTCGCCTCCATCTGCCCAGAAACACAGCTCTATGAAGGGACAGACAGGCCAAGGCGGTGAGAATCCCAGACTAGAGACGCTCCCTCAGCCAGTCAACCTATCAATCAATCAATCAATCACATTTATTGAGTGCCTCCGGGGCTAGGACAGAGTTCTGGGTCTCTGGCATCTGCTGCTGCCCATCGCTACCAAGAGGAGCACCCACAGGAAGGAGAGGAGGAGGAGGATAGGTGAGGAGAAAGAGGAAGAGGAGATGGAGGGTCTGAGGAGGAAGAGTTGGATGAGGAAGAGGAGGAAAACGGAGGTGGAGGAGGACGAGATGAAGGAGAAAATGGAGGAGGGGGAAGGAGAGGAGGAGGAAATGGAGGCGGGAGAAGGAGGCAGTGGAGGAGAAGGAGATGGAAGGAAATGGAGTTAAGAGAAGGAAGCAATGGAGAAGGAGATGGAGGGAAAGAAATGGAGGAGAGAGAAGGAGGAAATGGAGGAGAAGGAGGCAATGGAAGAGGAGGGGATGGAGGGAAGGAAATGGAGGAGGGAGAAGGAGGCAATGGAGGGTGAGGAAGAGGAAATTGAGGAGCCAGAAGGAGGCAAAGGAAGATGAGAAGGGAGGAGGAGGAGGCGAGGGAGGAGGAGGAAGGAGGTTGGAGGGGCTGGGCAGGAGGAGGGGAGGAGGAAGAGGACAAGAAGGGGAAAATGGAGGAGGAGGAAAGGAGGAGAAAAGAAGGGAATGTGGAGGGGGAGAAAGAGGAGGGCCCTGTCTAGTGTAGCCACACTTTCTTGCTGGGAGACGTCCCTCCCTCGACCCTGCTGCAGGCCAGAGACCCGAAGCGGATCTGGACCCGAAAGGGTTACTGGGCAGCCGCCCATATTTTTTCTTCTTTGAATGCTCTTTTGCTCTTCCTGTCTCGGCATTCTCTACGGGTCGTTCGGAATCTCTATTTTGAGGGTGGGGTCTCCTGGAAAAAGGCTAAGCGGAAGCCTCGTGTAAACACAAAAAGCCCCTCCGGCTTCCCGCATTTTTCTTCTGGCTCCCAGGCTCCCCCAAGCCAAAACAAACTTTCATTATTCGAGGACTTGGCGGCCGCTGGAACCCCCGCCCCGACCGGGGGTCAGCGAATAATAGGACCAGGCCGGGCCTCGGTGAGGCCGAGACGGAGCAGGCGTTCCTCGGGGGCCCGTTTATGGAGGACGGTGGACGGGGTCCGGGGGGGAGCCCGTCGGGAGTGACCCCGGTCTCCTCACCGAACCCGAGGTGGACCTTCTGGGGTTACACGTCGAGATTCCTATCGCCGGGAGCCGACTTAAACAATAGCTCCGGACCGCGTGTTTCCTCCCAATCCCGGGAACGGCAACAATATAACCGGAACGCCGAGAGAACTCCAATTCGATTGGCCTAAAGTTCCTTTCAAGATGTGTTTAGCGTACAATGGAGCGCTAGCTTGAGACCGGCCTTATTGGGCGGTCAGGAAGCATGTACTGAACGCCTCCGTGATTATTACCGGGTTTGCTAAGCGCTTACTCCGTGCCGAGCGCTGGAGTAGATGCGGGAGAATCGGGTCGGACAGAGGTTCTGCTCCAGTTGGGGCTCAGGGTCTAAGTAGGAGGGCGATGGAGAAGAAACTGAGGCACGGAGAAGTGAAGTCATTTGCCCCAGGTCCTGGGACTCGCAGGCCTGGGCTCTTTCTAGCAAGTCATGCTGCATTTTTGCCTTCATAATAATAATAATAATAATAATAATAATAATAATAATGTTGGCATTTGTTAAGCGCTTACTATGTACAAAGCACTGTTCTAAGCGCTTGGGGGGATACAGAGTGATCAGGTTGTCCCACGTGGGGCTCACAGTCTTAATCCCCATTTTACAGATGAGGTAACTGAGGCTCCGAGAAGTTAAGTGACTTGCCCAAGGTCACACAGCAGACATGTGGCGGAGCCGGGATTCGAACCCATGACCTCTGACCCCAAAGCCCGTGCTCTTCCCACTGAGCCACGCTGCTTCTCTTCATGTGCAAGAACACATTTTTTTTTTGCTTTTTCATTCAATCGTATTTGTTGAGCGCTTACTGTATGCAGAGCACTGTACTAAGCGCTTGGGAAGTACAAGCTGAGCACTGAGGTCAGATGCTCACTGGGCTTTTGTTGCATTGTGTTTTCTTAATGGTAACTGGTGAGCGCTTATTGAGTGTCAAGCACTGTTCTAAACGCTGGGGTAGATACAAGTTAATCAGACCGGACACAGTCTCTAGCCCACATAGGGCTCCCCGTTTAAGTAAGAGGGGGAGCAGATATTGAATCCCCACTTTACAGAGGAGGAGACTGAGGCCCAGAGAAGTTGTGATTTGCCTAAGGTCACACAGCAAGCAAGCGGTGGGGCCGGGATTAGAACTCAGGTCCTCGGGCTCTCAGGCCCAAGCTCTATCCACTAGGCTAAGTTGCTTCCCACTGTTGGTTGAGTACAACAGGGTAAATAGTTGCCATCTCTGCCCTAAAGGACCTTACAATCTAGCTGGGGTGGGGCAGAGGGAGGACACCGGCACAGTTGATCGATACTGTGTACTCAGCACCCAACAGGTGCAGGGCACTGTACTAAGCACCTGGGAGTGTACAATAGTTATAATAATAATAATGATGGCATTTATGATGGCACTGGAGAGGCTACAAGGTGATCTGGTTGTCCCACGGGGCGGCTCACAGTCTTCATCCCCATTTTCCAGATGAGGGAACTGAGGCCCAGAGAAGTGAAGTAGCCCACTGTTGGGTAGGGACCGTCTCTATATGATGCCAACTTGTACTTCCCAAGCGCTTAGTACAGTGCTCCGCACACAGTGGGCGCTGAATAAATACGATTGATGATGATGATGATGAAGTGACTTCCCCAAAATCACCCAACTGACAAGTGGCGGGGCCGGGATTCGAACCCATGACCTCTGACTCCAAAGCCCGGGCTCTTTCCACTGAGCCACAGCGCTCTGCACACAGTAAGTGCTCAATAAATACGATTGGTTTTGTTCTCTGTCTCAGTCTTTTAGACTGTGAGCCCACTGCTGGGTAGGGACCGTCTCTACATGTTGCCAACTTGGACTTCCCAAGCGCTTAGTACAGTGCTCCGCACACAGTAAGCGCTCAATAAATACGATTGATGATGATGATGATGATTTATTCAGCGCTTACTCTGTGCCAAGCACTGTTCTAAGCGCTGGGGAGGTTACAAGGTGATCAGGTTGTCCCCCGGGGGGCTCCCAGTCTTCATCCCCATTTTCCAGATGAGGGAACTGAGGCCCGGAGAGGGGAAGTGACTTGCCCAGAGTCACACAGCGGACAGCCGGCGGAGCCGGGATCCGACCCCGTGACCTCCGACTCCAAAGCCCGGGCTCTTTCCGGTGAAGCACGCTGCTTGCGTGAGCCCTGGAGAGACGGGACCATCCTGCAAAAGAACTGTCACTTCCACGTCACTTGTGCCTTTCGTAGGGAAAGGGCAAGATGGAACACGAAAGTGAATTTGGCGTAATTATAATAATAATCCTGGCCCGTCATCTAGGAGAAGGAGGTACAAAGATTGTAGCAGCGGGGCGGGGCCGGGAGGAGGAAAAGGGCGTTGGTGGCGTCATTAACTGATGATGATGATGACTGATGATCATTAACTGATTACCCGATCACCTTGTAACCTCCCCAGCGCTTAGAACAGTGATTTGCGCATAGTAAGTGCTTAATAAATGCCATCATTATTATTATTATTATGAGGAGGTGAGAGGCCTGGTCCTCCCAGCGAGGGGAGGCCTGTGGGCTGGTAACTCTCTGCACTTTTCTGCAAGGCTGTAAAAATGCTTTCAGGCCACCCAGATAATAATAATTAAGGTATTTGTTAAGTGCTTACTATGTGCCAAGCACTGTTCTAAGCACTGGGGTAGATACAAGGTAATCAGGGTGTCCCACGTGGGGCTCACAGTCTTCATCCCCATTTTCCAGAGGAGGGCACTGAGGCTCAGAGAAGTTAAGTGGCTTGCCCAAGGTCACACAGCAGACAAGTGGTGGAGGTGGGATTTGAACCCATGACCTAGGACTCCAAAGCCCGGGCTCTTGCCACTGAGTCATGCTCTTCCCATCCCAGGGGGCTGTGGCAGACCAGGGTGGGTGAGTGTTCTCCCAAGCGCTTAGTACAGTGTTCTGCACACAGTAAGCGCTCAATAAAGCCGCGTGGCTCAGTGGACAGAGCCCGGGCTTTGGAGTCAGAGGTCATGGGTTCAAATCCCGGTTCCGCCCCTTGTCAGCTGTGTGACTTTGGGCAAGCCACTTCACTTCTCTGGGCCTCAGTGACCTCATCTGTAAAATGGGGATGAAGACTGTGAGCCCCCGGGGGACAACCTGATCACCTTGTAACCTCCCCAGCGCTTAGAACAGTGTTTTGCACATAGTAAGCGCTTAATAAATGCTGTCATTATTATTATTACTATAATAAACAGCACTGACTGATGGGCTGATTGAGTCCCAGTCCAGAGCCCAGACCGTGGCATTCACTCATTCAATCGTATTTATTCGTTCATTCATTCATTCAGTTGTATTTATTGAGTGCTTACTGTGTGCAGAGCACTGTACTAAGCACTTGGAAAGTACAATTCGGCAACATATAGAGACAATCCCTACCCAACGACGGGCTCACAGTCTAGAAGGGGGAGACAGGTAACAAAACACAACAGCGATGGGAAAGTCAGGGAGAGGACAGGGTTTGGGAGGGAAGACATCAAAACAAGTAAACAAGCATCAATATAAAACACCTCCCGAAGGGGGAGGCCGCAAATGCCTAGCTATCTATTTATTTATTTTACTTGTATATATCTATTCTATTTATTTTATTTTGTTAATAAGTTTGGTTTTGTTCTCTGCCTCCCCCTTCTAGACTGTGAGCCCACTGTTGGGTAGGGACCGTCTCTAGATGTTGCCAACTTGGACTTCCCAAGCGCTTAGTCCAGTGCTCTGCACACAGTAAGCGCTCAATAAATACGATTGATTGATTGATTGATTGATTGGGTGGTCGTGAGCCCCCCACCCAGGCCCTGCCTTCAAGGAGCTTGTGGACTAAGTAGGAGGGAGATCAAGACGAGTTTCTTTCTCCCGGGGCACCTCGTGGCAGAGTGAGGGCCACACGGGCCTGGGGCACTAGGCCCAGAGCTCGAGGTGCCCGGGGCAGGGGATCACTCACCCCAGTTCTCAGAGGAGGAAACTGAGGCCCCAGAGGGGCGAATAGACTTGTCACGGGCAGGTCAGGGGCAGGGCCGGGCCTAGAACGAGGCCTCCGGGCTGCCCATTCCGCACCCTGGCCCTGCTGCCCGGAGAGGGGGGTTTCCAGGAGGGGCGGGACAGAGAAGGGAGAGGAACGGGGAGACCAGCGAAGACGCTGATGTTCTCCTGGGATTGCCCAATCTAGAGCCGTGTTTTTCCCGGCCCTGCCGGCGTCTGGGAATGATGGGACTTCCCGTACCGGAGGCGGCGGGGAACCGTGGGGATGGGGACGCTCTCCAGGGTAAAAAAAGGAGACTCTGTCCCTCGCTGTAGGGAAGGAACAGCCAGAGCCCCGATGGTCCCATGGGGGGGCCCATGGGAATCTCAGGGTGGTATTCCTGCCCTCTCTGAGGGCCTCAGGATGGTGACCTCATTCCCTGGGGTGGTCTCAGGAAGGAGACATGCCCTCTTTGGCGGCCTTGGGATAGTGTCCCCGCCTGCTCTGGGGGTCCTGGCAATCAATCAATCAATCAATCAATCATATTTATTGAGCGCTTACTATGTGCAGAGCACTGTACTAAGCGCTTGGGAAGTACAAATTGGCATCACATAGAGACAGTCCCTACCCAACAGTGGGCTCACAGTCTAAAAGGGGGAGACAGAGAACAGAACCAAACATACCAACAAAATAAAATAAGTAGGATAGAAATGTACAAGTAAAATAAATAAATAAATAAATAAATAAATAGAGTAATAAATATGTACAACCATATATACATATATACAGGTGCTGTGGGGAAGGGAAGGAGGTAAGACGGGGGGATGGAGAGGGGGACGAGGGGGAGAGGAAAGAAGGGGCTCAGTCTGGGAAGGCCTCCTGGAGGAGGTGAGCTCTCAGCAGGGCCTGGCAGCTCCTGGAGGTCTCAGGGTGTTGTCCCCGTCCACTCTGGGGGTCTCGGGGGTGGTGTCCCCACCAGCTCTGGGGGTTCCAAGGCCAGGCCAAAGGAAACCAAGCCCCCCACGGACAGAGGCCCTCCACTCTGGGCCCCACGGGCATCCTGGCCCCCGGGGCAGAGGGAATGCTGCTGGGTTATTCTTAGCATTAAAGGACATTGTTCTCCGGCCTCCCGCCCCCCTCCCTGGACGGATGGACGGGGACACACTCACACACACTTCCCAGCCCCGCGGTCTCCACGGCCCCGGGATCCGGCCGGGGAGGGCCAGCGCGGGACGGGACGGGCAGTTGGGCCTGAGGACTGGGTGGCTCCCAAGGGGGCCGGGGGGTCCCGCTCTGAGCTTTTGGAGGGGTGGCAAGGGGGGGCTGGGGGTCCAGTTTAAGCTCTGTGGGTCCTGGGAGGCTGGTGGGGGCCTTGATCGGACCTGTGGGTCTTGGACTGAGCTGACGACAGCGATTGATGACGGGGAGGGGGATGAGAGAAATCCCATTCCCCGGGTGTTAGGGTCTCCCCGCCGTGCCTAACCCGGGTGGGCTGATGGTGGTGAGAGGTGGGCTTGGGGTGGGGAGGGGAACCGGGTGGGCGTTTGGACCACTAGAAGCGGCAACTTAGCCTCCCGTTAGTCCGGGAGACCCTCAGGGGCAGGGATTGCTCTGAAACCTCTTCTGCTTGTGCTCTAAGTGTCCAGAACAGTGCATGCAAAGTGTAGAATAATAATAATAATGGCATTTATTAAGCACTTACTCTGTGCAAAGCACCGTTCTAAGCGCTGGGGAGGTTACAAGGTGATCAGGTTGTCCCACGGGGGGCTCACGGTCTTAATCCCCGTTTTCCAGATGAGGGAACTGAGGCCCAGAGAAGTGAAGTGACTTGCCCAAAGTCACCCAGCTGACAATTGGCAGAGCCGGGATTCGAACCCATGACCTCTGACTCCAAAGCCCGGGCTCTTTCCACTGAGCCACGCTGCTTCTCTGTGTGTATGTGTATGCAAAGCTTACAGTGCTTTGCACCACCCTGCCACTAAGGTAGCATCCCTTGGGATGTGTATGTGTGTGTGTTTGTGTGTAAGCAGCATGGCTCAGTGGAAAAGAGCCCTGGCTTTGGAGTCAGAGGTCATGGGTTCAAATCCCGACTCTGCCAATCGTCAGCTGTGTGACTTTGGGCAAGTCACTTCACTTCTCTGGGCCTCAGTTCCCTCATCTGGAAAACGAGAGTGAAGACTGTGAGCCCCCCGTGGGGCAACCTGATCACCTGGTAACCTCCCCAGTGCTTAGAACAGCGCTTTGCACATAGTAAATGCTTAATAAATGCCATTATTATTATTATTATTACTACAAACAGCGTAGTTTGCACATAGTAAGCACTTAATAAATGCTATAAAATAAACAGTGCTCTGTCTGCTGGAGACCACCTTCCCATCTCCCCCATACAGATTGGCACTGTGGTCCATCATCAATCGTATTTATTGAGCGCTTACTGTGTGCAGAGCACTGGACTAAGCGCTTGGGAAGTCCAAGTTGGCAACATATAGAGACAGTCCCTACCCAACAGTGGGCTTACAGTCTAAAAGTGGGTCCAGTGCTCCCTCCACCCCGTATGGTGCTCCACAGGGCGCCCAGGGCAGCACACTACATGCAGAAGACCCCCTGCCCATATTAGAATAATAATAATAATGGCATTTATTAAGCACTTACTATATACAAAGCACTGTTCTACAGTACTCCACCCACAGAAGACACCTCCCTTCACTTCTCTGTGCCTCAATTATCTCATCTGTGAAATGGGGATTGAGACTGTGAGCCCTAGGTGGGCCTGTTCCCCCTGCTCTAGACTGTAAGCTCACTGGGGACAGCGAATATGTCTGTTTATCGTCGTCCTCTCCCAAGCTCTTGGTAA